>NC_073308.1:10310677-10680052 GCF_027595985.1 Sorex araneus
TTTCGTGTTTCTAGTCCATAGGTTTCATAATCTATGTCTGATCTCTGGGTATAGAGACCCTGTTCTAATTATAATGAGGACAGATATGTTTGCTTCTCTTCATCTATCTTCTTTTAATCTCTATAAAATATCATATGTCTCAGAAAAAATTTGATATTTTTTGTTGTTTGTTTTTTGTTTTGTCTTCTTTGGTGTTTTGGTGAAGCCATACCTAACAGTGTTCAGGATTAGCTCCCTGCAGTGCCTGGGAGCTGTCTGCTGTCTGCAGAACAAGAGACTTTCCTGTTCTACTATCACTCTATCCTTGATATATCTTTTATTTACAGTTTCTTTGGCCACTACTAGGATCCCAAGGTAACCAATCTCAAAGTACAGGTACGGAGATGACTTGCAAAAGATCAGGGTCACAGTGATATTTTAAGGTCTGAGGTTAAGATATCCTAACTTCTGAGGTTAAGATAATTTAAGTTCTGAGGTTAAGATAATTTAAGTACTGACATTAAGATACTCTAAGTTCTGAGACTAAGGTACTCTAAGGTCTGAGGTTAAGTATGCAGAACTAGAAACGCTTCAAGAACAATTTATCAACAAATACCAAACTTCCTTCCTAATCAGTTTCAGACCTGCGCACACTGCTCAGAGAAAACAAAACAGTTCCCAAGAAGCTGAAACATTAATCAATGCCTTATAATTAAAAACAGATGCTTCTTCCTGGGAAGAGGTGGAAGGGATCAATGATCATAATCTTTCCACATGCACGCATTTGTAGACAATACAAATCACATTTTAAATACTCAAGACAAAGCAGAAATCCTGCAAACTAGACAAACAGAAAACATTTTATTACCACTTCCAAAGAGAAACCTTAAAAACAATTGAATTTACTACACTTGGGTTATTTTTAGATGAATGCCATCATGCAAGATCCAACTCATTAATTTCAAACAACATGTTTACAACTGTAATATGTGCTGATGGCCTCTGCTCCTCTGAGCAGAGGCAAGGGTGGAGAGGAAAGTGTAGAGGAGGCATCAAAGGAGAGGTAATCCACCCTGCAGGACTTTGTTCACTGTTGATGTGACAGAACTAAATGTTTTGCTGCACTTCAAAATGCACAAACACATGTGATACGTGCTAGTCCTTGTATCCTTATGGGAAAACTTAAATGGTGAATTCGTTGTTCCATTTCAAAGGAAAGAAAACTGTAGGAACAAAAACCTATTCTTATTCTTGTTGGCTCAGATTTGTTTCATTGCTTATTTCTCTTTTCCTTCCTTCCTTCCTTCCTTCCTTCCTTCCTTCCTTCCTTCCTTCCTTCCTTCCTTCCTTCCTTCCTTCCTTCCTTCCTCCCTCCCTCCCTCCCTCCCTCCCTCCCTCCCTCCCTCCCTCCCTCCCTTCCTTCCTTCCTTCCTTCCTTCCTTCCTTCCTTCCTTCCTTCCTTCCTTCCTTCCTTCCTTCCTTCCTTCCTTCCTTCCTTCCTTCCTTCCTTCCTCCCCCTCCCTCTCTCCCTCCCTTTCTTCCTAGCAGAGCTCAGGGGGTTCCCCTGGCTCTCTACTTAGGAATCATTCTGACAGTACTTGGGGGGACCATATAACAGTGCTAAGGATTAAACCAGGTAGGCTTAACCCAAGGCATCAGCCTTAACCTTTATACTAGCCTTCTGATCTCTCTTTTAAAGAGTTATTGATATTTGTATTATTTATTTTATTCACTAAGATTATATTTCATCATTATAATTTGAATTGTTACAATAGTGTTGACGTTTCTCTGTTTTATTTCTTGATAAACATAGATGCACATGAACTAATTAATGAGTTATTTGAACTTTATTTCAATAAAATGATCCCATTTGGTATTTTTAAAATGTGATATTTTTAATAAAATGATTTTATTCAGTCATATTTTATTACTATTACTGAGATCATGAATATTTTACTGGAAGAAAAAACCATGAATTTTGGAATGACAAGAGATGGAATGTGGTCAACTTTAACTCATCACTCTCCAGTCTCAATTTCTATTTCCATATGTGGTTTTCAAAATCATAAAATAAAATTCCACATATAAAATGTTCTCTGTCTCTTTGTGTGATGCATTTAAGATATTCACTACTCTTTTTAATGTCCTGGGAACAATTGGGGTTTGTCACTAAGTGACAAAGTGCAGCCAGAGGCGCAGTTTTCTCTCTGTGTCTCTCTCCTCTGTACTGTGTGAGAGACACTCGAGCTACCTCTCCTCTCTGGTGTACACTTCAATTGTAGTGATAACCTATAATCTAAGTTTCAATCAACTTTTGTCCTTGGCACTCTAACAATATTCTTTGAACTAACCTTGAACTTGCCTGGATGATGACTGTCATCATCCATAAATAAACTGAGGTCCAGAGACACAGTACAGCAGGTAGGGTGATTGACTTTTACATGACTAATCAGGGATTGATCCCTGGTATCACACACGATTCCCCAAGCTTAACAGGAGTGATCATTGAACTCAGAGGCCAGAGTAAGCCCCAAGCACCACTGGGTGAGGCCTCAAATCCTAAATAAATAAAAAAAAACTATTTACCCATGGGAAGCATGGTCTCCTGATTTGCCCTGTCCTACCCTGACCTCCTACATAGTCTGAGACAACTGTTTTCCCATGAGTATATGGGGGAAATTATTGAACTTTTGCATTTGAAAGATCTATGTTCTTCGATCATGTCTATAAACAAGAATGATTGTTTTTATGGTGGTTCTTCTATACTAGGTATGAGAATGGTGGCTTTCCATTAATCTACAAAAGTCTTGATGCCTGTGTCAAGGGCCTTGAGCCTCAGACTCACAAATGTATCTTGGAATGGATTAACTCCCTACGGAGATGTCTTCGGATCCCAGTCATTTACAATTTTAGAATTCCAGAGAAACTCTGCCACCCAATCCAGGTACCAGTCCGGGCTGGGGCTCTGCCAGGGGCCGAGTTCTTGCCCAGTTCCCAGGAAAGCCGGTTTTTATCCTTGCTCTTCGGGGGAATAGGAATTGAGGAACACCAAACCGCATCCAAAACTGAATTGTTCCACCCATTCTCTGCCGCCTAATCCAGGTACCAGCCCGGGTCGGGGCTCCTGCCCAGAGCCGCGGCCGCTAATGCAGCCGTGAGTTTTTTTTCTTCCCTCCATATTCCACAAGAACCAGAAGTTACCTTTTTAGCTAGAACTTTCACCAGGTTAGCTTTACCAACTTAAACACAGCCAATATCTCATTAAGCCCACCTAAATTAATATTGAATCATAAGCAGAATAATATCAGTGAGTGTGAAGGGCTGAGCCACATAGGTCACAATGTTAAAGCAACACAGATCCCCTCCAAGCTTATTTGTTGAAGAGGTTATCCAAGAAGACACTAACAGCAATGAAGTGCTATACAACCTCTCTGACAAGGAATTTAGAAAGGAGCTACTAAGGATGTTTAGGGAACTAAAAGAAACAATGGAAAGCAATACCAATCAAATACAAGAAGATTTGAAGGTAGAGATGTGGAAAATACAAACTGAAATGTCAGACGTGAAAAACCTGGAAGGAGAATTAAAAAACTCACCGGAGATTTAGTGAGCTCGAAGATGAAGTCCAGAGACTCTCTAGAAAAGAACAGAAGATGGAAAAGAGACTGACAGTCTGGGAACAGATGGCAAGAGAAGATCATGATGAAGCCAAGACTAGTAATATAAGAATTATTGGCGTCCCAGAGGGACAGGAAGAAAACCCTGATGAAGAAGAAACTGTCAAAGACGTCATTGCTACGATGTTTCCAGAGCTGAAGAAAACATGTGACCACATTCAGGAGGCCCGAAGGGTACCAGCTAGAAGAAATACAAATAAAAATACCCCAAGACACATCCTGATCAAAATGACCAAAACCTCAGATAGAGACAAAATCCTGAAAGCAGCGAGATCAAAGAAAGAAATTGCCTATAAAGGAGCATCCTTAAGATTCACAGCTGACTTGTCTGATGAAACCCTCATGGCCCGAAAACAGTGGTGGAATATAGTGGAAAAAATTATGAAATAAATGCCTCACCAAAATTTCTTTACCCAACTAGACTCTCATTCATAACAGTAGGAAAAACACACAGGTTCACAGACAAACAACAACTCAGAAACTTCATAAACTCAAAACCATGGTTACAAGAACAACTGAATGGGCTACTTTAGACAAGACAGGACCCTCAAATATACCAAACTTTAGCAGAAAAGTGGGACAAAACCCCATAACAATAATCTCTCTCAGCGTCAATGGGTTAAACACACCAATTAAAAGACACAGAGTGGCAGGATGGATTAGAAAATTGAACCCAACATTTGCTGCCTGCAAGAAACTCATCTCAGCAGTCAGAGCAAACACAGGCTCAAAGTCAAAGGCTGGAAAACAATCCTACAGGCGAACAACTCCCATAAAAAAGCTGGTGTAGCCATCTTAGTATCAGACCACATAGATTTCAGACTGAAGAAGGTCACAAGAGACAGTGAAGGTCATTTCCTATTGATAAAAGGATCTCTACAACAGGAAGAACTAACAATACTAAATATATATATGCACCTAATGAAGGACCGGCAAAGTACTTAAAACAACTACTCATAGACTTGAAGAAAGACATCGATAGCAACACAATACTAGTGGGAGACTTCAACACCGCTTTATCACTTCTTGATAGATCAGCCAGACTCAAGCTTAGCAAGGACATACAGCATCTGAGGGAAGAAATGGAAGAAAGGGATTTAGCGTATATATATATATATATATACATATATATATATATATATATATATATATATATACAGGACACTTCATCCTCAAAAAGCTGAATATACATTCTTCTCAAGTTGCATGGAACATTCTCTAAGATAGACCACATGCTGAGCCACAAAACATACCTCCATAAAATTAAGAAGATAGAGATTGTATCAACATCTTCTCAGACCACTATGTGCTGAAAGTTTCTAAATCACACACACAAACAGAAAATGAAATCAAACACCTGGAGATTAAACAGCTCAGTATTGGACAATGAGTGGCTTAGAAAGGAAATCAAAGAGGAAATCAAAAGATTCCTGGAAATGAACGACAATAAGGACAGGAGTTACCAAAACCTATGGGACACAGCAAAAGCTGTGTTAAGAGGAAAGTTCATAGCTCCACAAGCATTCCTCAGGAAGGAGGAATGAGCCCACATAAGTAACCTAACCTGGAAGCTTAAGAGCCTACAGAACGACCAACAAAAGGAGCCCAATCCAAACAGGAGAAAAGAAATAATAAAACTCAGAGCAGAAATTAATGAGATGAAAGCAAAAAAAAATCCGATCAATGAAACCAAGAGCTGGTTCTTTGAGAAAATAAACAAGATCGATAAAGTTCTAGCAAGACTCACAAAAAAAGGGAGAAAGAAAACCCTAATAAACCGAATTAGAAATGAAAAGGGGGACATTACAACAGAAATTACAGACATTCAAAGGACCCTCAGAGATTACTTTGAGAATCTTTATGCCACAAAACATGAAAACCTCGAGGAAATGGATAATTTCCTAGACTCCTATAACCTCCCAAGGCTGAAATAAGAAGACGTGGAATACCTGAACAGATCTATCACCATCAAAGAAATTGAAACGGTAATAAAATTTCTCCCCAAGCACAAAAGTCCTGGACCAAATGGGTTTACTAGTGAATACTTCCAAACCTTTAAAGAGGACATACTCCCAATCCTCTTTAAGCTTTTCCTGGAAATTGAACTATCAAAAACACTTCGAAACAGTTTCTATGAAACAAATATCACCCTGATACCAAAAACAGACAAAGATACCACAAAGAGAGAGAATTACAGACAGATATCCCTGATGAACACAGACGCAAAGATCCTCAACAAAATATTAGAAATTGAATCCAACGACTCATCAGAAAAATCATACACCATGACCAAGTAGGATTCATTCCAGGGATGCAAGGATGGTTCAGCATTAGCAAGTCAAACATCATAATTCATCATATTAATAAAAGAAATAATAAAAACCATATGATTATATCAATAGATGCAGAGAAAGCATTTGACAAGATTCAGCACCCGTTTATGATGAAAACTCTCAGCAGAATGGGCATCGAAGGAACTTTCCTTAATATAGTCAAAGCCATCTACCAAAAGCCCATGGCAAGTATCATTCTCAATGGGGAAAAACTGAAAGCCTTCCCTGTAAGATCAGGCACAAAGCAATGTTGCCCGCTTTTGCCACTCCTATTCAATATAGTACTGGAACTCCTGGCCATAGCAGTTAGACAAGAAAAAGATATAAAGGGCATACAGATAGGAAAGGGATAGATCAAGTTATCACTATTTGCAGACGATATGATACTATACTTAGAAAACCCTAAAGACTCTACAGAAAAGCTCCTAGAAATAATAAGTTGATATAGTAAAGTGGCAAGCTACAAAATCAACACCAAAAAGTCCATGGCTTTCTTATATACAAATAATGAAAGAGAAGAAAGAGACATTAAATAAACAATCCCATTCACAATAATACCTAAGAAAATCAAGTACCTTGGAATCAGTTTAACCAAAGAGGTGAAGGACCTATATAAGGAAAATTATAAAACACTCCTTCAAGAAATAAAGGAGGACACTAGGAAGTGGAGACACATACCCTGCTCATGGATAGGGAGTATTAACATTATCAAAATGGCAATACTGCCCAAAGCATTATACAAATTTAATGCAGTCTCTATCAGGATACCTATGATATTTTTCAAAGAAATAGACAAAACACTCCTGAAATTTATATGGAACAATAAACTCCCACGAATAGCTAAAGCAATCCTTGGAAAAAAGAGGATGGGTGGCGTCACCTTCCCCAACTTCAAACTCTACTACAAAGCAGTAGTAATTAAAACAGCATGGTATTAGGATAAAAACAGACCTGCAGATCAATGGAATAGAGTTGAATATCCTGTCAAAGACCCCCAAATATATGGCCACTTAATCTTTGACAAAGGAGCAAGAAATGCAAATTGGAACAAGGAAAGCCTCAAACATAAACAAATGGGACTACATCAAACTAAGAATCTTCTGCACTTCAAAAGAAACAGTGACTAAAATACAGGAAAAGCCCACAGAATTGGAAAGAATATTTACCTAATACCCATCTGATAGGGGATTAATATCCAGGATATACAAGATACTTGTAGAACTGTATAAGAAAAAAACCTTCAACCCCATCAAAAAATGGGGAGAAGAAATGAACAGAAGTTTCCTCAAAAAAAGAAATACAAATGGCCAAAAGGCACATGAAAAAATGCTCCTCATCATTAGTCATTAGGGAGATGCAAATCAAAACAACAATGAGATATCATCTCACACCGCAGAGACTGGCACACATTCAAAAGAACAAAAGAAACCAATGCTGGATGGATGTGGGGGAAAAGGGACTCTCCTTCACTGTTGGTGGGAATGCTGACTGCTCCAGCCTTTCTGGAAAACAATATTGACAGTCTTTCAAAAACTAGAAATTGAGCTTCCATATGACCCCGCAATACCACTTCTGGGAATATAACCCGAGGATGCAAAATAGCACAGTAGAAATGACATCTGTACCTATATATTCTTGCAGCACTGTTCACAATAGCCAAAATCTGGAAACAACCCGAGTGCCCTAAAACAGATGACTGGTTAAAGACACGTTGGTATACATCTACACAATGGGATACTATGTAGCTGTTAGGAGAGATGAAGTCATGAAATTTGCTTATAAATGGATAAACATGGAGAGTATCATGCTCAGTGAAATGAGTCAGAAAGAGAGTGTCAGATATAGAGGGACTACACTCATTTTTGGAGTGTAGAATAACATCACATGAGGCTGACACCCAAGGACAGTAGATACAAGGGCTAGGGGGGATTTCCCCATAGCTGGAAGAATGCTTTATGAGCGGAGGGGAGAAGGCAGATGGAATAGAGAAGTGATCACTAAGAAAATGATGACTGGAGGAACCAGTTGGGATGGGAGATGCATGCTGAAAGTAGATAATAAACCAAATATGATGACTTTTCAGTGTCTGTGTTGCAAGTTATAATGCTTAAAAGTAGAGAGAGAGTATGGGGAATATTGTCTGCCTTAGAGGCAGGGGGAGGGTGGGAAAGGGGGGATATACCCGGGATATTTGTAGTGAGGAATGTGCACTGGTGGAGGGATGGGTGTTTGATCATTGTAAGATTGTAACCCAATCATGAGAGCTTGTAACAATCGCCCGGTGGTTCAATAAAATTTAAAAAATTTAAAAAAAAGAACTCCAGAGCATGTGTAAGCAGCCATGCAACCTCTCATGATACTGATAATAAGCAATAGAAATTAAATTATGTAGAATCTTCCTATGGCAGGAAGGTTTGTGTAGTGGTGGGAAAATTCAAAATAACGGTGGTGAAAAGCTGTAATGGTGGTGGAATTGATGCTAAAATATTGAATGTAATCAATTAATGTGAACAACCTTATGAAAATAAATTTTAAAAATAATAAATAAATACGAGTCATTCTTAAAAAAGGTTATTTTCTACTAGGTGGATTATATTTTCTCAAAGTATATTGGAATCGAGACCAGGATGGAGATACATTACAGAATTTTTATCTTATGATAAGTTATTTTAACTTTTTGTGATATATTTTAATTTTATTTAGTAAACAAAAGTAAATGTATATATACAAAATACAGAAGTAGATCCTCACCCGGCCCATCAGTGCTGTCCTGCTCCCAAACCGGTGCAGCACCCCTGCAGCCCCCCAGCACCCTGGTTTCTGGCCCGTGGCCCAGTTCCCCAATAGGTTGCTGGGCCATGGCCCATACAGCAGAGACGTGTCCTCAAAAAGGGGCCTGGCCTCCTGTTGGGCTGCAGTTATTTTTCCCCCTTTCCTGCTCTACAGACTTAGGTCACAATCTGTATAATCTATTTCTTTGAAGAACACCCTGGCCATATCAATCACTATATGCCAATAGTCCATTTGGCTTATTCTAATTTCAAAAAACTGTCAGTGAACTCAAGAAGCTGCACAAGCCCCTTATAAAGAGAGCAGAGCCTCAAGTCCTCACTCGAGGCCCCACATAAACCAGGAGGAGCACCTGAGAGTTAGAAATATTCAAGAAGGGGAAAAAGGCAACCATCATCGACTTAGCTCATCAAGCATCCACTCTGGAGCAAGAGGGAATAGGAACAGAAAACTGGAAGGTTCCACCTCTATAGTTCCATACCAATATGAAGAAACAGCGAAAATCCCCACCACAAAGAGAGGATGAAGAAAAGATTCTAGAAGCTTCAACAGGGGTTACCCACAAATAAGATCTCTCAGATGAAGAATTCAGAGATGAAAAGTTGAAGATGGTCAACGAACTCAAAGTAAACATGGAACAGACATCCAATAAATTAAGGGAGGATATGAAAGAAACAATGGAACTGTTCACCAAGAATATACCAAAGGAAACGAGAGCAGAAATTTTAAAGCTACAGACACAAATAAAGGAATTGGTAGATGAAATGAAAAAATCAGTAGGTGCCCTCAACAGTAGAATGGCTACAGCCGAAGACAGAATCAATGACCTTGAAGATGAGCTGCAGAAAGCTTACAGAGAACAACAAATAATGGCAAAGGACCTCAAAATGGTTCTAGGGTGAATCAGAGTCCTAGGGGATGACCTCAAGAGGAACAATGTAAGAATCATTGGAGTACCAGAACCAAGGGAAGTAAACCCAATGAAAAAAACACAGTTAAAGACATCATTGCTAAGAAATTCCCAGAGCTAGATAATGCAGGCATCCTGATCCAAGGATCACGAAGGGTGCCAGCTAAAAGAGACCCGAATAAAAAGACCCCAAGGAATATCATAGTCAGAATGATGGATGCTGTAGACAGAGACACAATACTACAAGCAGCAAGGTCAAAGAAGGAGATCATATACAAAGAAGCAGACCTATCAGAGGAAATCCTCCAAGCCCGAAGGCAATGGTGGGATATAGTGAAAAAACTCAATGAAATGAATGCCTCACCAAGAATACTTTATCTGGCTAAACTGTCACTCAAACTCAAAGGAACAATACACTATTTCACGAATAAACAACAGCTCAGGGACTTCATAGACTCAAAACCAAACTTAAAAGAAAGACTAAAGGGGCTACTGTAAGACAAGGAAAAACCCTACAAGAACAACAAACCCTACAGAGAGATGGCACAAAACCCCATGACAATAATCTCTCTCAATGTCAGTGGCCTAAATGCACCAATCAAGAGATGCAGAGTGGCAAAATGGATTCGAAATTAAACCAAACATTCTGCTGCCTACAAAAAAACCTGAACAGTCAGAGCAAATACAGACTCAAAGTCAAAGGATGGAAAACAATCCTGCAAGCAAACAATGCCCTCAGAAAAACTGGAGTGGCCATACTAGTATCCGACAATATAGACTTCAGGTTGAAAAAGATTAGAAGGGACAGCGAAGGTCAATGTCTATTTATCAAGAGATATGTACAACAGGAAGAAATCATACTCTTAAATGTATACATACCTAATAGCCACCAGCTAAATACTTAAAACAATTGCTAGCAGACTTTAAGGAGGACATCGCTAGCAGCAAAATAGTATTCGGAGACATCAACACTACCTAATCACCTCTGGATAGATCAAGAAGAACAAAACTCAACAAGGAAACACTGACGCTGAAGGAAGAAATGGAAGAGAGAGGACTAATAGACCCATACAGGGCTTTACACCCCCAAAAGAAAGAATACATATTCGTTTCCAGTGCACATGGAACATTCTCCAAAACAGACCACGTGCTGGGTCACAAAACATACCTCAATAGAATCAGCAAGATAGCTTTGCCAGGAAATTGAAAAAACAGGAACTCTCCCAAACAGTTTCTATGAGGCACATATCTCCCTAATACCAAAAGCAAACAGAGACACCACTAACAATGAAAATTAGAGACCAATACCCCTGATGAACACCCATGTGAAGATCCTCAACAAAATATTAGCAAATAGAATCCAACAACTCATCAGAAAGATCATGCACCATGACCAAGTGGGATTCATCCCGGGGATGCAAAAATGGTTTAACATTCGAAAATCAATCAACATAATACATCATATCAACAAAAATAAAGATAAAAACCATATGATCATATCAATAGATGCAGAGAAAGCATTTGACAAGATCCAACATCCGTTCATGATGAAAACTCTCACCAAAATGGGTTTTGGTGGAACTTTCCTCAAGATAGTCAAAGCCATCTACCACAAACCTACGGCAAGCATTATCCTCAACGGGGAAAAACTAAGGGCCTTTCCTCTAAGATCATAGACGAGACAAGGATGCCCACTCTCATCATTTCTATTCAACATGGTACTGGAAGTACTTGCAATAGCTGTTAGGCAAGAAAAAGACATTGAGGGCATACAGATAGGAAAGGAAGAAATCAAACTCTCACTATTCTCAGACATTTGACCCAGCAATACCACTCCTGGGAATATATCCCGGAGAGGCCAAAAGGTATAGTAGAGATGACAACTGCATTTCTATGTTCATTGCCACACTGTTTACAATAGCCACAATATGAAAAAAAAACAGATGCCCAAAAACAGATAACTGGTTAAAGAAACTCTGGTATACCTATACAATGGAATACTACGTAGCTGTCAGAAAACATGAAGTCATAAAATTTGCATATAAGTGGATCAACATGGAAAGTATCATGCTGAGTGAAATGAGTCAGAAAGAAAGAGACAGACATAGAAAGATTGTACTCATATGTGGAATATAAAGTAGCTGTGAGGTTCAAGCTTACAATGATGCAATTTCTGGCAGATATTTCTCTGGACTTAGTTACTAAAATACTAAAATACAGAAATCCAAACCCGTGCACCAAATGATAATATATCTAGAGAAGCCTAAAACCTCTACTAAGAAACTCTTAGAAACAATTGGCTTGTACATTAAAGTCGCAGGCTATAAAATCAATACCCAAAAATACATTGCTTTTCTATATGCAAACAATGATCATCTAATCTTTGATAAGAGAGCAAGAAATATGAATTGGAGCAAGGAAAGCCTCTTTAACAAATGGTGCTGGCACAACTGGACAGCAACAAACAAAAGAATGGGCTTAGATCTCGACCTGACACCATGCACAAAAGTCAGATCAAAATGGATTAAAGACCTCAACATCAGATCACAATCCATAAGGTACATTGAAGACAAAGTTGGCAAAACCCTCCACAATATTGAAGCTAACGGTATCTTCAAAGATGACACGAAACAGGGGCTGGAGTGATAGCACAGCGGGTAGGGCGTTTGCCTTGCACGCGGACGACCTGGGTTCTAATCCCAGCATCCCATATGGTCCCCTGAGCACCGCCAGGGGTAATTCCTGAGTGAAGAGCCAGGAGTAACCCCTGTGCATCGCCGGGTGTGACCCAAAAACCAAAAAAAAAAAAAAAGATGACACGAAACAGATCAACCAAACGGAAACGGAAATAAACAAGTGGGACTATATTAAATTAAGAAGCTTCTGCACTGCAAAAGATACAGTGACCAGAATACAAAGACAATCTACAGAATGGAAAAGGATATTCACCCAATACCCCTCTGATAAGGGGTTGATATAAAGGGTATATAAAGCACCGGTTGAACTCTACAAGAAGAAAACATCCAACCCAATCAGAAAATGGGACGAATAAATGAACAGAAATTTTCCAAAGAAGAGATATGAATGGCCAAAAGGCACATGAAAAAATGCTCTACATCACTAATCATCAGGGAGATGCAGATCAAATCAACTCTGAGATAACGCCTCACACCACAGAGAATGGCACACATCCAAAACAGCAAAAGTAACCGCTGTTGGAGGGAATATGAGGAGAAAGGGACCCTTCTACACTGTTCGTGGGAATGCCGACTTGTTCATCGCTTTTGGAAAACAATATGGACGCTTCTCAAAAAATTAGAAGTTGAGCTCCCATTCGACCCAGAAATATCGCTTCTGGGAATATATCCCGGAGCAGCAAAAAAGTATAGTCGAAATGACATCTGCACTTATATGTTCATTGCAGTACTGTTTACTATAGCCAGAACCTGGAAAAAACCCAAGTGCCCGAGAACAGATGACTGGTTAAAGAAACTGTGCTACATCTACACAATGGAATACTATGCAGCTGTTAGAAAAGATGAAGTCATGAATTTTGTATATAAGTGGATCAACATGGAAAGTATCATGCTAAGTGAAATGAGTCAGAAAAGAGAGACAGACATAGAAAGATTGCGCTCATCTGTGGAATATAAAATAACAGAGTAGGAGACTAACACCCAAGAATAGTAGAAATAAGTACCAGGAGTTTGGCTCCATGTCTTGGAAGCTGGCCTCACATGCTGGGGGAGAAAGCAGTTCAGATAGAGAAGGGAACATCAAGTAAGCCCTGGTTGGAGGACCCGCTTGGGAGGGGAGATGCATGCTGAAAGTAGACTATAGATTGAGCAGGATAGTCACTCAATGCCCCTATTGTGGACCACAACACCAAAAAGGAGAGATAGAGAGAACAAAAGGGAATGTCCTGCCACAAAGGCGCGGAGAGGGGGACGGGGAAGAGGGGATGGGATTGGGAGGTGAAAGGGATACTGGGTTCACTGGTGGTGGAGAATGGACCCTGGTAGAGGAAGGGTGCTTGAACATTGTATGAGGGAAACACAAGTATGGAAATGTGTAAATATGTTACTGTACCCTCATGGTGACTCACTAATTAATAAAACAAATAAATAAATAAAAAAGAATCAGCAAGATAGAAATTGTATCAACTATCTTTTCAGATCATGATGTGCTCAAAACAGAAGCTAATCACACACAGATGCGTAAAATCAAATCAAACACCTGGAAATTAAACAACTCAGTGTTGAACAATGAGTGGGTCAGGAAGGAAATTGAGAAAGAAATTAAAATATATCTTGAAACAAATGAGAATGAAGACACAGTCTACCAAAACCTATGGCACGCAGCTAAAGCCATGTTAAGGGGAAAATTTATAGCTCTGCAAGCATCCCTCAGGAAGGAAAGCTCTACATAGATAGTTTGACTTCACAGCTCAAGACCTTAGAAAAGGACCAGCAAAAAGAACCCAAACCAGACCGAAGGAAAGAAATAATAAAACTTAGAGCAGAAATTAATGATATAGAAACAAAAAAAAAAAACAGTCCGAATGATCAATGAAACCAAGACCTGGTACTTTGAGAAAATAAACAAGATTGATAAACCACTAGCAAGACTTAAAAAGAAAGATAGAGAGAACCCTAATAAACCGAATCAGAAATGAAAAGGGGGACATCACAATAGAAACCAATGAAATTCAAAAGATTATGAGACTAGAGGCTACTTTGAAAGTCTGTATGCCACGAAACAAGTGAACTTAAAAGAAATGGATAAAGTCCTTGATTCCTATAATCCCCTAACACTGAATCAAGAAGACTTGGAATACCTGAATAGATCCATTAATATCAAGGAAATTGAAACGGTAATCAAAATTCTTCCCCAAAACAAAAGCCCAGGTCCAGATAGATTCACTAGCGAATTCTACCAAACATTTAAAGAGGACCTATTGCCATTTCTTCTCAAGCTTTTCCAGGAAATTGAAGAAACAGGAACTCTCCCAAACAATTTCTATGAGGCACATATCTCCCTAATAAGAAAAGCAAAGACACAACTAACAAAATTATAGACCAATATCCCTGATGAACACTTATGCGGAGATGCTCAACAAAATAATGGCAAATAGGATCCAACAACTCATCAAAAAGATCATACACCATGACCAAGTGGGATTCATCCTGGGGATGCAAAGATGGTTTAACAATCGAAAATCAATCAACATAATCCATCATATCAACAAAAGTAAACATAAAACCATATGATCATATCAGTAGATGCAGAGAAAGCATTTTACAAGATCCAACACCAGTTTATGATGAAAACTCTCAAAAAAGTGGGTTTTGAGGGAACTTTCCTCAACACAGTCAAAGCCATCTACAGCATTAACCTCAGTGGGGAAAAGCTAAGGGCCTCTCCTCTAAGATCAGCGACAAGACAAGGATATCCACTCTCACCACTTCTGTTCGATACAGTACAGAAAATACTTGCAATAGTAGTTAGGCAAGAAAAGATATTAAGGACATCCAGATAGGAAAGGAAGAAATCAAGCTTTTACCATTTGCAGATGATATGATACTGTATCTAGAGAATCCTAAAGCCTCTATGAAGAAACAGTTAGAAACAATAGACTTGTACAGTAAAGTTGCAGGCTGAAAAATCAATACCTAAAAGTCCATGGCCTTCCTATACACAAACAATGAGACAGAGGAAAGGGATATGAAGAAATCAATCCTGTTCACAATCGTGCCCCAGAAAATCAAGTGCCTCAGAATCAGCTTAAGCAAGGAAGTAAAGGACCTCTACAAAGAAAACTATGAAATGCTACTCCATGAAATAAAAGAGAACATGAGGAAATGGAAACATCCCCTGCTCATGGATAGGGAGAATCAATATTTTTAAAATGGCAATACTCCCCAAAGCATTATACAGATTCAATGTGATCCTATAAGGATTCCCATGAAATTCTTCAAAGAAATGGACCAAGTTATCCTGAAATTCATATGGAACAACAAACTCCCACAGATAGCTGGAGCAATTCTTGATAAAAAGATGATGGGAGTCATCACCCTCCATAATCTTAAACTCTACTACAACGCAGTAACAATTAAAACAGCATGGTACTGGAACAAAGGCAGAGCTGCAGGCCAATGGAACAGGGTGGAATACCCTTGCACACAACCCCAAATGTAAGATTATCTAATCTTTGATAAGGGAGCAAAAAATGTGAAGTGGAGCAAGGAAAGCCCCTAAAGGGCTTTAAAAAATGTTCTTCTTCACTAATCATCAGGGAGATGCAGATCAAAACAACTATGAGATTCCAAATGGTGCTGGCACAACTGGACAGCAACAAACAAAAGAATGGGCTTAGACCTTGACATGACACTATGCACAAAAGTCAGATCAAAATGGATTAAAGACCTCAACATCAGACCACAATCCCTAAGGTACATTGAAGCCAAGGTCGGCAAAATCCTCCACAATATTGAAGATCAAAGTATCTTCAAAGATGACATGCAACTGATCAATTAAGTGGAAACAGAGATAAACAAATGGGACTATATTAAACTAAGAAGCTTAGTTAATATCTGATAAGGGTTTGATATCAAGGGTATATAAGGTGCTTGTTGAACTGTACAAGAAGAAAACATCCAACTCCATCAGAAAATGGGGTGAAGAAATGAACAGAAACTTTTTCAAAGAAGAAATGCGAATGGTCAAAAAGCACATGAAAAAATGTTCTTCTTCACTAATCATCAGGGAGATGCAGATCAAAACAACTATGAGATTCCACCTCACACCACAGAGCCTGCACACATCCAAAAGAACAAAAGCAACCGCTGTTGGCATGGATGTGCGGAAAAAGGGACCCTCCTAAACTGCTGGTGGGAATGCAGATTGGTTCAGCCTTTTTGGAAAACAATATAGATGCTTCTCAAAAAATTAGAAATTTAGCTGTCATTTGATCTAGCAATATCACTTCTGGGAATATATCCCAGAGAGGCAAAAAAGTATAGTCGAAATGACATATGCATTTATATGTTCATCGCAGCACTGTTTACAATAATCAGAATCTGGAAAGAACCCGAGTTCCCAGGAACAGATGACTGGTTAATGAAACTTTGGTACATCTACACAATGGAATACATGCAGCTGTTAGAAAAGATGAAGTCATGAACTTTGCATGTGGATCAACATGGAAAGTATCATGTTAAGTGAAATGTGTCATAGATAGAGACATATAAAGGTTGCACTCATCTGTGTAATATAAAATAACAGCATAGGAGACTAACACCCAAGAATCGTAGAAATAAGTACAAGGAAGTTTTTCTCCATGGCTTGGAATCTAGCCTCACATCCTGGGGGAAAAGGCAGCTCAGACAGAGAAGGGAACACCTGGAGAGTGTGGTTGGAGGAACTGCTCGGGAAGGGAGGTGCGTGCTGGAAGTAGACTATCGACTGAATATGATGGCCACTCAATACCTCTATTGCAAAACATAACACCCCAAGGAGAGATAGAACAAAAGGGAATGCCTGCCACAGAGGCTGGGTGGGGTTGGGGGGACAATATTGACGGTAGGAAAGATACTGGCATCATTGATGGTGGAGAATGAGCACTTAGTGGAGGGATGGGTGCTCGAGCATTGTATGACTGAAACACAAGTACAAAACTATGTAAATCTGTAACTGTACCCTCATGGTGATTCACTAATAAAAAATACAAAAGTAAAAATACTTTATCATATATATATAACTTTTTTGATACAATGTTATAGTTGTCATAACAAATCCCCACATAAGAAAAACTAAATTTGCCATATTTTATAGATTACTCTCTCAATTTTATAACCAGAGAACCATTCCATTTTGAATCCTTCAATATGCATTTTTAGAACAAAAAGACTTTTTATTTTTAATTTAAACCCCATGATTTGTGAAGCTGTAAATAACAGTTTCAGGCATATAGAGGTCTGAGTCTAAACCCACTACTAAGTTCAGCATCTCTCAACTTGTCTATTTCCCCGGGTTTTCTCCCACTCCCCAAGTTACTTCATTAACAGACACATTCATTTTTGATTGACTGATTTTACAATATTGCTAATGTTGATCCTCCATGCATCTAATTGCAACACCCATCACCAATGTGTCCCCTTCCCACCCCTACACACACCCCAAGCCCTACAAACTCAGTTTTGTGGACCAGTTCTCTCAAATTTCATTTGACCCTTGTTGCTACGTTGCCATGTATTTTTAGGTCCAAACTATGAGGGAGATGATTCCTGAAGAGACACACTTCTGGGCTTAATTGCTAGAGTCTAGGTTACATGCGTCTAGAAGCATTGGTTCTAGTGGTTTTAGTTCCTACAGTAATTCACCTAAACACAGCCAGCATGTCCAGGA
Source organism: Sorex araneus (assembly GCF_027595985.1). Classification (NCBI taxonomy): domain Eukaryota; kingdom Metazoa; phylum Chordata; class Mammalia; order Eulipotyphla; family Soricidae; genus Sorex; species Sorex araneus. Next base: position 10,328,773 of record NC_073308.1, read on the forward strand.
CCTCTTATCATTGCCCCTTTATTACTTCCAGTCCACCTCTTCTGAGAGCCCCCCTCTGTTTCTTTCTTTTTTTGGCATTTTTACTTTTATAATTTATGGTCAAGTGTTTTCTCACCTGCGATACCTTCCATTCCCTTGTCTTCTGTATACCACAATAAGTGAGGACATCAATATATGTTCTTCTCATGATTTGTTTCATTTAACACTCTTCAGTTCTTTGTAAATTGCAGTGAATTCCATGTTGCCATCCTTCCTAGTGCCTATATATCCCATCCTTCCCTAGTTGATATCACCATGACCTCATTGTCAACTCATCTGTCCTTGGATGTTTTGGTGCTTCCAAGTCCTGGCTATTGTATTAAGTGCTGCAATAGACACAGGTGTGCATTTATCTTTTCAAATGAATTCCTCCGTGATACAGAGAGAGCAAACTCCAAGAAAAAGACTCATCATGTCTTATTTTTTTGTATAATATTCTTGTACCTTTATCTCCATCAAAGTGCCAAGGACCTCTTCACTATTCCTGTCACTTCCAGTCTGTCTTTTCCTTTACCCTCGTTGGTAACTGCAGTTTTGGTGTTTGTTTTGCTTTGTTTTGTTTTGTTTTTATAAAAATCCAGGGTTTTGCCGTCCATCAATATTGTCCATTCCCTTTTTTTGTTTCTCTTTATGCAACAGATGAGTAAGATCACCTCATATTTGTCCTTCTTCCTCTGACTTATTTCCCATAACATAACCAGGACCTCCCCACTAGAAATACCCTCATTGCAGCAAACTGCAAAGTTTCATCTCTTCTTACAGCCATGTAATACCATATTGTGTATATTTGCAAAGCTTCTTTATACATTAACCTGACATCATAAATTGGGTTGTTTCCATATCTAGCCATAGCACTTAGCCTTCCCACAAACAAAGGAGTGCGTACATATTTTATTTTTTTGTAATTTTAATTAATTAATTTTTTGTTTTTGGGCCACACTTGGGCAATTCACAGGGGTTACTCCTGGCTCATGCACTCAGGAATTACTCCTGGCAGTGCTCCGGGACCATATGGAAAGTTGGGAATCGAACCAGGGTTGGCCACATACAAGGCAAATGCCCTACCCACTATGCTATCACGTTGATGAAGATTTGTTCTTGGGGTAGATGGTGGGAAGTGTAATTTCTGTCTCACATACAATCTCCATTCTTATAGTTTTTATATACTTCATACTGTTTTCTATAGAGACTTAGCCACATGACATTCTCACCACGAGAGAATGGGGTATGTTGATATTATTAATAGTACACATCTATGAACTCACCCAAAAGGGCTAACCTGTTTTAGAAGGTTCTGAATTGACTTTACTCTGATCAATCAGAGGAATCACAATCTGTGGTAACTATAGAACTATATATTTTAAGTAGCAAAACTTGAAAATCAAAAATTACTCCTTCGTTTGTGAACTGTGGAATAGTTGCTCTAGAAGGCATGCAAACTACATTAGTACCATTTTATTTATTTTGTTTTTTTTTGTTTTTCATTAGTATCATTTTAATATCTATCATAAAAATGGTAGCTCAATTGCTATGCTTGCAGAAATCCAAGCTCAATTCCCAATGTCACATAGTCCCCAAGCACCACCAGGAGTGACCTCCAAGCAACAAGTCAGGAATAGCTCTGAGTATCATTGGGTATGGCCCCAAACAAAAATAAATGGATAGATAAATGAATTTTTGAGACTTGTTGTTACTGTTTTTGACATATCAAATATGCCACAGGTAGCTTGCCAGGCTCTGCCGTGCGGATGAGATACTCTCGGTAGCTTGCCGGGCTCTCCGAAAGGGATGGAGGAATCAAACCTGGGTCGGCTCAGTGCAAGGTAAATGCCCTATGTGTGTGTATATATATATATATATATAAATAAAATATGCATCTATATTTGTATATGTATACATATATGTATGTATATGTATACATATGTGTATATATGTGTGTATATATACATATACATATATATATATAAATATATAATGTCAACCAAACTCTTCCAGAAGTAAAAGCAGACTCCTACATCTTCTCTCTTCTCTTTGGAGAGTTCTCACTTCTGCTGATAGACAAGCTTTTATGATTAACTTGTTTCCTTGCCAATAAAGTCCCCTAATACTGTTAAATTAACCCTTCAGTCTTTTAAGCTACTTTTTCTACTTGTATTTTAGTTTTAATTAGTAATGGATAGTTATTTAATATTGAAAGTTCCTTTTTAAGTGAATATATGCATATGTATGTATTTAAAATATTTACTACTAGGATTTTTCTTTATATAAAATACAATGGACAGATTGTATAGGTACAAAAGATGCTCTTTAGATATGTATCAGTTTTATCTTTGCCACATTGCCTTGCTAGAATTTCAGTGTGGACCATCCTGTGAATTACAAATTTCAGAGAAAAACAGTTAGAGAAAGTTGCACATTGTGGTGAGTTTTACTCCTGGAAACGTAACCTAGTTCTCTGTGAATTTTGGACCAAAAATTTATAGGGAAGGAGGAGCAGGGAAAGAACTGTTGTTGAAATCTGACAGATCATTCTGTTCTTCATAGTGTCTGCCTTCAGAAGAAACTAGTTAAGCAGAGCATAACATGATCTGTATTATGAAGTCACATTGACCTAGCCTGACTCCTGCTCTGGGGAGCCCTCCTGTCCCAGGTTTGGTTGGGAGAGCTAGAAGTACTTGTGAAATTTACTACCTAGAGGTAGAAACTCATGTAAAGTCTAAAATCTAAATGTACCTTTATATGATACTCTGAAACCCTAGCAATTTAGAAGTCATAGTTTAGGTTTCCTTACTCCTAGATATTTACCTAAATGTGTTGAAATTACTTATATATGCATATATAATCTATATAATCTATAAACACATGTTTACAACAATTTTATTGATTTAAAAAATAGACAGTATAATTGACAATAATGTTATTTATGAATGTAATTTTGTTATACTGTACCTGTCACAGTTGTACCAAATCTCCTCCACCACTGTCTGAGATCAGACACAAGACAAATATGTTCACTCTACTCTCCTTATTATTTAGCATAGTATTGGAAATCTACGTCAAGACGTTAAAGCTATTAAGCCAGAAAGAACTATTAAAGTGATTCAAATTGGGGGGGGGGGAAAGCTAGGCTATTACTATTTGCAGATGGCATGATTTTGTACATAGATTACCCTCGCCACCACACAAAATTCCTCAAAAACAATAAACCTATATGTAAAGTAGAAGATTTTAGAAGTTGTTGAATTTTGTTATAAATCAATCAGATAGAGGAGAAAGAAAAAAACACTACACTGCATCAAAAAACTCTATATTTGGGAATCAACAAGAGAAGTGACAGTCTTGTATAAAGAAAGTTATATATCACTGTTAAAAGAAATAGAAGACACAAGAGAATGCAAATACATTCATTGCTCATAAATTCAGAGAATTATTAAATGTATCATCCTACCTAAAGCACCATACAAATTCCATCAATCCACCACAATCAAATTCCCATGTAATTCTTTAGGAACATGGAAAATACTAAAACAACTTACATGATGTAATAAAATTACCATGTAGATAAAGTAATTCCAAGAAAAAAAAAGATAATAGGAGACTTCTCCTACTACCCTCCCCTGACTTTAAATTATACTATAAATCTACAGTAATCTATATGGTGCAGTACTAAGACAAAGGAAGACTCATAGACAGTGTGATAGTATTGAGATCCCAGCGATAACTTCTCAAATAAATGAACAGCTATTCTTTGACAATAAGATTTTTGGGCATGAAGCAGATCAAATAAAATCTTCAACAAATGGTGCTGGGAAAACTCATTAGTCATATTCAGACAAACAAACATATAAAACTGTAGGATGGCATTACTTTGTCCTTTTCCCTCCCTTGCCACGAGGAGCTCGTCCCGGTTTTTCCTGGAGTTTAGGCTTACCCCAGTCACACCCATCAAGGTGTTCACGAGTCACTCCCACCCCTTTGTTTAGCTGTAATCACTTCTCTATGCTCTCTTCCCCAAAACAGTTCATCAGCTTTCCCCCTAATCTGACTCTGTTAATTTGTAAAGTCAGACCTTTCTAGGACACTGAAGTTAATATTGCCTTTCTCCTCTCCTTATGCCTTTCGAATAATTTACTTTAAAGCCATGTCCTTTATGTATAGACACAAGAAGACAATATTATGCTTTTGTAACTTGGGACTTAATTGGCTTCGAATATTATTCATCCCCAGGCATCTGCTTTCTCCACTTAAGCCTCAGTTGCCCTCAGTTCGTAGCACCCCAAAAGCAGGGTCCCGACAAGGGAGGAGACGAATCCCAGGGCAAGCACTGAGTTATATGCTACCCTGGCATCGAGATGGGCCTGGCCAAGGTGCCTAATTCTTTTTTTTTTTAATTCTTTTATTAAGTCACCATGTGGGAAGTTACAAAGCGTTCAGGTTAAAGTCTCAGTTATACAATGCTCAAACACCCATAATTCTTAACTATAATTTAAGAGCTTGATCATATACAAGTGCTGTCATGATCCCAAAGTTATGACGAGACTAGAACCCTGCTAGGGATAGGAAAGACTTATCTGGCCTGAGCACTGTTGTCTGAGATTGAGATGACCCCAGGAGATCAATTCTATAAGCTTTAATGCGTTTCTAATTGTGTCGATACAAAAAGATTAATATTATGAATGCTTGTATGTTTGCTGGATGAGGAGAAGAGAAACACACTCATGGGACTCCGCCCTTAGGTGGATCCTCCAGTTGAAAGAGAATCAGTCCTAGAAGAAGCATCCCCTGAGGGAGGGAAAGGAACATTACCCCTATTGATTGTGACCACACCTATGTGTACGCCCCTAAACCCCTCATGCTGGGGGGATTTAAGTAGGCTGTAAGAGTGGGTTGGGGGGCCAGATCCAAAGATCCAGAACTGGGAGAGAGAGAATGAAATAAACTGATCGAGCAACCAGTTTGGCCTTCCTTCCGTCGCCTGCCCTTGACCGACAGCTACACAGAGTGGTTCTAGAGCACTGAACGTGGGTGGTGATACAGAGCCGCCTGGAGAGCCCTCGAGTGCACACGCCCATTGGCATTCTTTAGTTTTTTACATGAAACAATAGTTTGTTTTTTAAACTACCAGAACTTGTAAGCAGCCAAGATGCCCTCGTTAAGTGAACAGATAAACAAACGTTTTTTTTTACATCCAGCCATTGTGACATTATTAAACAATAAAATTAAATGACTCATCAAGTCATGAAAATACATACAGGAACCTTGAAACAATATTTAAATCTGCGAGAGGTTATCAGAAAGGTTAAGTCTGTGTGACTCCTTGGATAGATGTGTCCTCTGAGACTGAATTTTTGTAGGGAGCCATTTTACCTTACTGATCTTATCCTGTCACTATTTGTTTATCACTAGCTAACCCCATGCCACACCTAGCAAAGGTTGCCACTCCTAATCTTACTGATCTTATCCTATCAGCATTTGTTTATCACTAGCTAATGCCCATGCCACACCCTGCATTTCTATTGGGGGTCCCGGCATGCATACTATACCACCTCCTCCCAGCAGGGAGGTATAAATACTGTAACTGCTATAGAATAAATGCCTTTTCTCCCTCCTCCGGGCTCTGCTCTGTTCATTCGGCTGTATCCCCTCTCAGCCCCACGAAGGGTTCTCCCTGCTGAACAGAACGAGACCTCCACATCGACTTCCACAAATTTTGAGATTGGATTTTGCTGGCACTGAGTGAGTTAAGACACCAAGAGAGAGACTCTCTTGCCTTGGGTCAATAGCCTATTTCTGGAAATTGAGAAAACTTGTAAAAACCTTCCGAAACATCTGTTCTATATTTCCTTCCTGGAAGGTGTAGCCTAGAACAATCTGCTTTTCTCAGATGCTCCAACCCTTTCCTCTCCTGCTGGGGAGTAAACATATCCAAAATCAAGGTAGTTGTTCTGTGTTTTTAGTTGTGAGCTTGTTTGCCTCCCTCTGCATTTGCTTCATAACGTCATTGTAGATGATACAATCTGTCAGGCTTGTCCTATAGCACAGAAGCAGTCATGGTCAAGCTTATATCCTGTGATACCTGGGCAAGTAAAACTAGTTGGTCTGGGATACTTGCTTGTTGGGATGTAACATCCTCCGTCCCAGGTTTAGCTGGGTGCAATGCTAGAGTTAGCATGACAAGATGGGGCTAGTCCTGCTGTCCTGTCACACTTTTCCTAGGAACACAACAGTTAGCCATCACTCTCTTCAGGTCAGAAATAATAGCAGAAGTTGGTAGAAGGGATACTGACAGCATTTTCAGTCCTTATAAGAGATATGATATTAAGGAAATCTAAGGAGATATGTGGGAACTGGCCACTGTAGGTTTGCAGGGATGTGTGTTATATTTTGATCGAAAAGAGCCTGCAGTGACCTAGAGTCAGGCTGTGCATTAAGAAACTGACCACAGAGCTGAGGGCACACGCCAGTCATAAGTGGGAAGATACATCATTGTCCCCTATCTGAGCAGCCTTTGCTCTAGATGTCCTTCGATCATGACTCCTTCCTTGCCTTTCCTGTTTCTATGTTATTTCTTCTATACCCACTTCTCTCTCTCCCTCTACCTTCTGTACCTTCTCTCAATATTTTGTCTTCCTTCTCTCTTGCTTTAGTTCTAGCTCTCTTATTTCTTCCCTTCTCTCTCCCTTTCTTTTTCTTATTGTTTGGTTTACCTCTATCTCTTTGTCTACAGATCTCTGTATTTCTGTCTTTGTTTCTTTAGATCTTGCTGTTCTGTGTTTCTATTCCTTTCAGTTCCTTGGCAATTGAGAGACATTCTTGAATTCTTGGGTGGCACAGGTTTATAACTTAATGTCTCTCATCCATTCTGATCAAAGTTCTATAAAACCATAAACGTCTCCTGAATACTTTAGACTGTATGAGTATATTAGAATTATTAATCAGTAATCAGTTGGATTAAACATTTAAAGCTTTTCCTTTGATAGATCCTTTCCACCACCACCCCTAGAGAAACAAAAAGAAAGGACAGAGCTAAGTGGAAGCAAGGGAGGAGACATGGAAATGGAGGAGACATGGAAAAGAGGGAGAGGTCAGAGGAGACATGGGACTAAAGATAAGGATGGATCCAGGAACACTTCACGACTCTCCTCCTGGTACTTGGGAAATCAATGCCACTGGGTTCATTCTATCCCCTCAGCTGGGATAAAGTACAGTCTAACTACCACCATCTTCCACCTGAAGTACTTTCTTTTTTTTAAATTTCAGGCTGCTTTGATTTACTCACCTTTCTAAATGCACAATTACAGCAATAGTGCGGCCCATCTCATAAACAACTTCTTTTTTTTTCTTTTTGAGTCACACCCGGTGTTGCTCAGGGGTTACTCCTGGCTCTGCACTCAGGAATTACTCCTGGCAGTGCTCAGGGGACCAATGGGATGCCAAGGGTCAAACCCAGGTTGGCCATGTGCAAGGCAAATGCCCTACCCGCTGTGCTATTACTTCGGCCCCTCATAAACAATTTCTAAGAAAGAAACTTCAGAGAACTTCTCAGGGTAGCTCCTTAGCTTTGCTGTTTTCTTTGCTTCTGGTTCAGTAAACTTTCAGGGTCAAAATGACTTTTTAAAAAAGATTTTTATTACAAAATCTGTTAGATATACCAAAGAGGCTCATAAAACTTTAAAATAAATGAAACCAATTTAAATTATAATGCAGATTTATTATAGCATATAAATATACTGATTTATATGGCACACACATACATCTTAGATGTTATCATAAACTGTAGTTTCAATAAGGAGTTGAAAATTCACTAAAAAATTCTTTAGTAAGCATTTATCTGTGTAGTAAGCATTTATCTGACAAAATACTCTGGTCTATCAGCTTTCTCTGTTTGCAGGTTAGATTAGAACATGTGGATGTACTGGTGATCTGAGTGTACTAGGAAGCATAGTTTTGACAGTAATAAATAAAGGAAAATTTAGATTATATTGTATATTCTTGATATAAAAGTGCACATTCTGTTTATATATTTAAAGCAACTATTTTATTTTATTTTTTATTGAATAGCCTGAGATAGAACATTACAGAATTGCTCATGATTGCATGTTAGTCATATCATGTTCAACACCCATCCCTCCACCAGTGTAATTTCCCAGTACCAGTGGCCCCAGTTTCCCTCCACCCCTTCAAGCCACCCCCACCTTAGTCTACCTCTATGGCAGGCATCTCTCCTTTCTCTCTCTCTTTCTCGCTCTCATTTTAGACATTATGGTTTGCAATAAAGATGCTGCAAGGTTATCATCTACATCCCTTTACCTGCTTTCAGCACTCAGTTCTAGTCCAGAGTGATCATTTTCAACTAGTGTTGTCATAATGGACCCTCTATCTTAACTAACCCCCCTCCTCCCACACCATGGCCCAACCATTGACCAGTACTTGAACTGGTCAATATTTAAAGTAACCATTTTAATGGTGAATGAATATCTTTAATATAATTGTTTTCTATTTGAAAAGCTTTTCATATATTGATGAAAATTCAAAATGACCACAGAGAAAATTTACATGTCTCATAGTGCATGAAAGTGTGCTAGATAACGTATGCTCCCTTGAATACAAAGTAAAATTATATTCATGACTATAAAATTAGTAATTACTCTGAAATTTTAAAAAATAACAAAATTCACTACTGCTAGGGACAAATTGCTGTAATTAACATATTTCTGAAAAATATTTTGTATTTTGTTTTTTTTGTATCATATCCAGTGATGCTCAGAGATTATTCCTGGTGGACTCATGTGACCATATTGGGTGCAGGAATTGAAACTGCATCAACCACATGCAAAGCAAATGCTTTCCCCATGTACACTCTAATGCCAAATATTTTCTATTTTATTAAGTAATGGAATGAATAACAATTGATGAGCCATTCAGTGTGTTTTTACAGATTTATTGAATAAAGTGATTGTTTTAAAGCTGGTATACATAAAACTGGTATGCTTCAAACCTGAATTCCCTAGACATTAATATTTGTAAAGCCAAGTACCTGAGGTAAAGAAACTAGAATATGATGGGTTTGACATCTGGTAAAAATCATAAAGTAGTTGAGAGAAGTGGGTTGCTGTCATGTATATATGATGGGGAGAAAACAAATTAAAGAACGTTATGCAGAATGATTAAGAACTTTCCCAGTAAGGGGGGGATGTTGGATTGGGTCACAGTTGTTTGGAGGGTGCAAATGGGAACAAATCATAGGAGAAAAGCAATAAAATAGTCTAGAGGAGAAGGGGGGTTGTAATCAACAATGACTGCATGAACAACACTTGAAATTACCCGGAGTAGCCACTCAAAATGAAATAATGATGTAAGTACAGTCTTTCTGGAAGAAAACAGTAGGGCACAAATAAACAGAAATTCACAGCTGGAGAGAAAACAAAACTGGAGCTAACAGAGGCTCATTGGGGAAAATTGTCTGCCTTTATCCTCAAAAATATTACCCATAATAAACATGAAAGGCAACATTGGAAACTGGGAATTTTCCTATGATACAAATCAAGAGAAACACGTCTATAGAAAAGTTACATGAAAAGTCGGAAATTCCAAGAAAACTGCAGGACTTCAGTAAGCCATGAGCAAGAGGAAAAGGAGAATGGGGTTTTGGAAGCAGAACCCACCAGAAGGGCTCATGAGGATAACTCCTAGTTGCTTGATATTGACAAGTTGTTTAATATCATTCTGCTTCATTCTGCTGTATTCCCCACATTTTTTCAAAGGAAGTACATGTCTCTGGAGATTTTGTGGGGATAATATCTAGTATGGAGACATGCTTGGGAATTACAGACCTAATATATAGTATCCATTGAAATGTGAGTAATAATTAGCAAGAGCAAATACAACAAAGTCAAGTATCTTAATTACACAAAATCTCAGATTTCTTAAAACAGTGGGACTTTTTTAATCTACACCCTTGAACTCTTGAATATTTTTTCAAATTTCCCGTTCACCTGTCAATAGAATAAAATTTGGGGCTTGGGAGCACATCAACAGTGCTCAGGACTTACTCCTGGTTCTGCATCAGGGATTTCTCCTGACAGTTCTTGGGGAACAATATGGGGTTCCCCATATTGTTCAGGTTGGCCTGAAAGTTCAGCTTGGCCACATGCAAGATCAATGCTTTACTCATTGTACTATCTGGGTAAATAGTACTATTCGGGACCCCAGAAGAACAAAATCATTATTTTTTAATTTAATTTTCTTTTATTGAATCACCATGTTACTGTGAGATGGAATTGAGTTTCAGTTATACAATGTTTCAACACACATCCGTCCACCAGTGTACATGTCCTACGAACAATATCCCCTGTATCCCTCCTTTCACCCCCACCCCAGCCTACCTGCCTGCCTCTATGGCACGCGCTTTTCTTCCCCCATCTCTCTCTCTCTCTCTCTCTCTCACTCTCTCTCTCTCTCTCTCCCTCTCTCTTTCTCTCCCTCTCTCTCTCACTCCACGTGTGAGTATTATGGGCATTATTATTTTTACCAAATTTGACTGTACAGTTAAAATAAAATAATTTCTTCAAAGTGTCTTCACCATCTTATCCATGAAATATAACAACAAATATAAGTTCAAAGCAGTCAGAAAAGCATATAGTCCTGGGATGAAAAATTGCATATTCTGGCACTTGCCAGTACCATGCTTGCCTCTGGGTTTTACAAGACACATTGATGCCCAGGTAAAAAGTCTTTAGTACCAAAAAGTTAAAATGCTGCTCTATTTATTTTTAGCCATTGTCAGTTTCTATGTTTGATTTGGTTTTAGATTTGTTGGTTACAATACCCTAAGTGCCTTTAAACAGACTGCTGGATGCTAGAACTTCAGAGATGAAGTGCCATATATTAATATGTATATACTAATATATACACTTATTTATATATGTATTTATACATGGAATACATATCAGCTTTACATTATAGCTAATATATGGAATATATTATGTATAGAATAATGTATTCTATGTATAAGCCAGATAAAATATTAATTGAGGATCTTCTGTGTTTCAAGCATTATCAGTGAGAAGCTAGCTAGGTTAGAAAAATCTAAGTACAGATCCTGATAACGTATTACTAAAAAAGAACGTGTTATAAATCATAACACCTATAAATATTTTGTTTTCAGTTACTAGTAAAGGACTCAGGAACCCTTGCACTTTCCTAGAGCACTAGGCTCATTTTTATGCTAATATTTAGTCACCAGTGCAAGCTCCTGACATTTTCTTTTGCAAGGGCTGAGGTTGTGCTCAGGGAGCGTTCCTGGCACAGCTGGGGAGGCAGGGGCACATCTGGGTTCAGGACCAGGTCCCAGCATGCAAGGCAAAAGCCTTAATGTTTTTACTACTGCTCTAGCACCAAGACATGACTTTTTTTTTTTAAATGAGGTGATTCTGGATAACATCCTGGATGAGAGCTGGACATCAAAAAAGTCATTATTAGCAACTTGGAATTTTAATTCCTTTTCTTCATTCTTTGAGATGGAAGAAAGGCTGGCTGTACAGTTAACATTAATACCTACGTGACAAAGTTTCATAGAATCTTCAAGTAATGGGATTTAGGAAACCTATTGATTACTGAATGCATGGAAGTGGTTGACAGTTGTGTTCTTAAATTAGACATAGAGGTTCCAGACATCCTTCCCAACTATTTTCCCTCATGTAACTCTTCCATTTGGATACTTTTCTGTATTATTTATAATGCACTGTCTGTAACACTGTTGTCCCATTGTTCATCAATTTGCTCGAGCGAGCACGAGTAACGTCTCCATTGTGAGACTTGTTAATCTTTTTGGGGGACATATTGAATACCCCACGGGTAGCCTGCCAGGCTCTGCTGTGTGGGCGGGATACTCTCGGTAGCTTGCAGAGCTCTCCGAGAGGAATGAAGGAATTGAATGCAGGTCAGCTGCGTGCAAGGCTAATGCCCTACCTGATGTGCTATTGCTCCAGTCCTATCATTTAATAATCAACTACTACATGTAATTTCTTTCCTTTGGTTAATAAATTAACCAAACCCTAGGGATGCTCATGGACTCACCAATCTATAGCTCATTAGTCAGAGAAACAGAGGAACTGGGTGGGTTTCCAAATGATGTCCTAATAGGCAGTCTTGTAAGATGGTGGGGCCTGATGTTCTCTATAGGTAAATGGTGTCAGTATTGAGTTAGATTTTAGTATATTCAGCTGGTGTCCTACAATTTCTTGGTATGAAAAAAACAAACATTTGGTAGCTACAGTTGTCAGAAATGAAATGTTTTATGTGAGTAGTAAAAAAGAAAACCACCAAGAAAGATACACAGGAAAAAGATAGTAGGAAAGTCTATTTCACCTACGCAAAGAGGGAAGAAGTGAGTTTTAAAAAACAAATAACTGTCCTTAGAAATTTTTCCCCAGGGGGCTGGAGCAATAGTACAGCAGGTAGGGCATTTGTCTTGCACTTGGCCAACCCGGGTTCGATTCCCAGCATCCCATATGGTCCCCCGAACACCGCCAGGGGTGATTCCTGAGTGCAGAGCCAGGAGTAACCCCTGAGCATCGCCGGGTGTGACCCCCCCACCAAAAAAGAAATTTCCCCCCAGGTTAGACCTGGAGAGGATATAAAAGAGAATTTATATGTTATTTATCCACGATTTCTTTCTATCCCTATTTCATTTCATTACAAGATGGAAAAAAGTGCAGTATCCCATTTTATTTTTATGCTGTATTTTTTTTTTATCAGAGAGATGGTTTAGATTTATGGGGAAAGTTCTCCACATATTGAAGTTATGGGAAAAAGACATACTTAATATGCTAAATGAAATAGGAACTTAACTTTCAAAAATTCTCCCCAAAGCTAGCAAATTAAATTTCATGGTCATGCATATAACAATGGGTCTTTTGACCCATTACTGTACAAGGCAATTGTTCAAGATTCTAACTAAAATAAGATAAGCAAACCACTCTTCATCATGGCATATGAGAATTTATAATACACTTTATAAAATGTGTATTGCTCTCAAATGCCTATTCAGTTTCTCATTAACTGGCACATGTCCCAGCAGAAAGGTGAACTTTTTCAATTCTTTGAGCTTTTGAATCTTATATATAGCTAACAGGAATTTTTTTTTACATTTTCAGCTTGTTAGTGACTTTGAGAAAATATATTTTTAAATCTGTGATGGATTTGATTTGGAACTATATGAATTATGCATTCCCCATTACTAGAAAAATAATTCCAATTCAATACTTATTGAGTTTCTATTATGTTCAGAGCATCTTCCAAAGAATGAAAAAAATACATTACTGAAACATACACCATAGTAGAAAAATAAAATAAATAATTTTGAAATGGGAATTCTAGAATTGTATGAGGAACTCAGGGAAGTATCCACTACAAGAATATCTGTTGAGTCAGTTGAAATTAGCAGAGAAAATCATTTAAAATATTTGTAGACTGATCATAAAAGTTTTAGAAATGTGTAAAGTGTTCTTTTTCCATGAAAATCTATGTTGAGGTTAACTTGGTAATCACACAGAGGTTGTGAAATTAAAGTTTTATCTTTCAGATTTTAGGGAGAGTACAGAGGTTTAGATTTTTGCCTTGCATACAGCCAATTTCAGTTCAATCCCAGGCATCAGGTGTGGTCCCTTAAGCACTTCTGGAAAAAAACCCATAAGATATTTCACCACTCCCTAAGGTCCTCTTGTATTTCTTTCATAAATTACTTATAGTTCTCAAGGTATAGGCATTTCACCTCTTTTGTTTAGTGAATCCTATGAACCTGATATTTTTGTACACTTATTTGAATGGAGAATTAAAGATCACTTTATCTTCTAGTTTTCTATTTGCATATAAAATGAAGCCTATTTTGTATATTTGTTGTGTGTATAATCCATATTCAATTATAAAGGTTTATTGTTCATAAAATATTTTAGTGGAATTCTTTGGTTTTCCTTAGGAAATTCTTAGGTAATCTCCTCTGTATTGTCTTCTAAAAATAATAACAATTTAGATCCATTTGATTAACTTTCTTGCCTAACTGCTCCAGTAATATATTTAATAAGAGTAAGTGGTCATCTGTGCCTTGTGCCTAATCTCAGAGCAAATACCTTTATTTATTGTTTTTTATTTTTAAAAATTATTTTTCTATTAGTGCAAAACCGTGAGGTACAGTTACAGACTTAAAAACTTCCGTGCTTACATTCCAGTCATATAATGGTCAAGTACCCATCCCTCCACCAGTGCTCATTTTCCAATGGTCCCAGCATCCCTCCCACCATTCCCATCCCGTTCCCCCTTCCCCAACTCCACCTCTGTGGCAGGGCATTCCCTTTTGAATAGAGCAAAGACCTTTAGTTCTTCACCATTGAGTACAATGAAGTCTGGGTTTATTGTAGATGGCGACTACTATTTTGAGGAAGTTGCCTTGAATCCCTATTTTATTGTTTTTTTAAATCATGATCGGTTATTGAATTTTGTCAAACTTTTTCTCTGCTTTTACTTACATAGACATGTGATCTTCATTTCTTCTTTTTGATATGTATTATATGAATTAATATGACTATGCTTACATCCCTGCTGTGAATCCCCTTTGGCCATGGTGTATGATCATTTTTTTATTAATTAGTGAATCACAATGAGCTACAGTTACAAACTTATGAGCTTTCATGATTGCATTTTGTTTACATCTCTCCACTAGTGCCCAGTCCCCTCCACAGTGTTCCCAGTATCCCTCCCACCCTCCCACCTCATCCCCTCACCCCACCCCACCTCTGTGGCAGGGCATTCCCTTTTGATTTCTCTCTCCTTTTGGGTTCTGTGGTTTGCAATAGAGTTTCTGCGTGGCCATCGTGTTTGGTCTATATTCTATTTTCAGAGTGCATCTCCCATCTCGTGTGGGTCCTCAAACCACACTTTACCTGGTGTTCCCTTCTCTACGTGAGCTGCCCCTTCCTCCAGCATGTGAGGCCAGTTTCCAAGCCTTGGAGCCAACCTCCTGGTACTTATCTCTACTATTCTCTGGTGTTAGTCTCCTATTCTGTTATTTTATATTCCACAGATGAGTGTAATCTTTCTATGTCTCTCTCTCTTTCTGACTCATTTCACTTAGCATGATACTTTCCATGTTGATCCACTTATATGCAAATTTCATGACTTCATCTTTTCTAACTGCAGCATAGTATTCCATTGTGTAAATGTAGCAAAGTTTCATTAACCAGTCATCTGTTCTAGGGCACTCTGATTTTTTTTCCAGATTCTGGCTATTGTAAACAGTGCTGCAATGAATATTCAAGTGCAGATGTCATTTTGACTGTACTTTTTTGCCTCTCCAGGATATATTCCCAGGAGTGGTATTGCTGGGTCAAATGGGAGCTCAATTTCTAAATTTTTGAGAAGCGACCATACTGTTTTCCAAAAGGGCTGAACCAGTCAGCATTCCCACCAGCAGTGTAAGAGGGTCCCTTTTTCCCCACATCTGCGCCAACAGCGGTTGCTTTTGTTCTTTTGGATGTGTGCCAGTCTGTCTCTGTGGTGTGAGGTGGTATCTCATATGCTTTGGGTAATGGCATAATGTTGGCTTTATAGAAACGGTTAGGAAGGATTGCTGTTTTTCCAGTGTTTTGGAATAGCTTAAGAAGTATAAATAGTAAGTCTTGAAGATTTCATAAAATTCACCAGTGAAACCATCCAAATTCGAACTTTGTTCCTGGGATATTTTTAATCACTGAAATAGGACCTTTGCCTGGCACATGGCTGATCCAAGTTCAATTCCTTTGTCCCTCTCAGAGAGCCTGGCAAGCTACCAAGAGTATCCTGCCCACATGGCAGAGCCTGGCAAGCTACCCATGGCTTATTATATATGCCAAAAATAGTAGCAACTGGTGCCTGCTCAAGCAAATTGATGAGCAATGAAATGGTGATAACATTGATAGAGTGATACAGTGGTTAATTTCAATTTACTTGCTTGAAGGTGTTTCTTTCTGAAGAGACCAAGGCTGAATGTTCCAACAAAGTTGTTCCCATCACAGATACCAGCTATCTGGCAGCCATTGGGATTACATTTTGAGTAGTGTTGGAGGATGTTTGGCTTTTCTAAAACTGGACTATAGAATTTGCTGTTTTCCTCTTTGTTTTGTGCTTCTGGATATTTTTTAGCTTTTTGGGTCTCACCCAGCTGTGCTCAAGGGTTACTCCTGGCTCTGCACTTAGGAATTGCTCCTGGCTCTGCTTGAGGGACCATATAGGATGCCGGAGATCTTCCCGGGCCCCTGGACTTTTTTCTAATCATGTGTGAAATTCAGTTCTACTAAGTAAATATACTTCTTAAATCAAAGTTATTTTAAGACCTCTAATCACTTATTGGTTGTCCAGATGCTTTCACTCAATTTCACTCACTGACATTCTCTTTTATAGAAAATATCCTAATGTGCCAACTTGTACAATGATCTACAAAGTAACAAAGTCACATCCTTTTAGATTTTCCCATCCACCTTTCTCTCAGGTTTCAAACAAGCATTCTTGAAATTCACCTTTAATTTGTTGTCCAGTTTTTTGGTTTTTGGCCACACCCAGCTGTGCTCAGGGTTTACTTCTGGCTGTGCATTCAGGGATCACTCTTGGCAGGGCTGGGGGACCGTATGGGGTGACAGAGATAGAACCAGGGCCAGCCGTGTGCCCTTCCCAAACTACTGCCTCTAGGACCCACTACATTTCTGACTTACTCTTTTCTACTACGTAATTAAAAGTCTTCACTAAAGATAGAAATGATTAAAAGAATAAAATAAAAGATAAAGATTAGAAATGAATCTATCTGAACCTGGTCTTTTGTACAACAAATTATTCTTTTTTCCATTTTACTTGTCAAAATAATCCTCAAACTAAAGTAAAAATATACTCTTTTAAATAGTAGAAAATATTCACACAAAAATCACCAGATAAATAAAAAAGACACATAGACATTGATAACAGTAAAACCAATAATCCTATCACAAAATGGGATAAGGAATTTCCCTGAAAATTAATAGATGGCTAGTAGGCATATGAATACTATTCGCAGTAATGTTTTATAAGGCATGTAAATTGCATTCATTATTATCAGGGAAATCAAATAACAGGAAAATCAAATAACAAGATGTCAACTCATACCAGTGAGAATTCATATATCAAAAACCTATATTATGGGGATTAAAATATCCTAAATTGGTGGACATTTGTTTTTTTTTTGGGGGGGGGGCTCACACCCAGCGAGGCTTAGGGGTTACTCCTGGCTCTGCACTCAGAAATCAGTGTAGCGGTGCCTGGGCAACCATATAGGATGCTTGGGGATCAAACCAGGTCTGCAGTGTCCAAGGCAAATGCCCTACCTGCAGTACTGTTGCTCTGTCCCAGTTGGTGGATATTTGATGAAAATTAAATTACTATTTGTGTAAACATTCTCTGGCTCATCTTGTACAGATAAAAGGTTAGAGATTTCTCTAAAATCTAAGACTTGCCCTATCTGGCCCAGTGATTCCATTTCTAATCAAATTCCCCAAACACAAAAACACAAAAAATCATATGCGCTTCTGTGTTTATTGAAGTATAATAGCCAGAATGTAGGAACAACCCACATATCAAATGGCAGATAGATGGATTAAAAAGATATGGTATAGACAAACAACAGAATACTACAGAAAAGTGAAATCTTGCAGCATATCTACAAAAGGGTGAAATATTACAGTTCTCTGCAACATAGAACTGGAGTCTGAAGTGTTTTGTGTTAAGTGAAATAGGTGAGAAGGAGAAGGTTGGGTACCAGATACATGTATCTAATTGTGCTATGAACAAAGACAAATCAAGGGAATAAACATTAACGAATGAAGACAAACCCTTGGCCTTGAATTATAAAACTCAGATTGCAAAAAAACTGGGAGAGATATTGGGAATATGAAGAGGTGGGATACAGGTGTCATGGGGGCTGAGAATTTTGGATGCTTTGGTGGCAGGTGTAGTAAACTTGGTATAACAGCACCTTAAATTTACACTACTTTATCCATGTTATCTAGACCTAGTAAAATAAAGAGTGAGAAAGGTAAATACACATAAATGTACCTAAAGGGATGCTGCAAACAAAATTCAATGAGAATCTATATCACTATATGTACATAAGTGCATAGGCGTCACAACAATTTGAGTGCTATTTTGACTGACCTTCAATTATTTTTGTTTTCTGTGGGTTTTTGTGGATTTATTTTGGATCACTGAATAAGCAAATTAAAAAATATAATATTTATTTTCTTCGTTTTTGTAATTTTATATATTTGTTATTTTTAAATAATAAAACAATTGTAAAAACAATCCAAAATAGATTACTCTTATTTGATTAGTTTTACCACTTGGGAGACCTGATGGGTGCATTAGACACATTTCTTTGTTTTATCTCAAAGATTAGATCCATTCCATTTGGTGTTATTTCAAGATTGCAGATGGTAAAGTGAGAATCCAAAGGGTACTTAGGCAGGGTTGGTAGATTTTTGTTTTCTTTTACTTTTCCTGAGAGGAGTAATGGTCATTGGCTAGGCATTATTTATCTTGGAAACTATCTCTTTAGCAACCAGCTTCAAGGGTTTTATAAGAGGCAATGTAAAGAAAAAAGTGTTAAAATAAATTCTGTGATTAGCAATGGACATTGGACAACCAAAGATATGAAATGAGTAGTTCAACCTTCTCTAATTGCCTGTGAATTGTACCTCAACATCTATTTTATTAAAGAAACAGTGATTAAATTTACATACTTATCTACCAATACTAAATGATGTAATATGAGGTATAAACAACTAAGAAAAAAACATAAAATAGAAGGTGGAAAAGCAAAAGTAAAAATATCAGAGAGGAGGGAGAAAAATACTCTGACAAAATATACTATTTTTTTTGAACTACAGGCATAGTAGTATAATTAGCAAATATTCAGATTTCATGGACTCAAATCCTAACTCACTAACTGAGTGAGTTGGCAAATAAAATATCTCTGTGACTTGCATTTATTTCCTTATGTGGAAGTGCTACTTTCCTGTAAGTTATGATAAATAATGAATAAATTAATAAAAAATACTTTACAAATTTAGCCTAGTGCCTGGATCAGTTACAAAAACCAAAATTTGATTATTAGTGTAGAATAGATGTATCAGAATATTGAAGTTAGGGTTATGGAGCTGATGTGAATGACACAGGAAGTACATACACAAGCTAGAGATAATTGTAGCTTGTACATGCTGGTTTCTCTTCAGATCACATAAATCTTTTGCCTTGGGGCAGGAGAGATAGTAAGTACAGAGGGGTGCTTGCTTAGCATGTGGCCAAGGCTTCAATCCAAAGAATCCCATATGGTCCCCTGAGTCCTGCCAGGAGTGGTTCCTGAGGGCAGAGTCAGGAGAAAGCCCTGAGCACTGCCAGGAATTGACAAAAAAAAAGAACCCAAACAAATGAACAAACAAAGATAATTATAACTGTTACATAGGAAATAGGAGCAAAGAAGGAAAAAAATCATTGGTAAAAAATATATAGCAAAGCATCATTTCCCCAGCCCCCCCACCAAGTCTATATGAAAGTCTATATTTTCCACATTATGAAAATGTTTCATATCTAAATATCAGACACATTTTAGTTTAGTTTTGTTAGATTTGGAGTCACAGTCATGGTGCTCAGGACTTCCTCCTAGCTCTGCACTCAGGGATCATTCCCAGTGGGTGACAGAAACCATATGGGTTGCTGAGGATTAAACCCAAGTGCCCACTGGACCATCTTGCCCCTTAGATACATTTCTAGATTGATAGCAGTTGGGTTACTTTTTGTAGGTTTGCTCTGAAAAAGAGCAACATGCTTATTTATTTTTTTAAATTTTATTTTATTTTAGGCACCTTAATTTGCAGTACTGTGGATGGTTGGGTGTTGTGTGAATATTTGTTCAGTCGGAGGCACTGAGACAAGGAACATGAGATAAATTATTTTTCATGGAGGATCACGGGTTCGTTCAAACCCTGTGACATAAGGTATAGAGTCCTGAGATCTCCTTTTATTACCATTCTACAAACCTCGAAAGGGCTCAATAAGTGACATCATCAATAAAGAAGTTACAGGAAGAAAATTGAGGCAGTAAGGCATGCATTGTTTCCTTGTGTCTGCAAGTCAGTGAGTTTCTCAATCCCCCATTCCCCCGAAAAATAAAAGAAATACAAAGCAGAAAGCTTTCCTGGACTACAAGCATCTGGGGTTTGCATTCAAAGACAGGCTAGGCCAGCACCTGGTATCTGCATGTCAAAGACAGTCTCAGTCCAGACTTCTCTGAGAAGAGGAAGACTGACTCTTTTGGTATATGGAAACTTGTGTTACTTACTGAAGGCAGCTTGGAGAAAGATATGTTCAGCCTCATCCAAACCAGTCTGTATCCAGACACACAAGTTAATCTCGCCCATTTTCATGGGTCCCGTGTTCCTGCCCGTGTCTACACTGGCTCATACCGACGGCCTAGTCCAACCATAATAGTTGAGTTTTCTGCATAAATCATCCCAGCACCACAGCCTCCAGCTGTGTCTGGATGTTCCCCCAAGTAATCCCCACACTCCACCCCTCACCCCCACCCTCCAGAAAGTTTTGCACTGAAGACCATTTCTCTCTTGAGTCCTAACACCCCCAAAATCAGGGTCCCGACGAGGGACGAGAAGGACCCAGGGCAAGTGCCATACACAGCGGTTCCAGAGCACCGAACGTGGGCGGTGAGACAGAGCAGCTCAGAGAGCCCGAGTTTTTTAATTCCTTCGACATGCAAGACCTGGTGCTTACCTGTCCTTTGAATGCTAAGTTTTAGAAGATAAGCTGGTGTTTTTAGTACAATATTGGATACAAGCATATAGAGCAAATGACTTTATCTTTCTCCTGAAAGCATGCAGTCATTTATCACTAAATATAATGCTAACTCTGGAAGTTCTGCAGATGTGTGAGTTAAGAAAATATTTGTCTACTAGACCCTCCAGCCCCGGCCCACTGGTCTGCTCCCTTTTGCAGAGGTGAACTTCAAGGTCCCTCTTTCATACTACCACAACAATATGAAGAAACAGCGCAAATCCCCACCACAAGGAGAGGACGAAGAAAAGAGTCTTGATGCCTCAGTAGACCTTACTTACAAACTAGAGCTTTCCAATAAAGAATTCAGAGGTGAAATCCTCAAGATGTTCAAACAACTCAATCGAAAGATTGACAAGATATTCGTTACATTAAAGGAGGACCTGACAGAAACGATACAACACACAGCTGAGAAATTATGGGAAGAAATGAGAACAGAAAGAAAAAAGCTACAGAAGGAAATGTCACAAATAAAGGATTCGGTAGATGAATTAAAAAACTCAGTGGGTGCCCTCAACAATAGAATGACTGCAACATAAAACAGAATCAGTGAGCTTGAAGATCAGCTCCAGGCAGCCTACAGGCAACAACAATCAATGGGGAGAGACCTCAAAATAGCTCTAGGGAGAATTAGAGTCCTAGTGGATGAATTCAAGAGGAACAACATTAGAATAATTGGAGTACCAGAAGGATAGGGAACCAACCTCAATGAAAAAGCCACAGTCAAAAAAATCATTGCTGAAAAGTTCCCAGAGCTGGACAATGCAGACATCCAGATTCAAGGAGCCAGAAGAGTGCCAGATAAAAGAGACCCAAACAGAAAAACTCCAAGACATATCATAGTTAGGATGATGGACGTAACAGATAGAGATACATTACTGCAAGCTGCAAGGTCGAAGAAGGAAATCACATACAATGGAACACCCCTTAGGTTCACAGCAGACCTATCAGAGGAAACCTTTCAAGCTCGAAGGCAGTGGTGGCATATAGTGAAAAAACTCAATGAAATGAATGCTTCACCAAGAATACTTTAACCAGCCAAACTCTCATTCAAACTCGAAGGAATTATACACTACTTTGTGGATAAACAACAACTCAGGAACTTCATAGACTCTAAAACAAACCTAAAAGAAGGTCTAAAGGGGCTACTATAAGAAAAGAATAACCCCTACAAGCACAACAAACACAGAAAGATGGCACAAAACCCTATGACAATAATCTCTCTCAATGTCAATGGTCTAAATTCACCAATTAAGAGACACAGAATGGCAAAATGGATTCAGAGACTCAACCCAACATTCTGCTACATGCAAGAAACACATCTGAATAGTCAGAACAAACACAGACTCAAAGTCAAAGGATGGAAAACAATCCTGCAAGCAAACAACTCCCTCAAAAAAGCTGGGGTGGCTTTACTAGTATCAGACAACATAGACTTCAGGTTGAAAAAGATTAGAAGGAAAAGTAAAGGACACTTTTTATTAATCAAGGTATATTTACAGCAGGAAGAAATCACACTCCTAAACGTGTATGCACCCATGAGGGGCCAGCTAAATACCTACAACAGCTGCTAACAGACCTTAAGAAGGACATTGTGGGCAACACAATAGTAGTTGGAGACTTCAAAACCACCTTACCACCTCTGGACAGATCAAGAAGATTAAAAATCACCAAGGAAATACTGGCTTTGGAGGAAGAAATAGAAGAAAGAGGGCTAATAGATCTATACAAGGCTCTATATAAAAAAAAGGGAATACACATTCTTTTCCAGTTCACATGGAACATTTTCCAGAACAGACCATGCGCTGGGCCACAAAACATACCTCAACAGAATAAAAAAAATAGACATTGTACCAGCTATTTTTTCAGACCATGATGCACTGAAAATAGAAGTTAATCATGGACAGATGGAGAAAAATAAATCAAACACCTGGAAATTAAATAGCTCGATGTTGAACAATGAATGGGTCAGGAAGGAAATCAAGGAAAAAATCAAAAGGTACCTGGAAACAAATGAGAATGGAGACATGAGCTACCAGAACCTGAGGGATGCAGCTAAAGCCGTTTTAAGGGGAAAATTTAGAGCTCTGCAAGCATATCTCAGGAAGGAAGAAAGGGCCAGCATAAATAACTTGACTTCACATCTCAAGACCTTAGAAAAGGACCAACAAAAGGAGCCCAAACCAGGCAGAAGGAAAGAGATAATAAAACTTAGAGCAGAAATTAACAACATGGAAACCCAAAAGACAATCCGAAAGATCAATGAAACCAAGAGCTGGTTCTTTGAGAAAATAAATAAAATTGATAAACCACTAGCAAGACTCACAAAGAAAGAGAGAGAGAACACTTATAAGCCGAATCACAAATGAAAAGGGGGACATCACAACAGAAACCAATGAAATTCAAATGATCATCAGAGACTACTTTGAAAATCTGCATGCCACGAAACAAGAGAACCTAGAAGAAATGGATAAAGTCCTGGATTCCTATAATCTCTCAAGGCTGAACCAAGAAGACCTCGAGTGCCTGAATAGTCCTATTAACATCAAGGAAATTGAAACGGTAATCAAAAGTCTTCCCAAAAACAAAAGCCCAGGTCCAGACGGATTCACTAGCAAATTCTTCCAAACATTTAAAGAGGACCTATTGCCAGTTCTTCTCAAGATTTTCCAGGAAATTGAAGAAACAGAAACCTCCCAAACAGTTTCTGTGAGGCACACATCTCCCTAATACCAAAAGCAAACAAAGACACCACAAAAAGAAAACTACAGGCCAATATCCCTGATGAACACAGATGCGAAGATTCTCAACAAAATATTAGCAAACAGAATTCAACAACTCATCAAAAAGATCATACACCACGACCAGGTGGGATTCATCCCGGGGATGCAAGGATGGATTAACATCCGGAAATCAATCAACATAATCCATCATATCAACAAAAGAAAAGATAAAATCATATAATCATATCAATAGATGCAGAGAAAGCATTTGACAAGTTCCAGCACCCGTTTATGATGAAAACTCTCGCCAAAATGGGTATAGAAGGGACCTTCCTCAATATAGTCAAAGCCATTTATCACAAGCCTATGGCAAGCATCATCCTCAATGGGGAAAAACTAAGACCCTTCCCACTGAGAACAGGAACAAGACAGGGATGCCCACTCTCTCCTCTTCTGTTCAATATAGTACTGGAAGTACTTACAATAGCGATTAGGCAAGAAAAAGATATTAAAGGCATTCAGGTAGGAAAGGAAGAAATCAAGCTCTCACTATTCGCTGATGATATGATATTATACTTAGAAAACCCTAAAACCTCTACCAAGGAACTCCTAGAAACAATAGACTCTTAAAGTTGCAGGCTATAAAATCAATACTCAAAAGTCCATGCTTTCTTATATGCAAATATTGAGAGAGAAGAAAGCAACATGATAAAAGCAATCCCGTTCACAACTGTGCCTCAAAAAATCAAATACCTCGGAATCAGCTTAACTAAGGAGGTAAAGGACTTGTATAATGAAAACTACAAAACGCTACTTCAGGAAATAAAAGAAGACACGAGGAAATGGAAAAATATCCCCTGCTCATGGATTGGAAGAATTAATATTGTCAAAATGGCAATTCTCCCCAAAGCATTGTACAAATTCAATGCGATCCCTATGGGAATACCCTTGTCAATCTTCAAAGAAACGGAGCAGGTGCTCCTGAAATTCATATGGAACAATAAGCCCCCACAAATAGCTAAAACAATTCTTGGGAAAAAGAAAATGGGAGGAATCAACCTCCCCAACATCGCACTCTACTACAAAGCAGTAGTCATTAAAACAGCTTGGTACTGGAACAAAAGCAGAGATGCAGACCAATGGAACAGGGTTGAATACTCTGACACATCCCCCCAAATATATGACCATCTAATCTTTGATAAGGAAGCAAGAAATGTGAAGTGGAGCAAGGAAAGCATGTTTAAAAAATTGTGCTGGCAAAACTGGACATGCAAAAAAATGAGCTTAGACCTCCACCTATCACCATGTACAAAAGTCAGATCAAAATGGATTAAAGACCTCAACATCAGACCAGAATCTCTATGGTACATTGAAGACAAGGTCGGCAAAACCCTCCACGACATTGAAGTCAACGGTATCTTCAAAGCTGACACACCACTGGCCAAGCAGGTGAAAACAAAGATAAATAAATGGGACTATCTCAAACTAAGAAGCTTCTGCACCTCAAGAGAAACAGTGACCAAAATACAAAGACAGTCTACAGAATGGGAAAGGATATTTACGCAGTACCCATCTGATAAAGTGTTGATATCAAGGATATACAATGCACTGGTTGAACTCCACAAGAAGAAAATTGCCAACCCGATCAAAAAATGGGATGATGAAATGAACAGAAATTTTTCCAAAGAAGAAATCCTAATGGCTCAGAGGCACATGAGAAAATGTTCCACATCACTAATCATCAGGGAGATACAGATCAAAACAGCAATGAGATATCATCTCACACCACAGAGACTGGCCCACATCCCAAAAAACAAAAGCAACCGGTGTTGGCGTGGATGTGGGGAGAAAGGGACACTTCTTCACTGCTGGTGGGAATGCCCACTGGTTCAGCCCTTTTGAAAAACAATATGGACGATTCTCAAAAAATTAGAAATTGAGCTTCCATTCGACCCAGCAATACCACTCTTGGGAATATATTCTGGAGAGGCAAAAAGGTATAGTAGAGATGGCATCTGCATTTCTATGTTCATTGCAGCACTGTTTACAATAGCCAGAATCTGGAAAAAAACAGAGTGCCCCAAAACAGATGACTGGTTAAAGAAACTCTGGTCCATCTACACAATGGAATACTATGTAGCTGTCAGAAAACATGAAGTCATGAAATTTGCATATAAATGCATCAACATGGAAAGTATCATGTTGAGTGAAGTGAGTCCGAAAGAAAGAGACAGACATAGAAAGATTGCACTCATATGTGGAATATAATATAATTGAGAAGAGCAAGTTTGCAGTGATGCAATTTCTGGCAGATATTTTTCTGGACTTAGTTACTAAAATACTAAGATACAGAAACCCAAAACCGTGAGGCCACTAGGTGCGGTCACTCGACCTCTTACCTCTTCATTCTCAGCAATGGAAAACAAATTGTCAAATGCTTCCTTTTCAGCAGGTTTGACTTTATGGGGGAGACGCTCCAAACAATAATAGTGAGTTTTGTTGAAATATTGAATGTAATCAAAGTGAAAGTAAAGTGAAATTTATCAGTTACATAGGCAAGGGGGGGTAGTGGTGTGGGGGGGCTAGGGGCGTGGGGGGATGGGGTGGAGCTATACTGTGATTCTTGGTGGTGGAATATGTGCACTGGTGAAGGGATGGGTGTTCTAACATTGTATAACTGAGACTTAAACCTGAAATCTTTGTAACTTTCCACATGCTGACTCAATAAAAAAATTAAAAAAAATAAAGACCATTTCTCAGTTTCTTTTTTTTCTTTTGCTTTTTGGGTCACAACCGGCAATGTACAGGGGTTACTCCTGCCTCTGTACTCAGAAATTACTCCTGGCGGTGCTCAGGGGACCATATGGGATGCTGGGAATCGAACCTGGGTCGGCCACGTGCAAGGCAAACTGCCCTGCCCGCTGTGCTATTGTTCCAGCCCCATTTCTCAGTTTCTATTGCCTTTGGGTGTTTATTATTTTCCCTATTATATTCAATCTCTCTCATATGTGGGAATAAAGAAATATAAAGAGACTTCCTAATTATTGGATTAACTACTGTGCTTCACAAGTAACACGGTCTTTGAATGGGAAATTACAAATTGCAAGATGTCTGGGTTTTGCAACATAATTTACATGGAAAGTAAGAATCTTCAGTTGGAATTTCAGTATTTTATGATAAGAACTTTAGAAAACATATTCTCTTGTAAACTTTCTAATGTTAAATAGAATATTTTACAGATTCAATTCAAATTTCTTCAAAATTCTGATGACATTTTTCAAGAAATTTAAACAAACTCTATACTGAATAGCCAAAACTATGCTGAAATAAAAAATATAGGATGCATTATACTTCCTGACTTCAAAATATACTGTTAAGTTATGGTAACAAAGTTGTGAGGTACTGGAATAAAGAGACTTACAAACAATGTAATGATCTTAGAGACAAAGTCAGTGCACAAAGTGGAACAAGGAATGCTTCTTCAATAAAAGGGCCTGAGAATAATAAGCCACAAGCAAAAAAGTGTAAAACTGGGTCCGCATTTCACATCTTACACTGAAGAATTAATTTCAAAGTACATTAAATAGCTCAAGATTATACTGGAATTCACAAAATACATTGAGGAATACAGAGGTAGAAAACATACTCTACTAGGTAATGATTTCAGAGTTATTTACAAATGATGTTTATTTGATAAAAATAATGGAAAAATTAAACAAATCTGACCATATATCACTTGAATCACTTGTCATCCCATTGCTCATTGATTTGCTCAAGCAGCACCTATAATGTCTCCATTTGTCCCTGTTGCGTGCAAGTGTAGCCCAATGGCATCTACTTGCTTCAGGAACACAAAGAGCCTCAACGCATTCATTCAGGGTCTTGATGAAGAAGTCTGACCATCTCGTAGGAAAGCGGCCAGGCATTTTTTGACATCCCCTGGAATCTAGTTGGTAACAGCTCTAGTCCAGCAGTCGCCTCCAAATTGCATTACAAGTTCAGCCCATCTGATTTTAGATTTCTTGGCAAATGAGACAGTATCCCTGATTCTCAATCATTGATGGAGGTTGGAACTCTGGATTCCTTCTCTCATTTGAATGAAACATGATAATCCAAGCATAGCTCTTTCATTCCTCTTTGGGAGACCCAAATAGTGCTTATCCTATTTTCATAGGGCCCAGGTTTCTGAGGCATATGTTAGTGCAGGAAGAATGGTGGAGTTGAAAAGATGTTCCCGGAGCCAGAGTTTCTTCGTTCTCTTAACCACTTCTTCAACGCTCTTGAAGTCATTCCATGCTGCTCTCTTCCTCCTGCACAGTTCTGGCACCAAGTCGTTTCTCATGTTGATTTCTCCACCCAGGTATACATAGCTGCTGCATTTGGAGATGTTTGTTCCATTGAGAGCAAATGGAGCTTCAGAGACCAGTTCGTTTTTCATAAACATAGTCTTGTTGAGATTCAGCTGCAATCCAACCTTTCCACACTGTGGTCGAAGTCAGCCAGCATTGGTGCCCCACAGCTAATGTTTGTTGTTATTAGAATGATGTCATCAGCGAAGCAGAGGTGGTGTAGTTGTTGACCATCTATCTTCACTCACATTCCTTCCCATTTCAGTCATCACATGACGTTCTCAAGCCTGGTACTGAAGAATTTTGGTGAAATGGTATCACCCAGCTGAATCCCTCTGTTTATGTCAATGATCACTTTCTTGTAGAATGGTGAGATCCTGGTGGTGAATCCATAATACAGCTCACAAAGGATCCTGATGTACTAAGTTTGAATGCCCTGTTTGGCTAGGGCTTCGATGACCACTTCAATCTCAACAGAATCAAAGGCCTTCTTTAAATCGTTGAACATTAGACAGAGCAACATCTTGAACTCTCACAAAACCTCAATGAGCTTGGTCACCATGTGGATATGGTTGATCATGCTGAATCCTTTTCGGAACCTGGGCTTGCTCGCATGGTTGTCCTTTGTCTAATGTTCTGCCAATCCTATTCAGATGATTTGAGTGAATAACTTGTAGACGACAGAAAAGAAGCAGATTGGGTGAGAGTTTTCCATTGAGACATAACCTGGCATTCAGACAGGTAGCATGTGAAGACTCAAGCCAATGTATTGAGGAGTACTGGCGGCAGATTCTTCAGGTGTTCGGGTCTGACCTTGTCTGGATCGGGTGCTGTACACTTCTTTACAGACTAAATGGCATGTTGGATTTCAGAAGGGAGAATGCTGGGAATGACATATCCATCCTGCAGAATTCGGTATGTGGGCAGGTGGATGTGGCTTTCAAAGAGAACTGAGTAGAAGTTGTGGATAACCTTTTCCATTGCCCTTCTGGGTGATGTCATAGATCCATCAGGATGTCAGAGGGCAGTCGTCTTGGTCTTGTAGTTGGCGAAGGATAGGCAGGCATTGTGAATACTTTTCCCAGCTTCTGCTGCATCAGCCAACACTGCCACTCTTCTCTCTTTGAGGTCTTCTTTTACTGCTTCTCTGCACAGCTTTGCGAACTTGGACATTAGCTTGTGATTGCCTGAGGCTCGCGCAAAGCTATGTTGGTGAATAAGCTAGAGTTTCTGGAGACAGGAGTCTTTTTGTGGCTTTCTCTCTCTCATGCCGATTCCTTGCACAATCATGGAGGTGCTGAACCAGTCATTCGTATTCTTTGTCGATGTTGTCAGTGACGACATCTTCCCTTATTGCCACAATAGTGCCAAAGAGCTCCCAGTTGCTGTTTGTTCTGGGAATTCTCTTCTTAAACTTTGCAGCCCTTTCACTCCACTCTGTGAAGTAGAATTTCGTATGAAGAAGACAGTGATCTTATCCAGTTTGGAATTTTGGGACAACAGTGACATTGGTCAAGCAAAACCGTCAATTGAATATGATGTGGTCCATTTCATTGTGGAATAGTGCACCGGGAGACTCTCATGTTCAACGTTTAGATTAGGCCTTCTGGAACTGCGAGTTACCATGTCTTGGTCAACATGGTGAACTCAGACAGTCTCTCACCCTGTTTGTTCCATTCTAGGTCGTGGGTCCTTATGTGGAGTTCTTTGTGTGACCCCTCTAGGTCCTATCTTGGTGTTAAAATCACCAGCAATGACCTTGTAGAAGGTGTGGTCTTCTTTATAGAACTTCTCCAGTTCCATGTTGAACTTCTCAATTTCTTCTTCATCATAGTTGGATGTTGGTGCACAGATTATGAAGATAGAAACTGCTGACAATGAACCACATCTATTCAAACCCGATTCAGGTTGTTATGCATTCGAACAAATCAATGCTCATGACCAAGTTCATGTTGACGAGGACACCAAAACCACAGACACCTCCATTGTTGCATGTTCTGATTAACAGTGTTGAAAGCAGCTTGATGTGATTGATCCCTTCTCGTCTTGACAATCCAATGAGTCGTACTTGATCTTCATTGCTTGCACCATCAGGTCCTTGATGGATGCTTTTGATGCCAATGTACGTGCATTTAAAGTGCAGAGTCATTTTAGTGCTTCTTCTTTTTGGCAGCCTCTTTGGGGCCTAAGATTTTAGCAGCCTCTCCTAAATGCCACTGTATTAGGGGCTCGCTAGTGTCAGGGGAGTGAGACCCACTTTTGTTATTGTTTTTGGCATATTGAATATGCCACGGGTAGCTTCCAGGCTCTGCCACACAGGTGGCATATTGTAACGATCTGCATGCTGACAAACACGCCACAAACCTTGTGCATGGACGTGCTGCTCACGTACAGAAAGTATTGGCCAGATCAACACAGTCCATGCCATGAGTCCAGCGATGAACCAGCCTGCATCTCTGGGAAGCACCTGTTGGTGTGCTCTTCGCTTGTTGGCACTGTTGCCACTCCCTTGCCACAATGAGATAGTGAAATCCAATTTACTACAATGAAAATGCATACATCAAAATACTGGAAAAGTCCTGTGTTAAAGGGGTCCTGTGTTAAAGGGGCTGTGATGAAAAAGAATATTGTATGGTTCAACATCTGAGGAAAATAGTTTGAAGATTTATCAGAAATCATAAAGTAGAGCTTCCACACAACCCAATGACTCCATTTCTTGGCATTTACCTTGTAAAACAAAAAACTATTCATTTGAAAATGTATATATATATATGTATATATACATATACATTTACAAGAGCACTTGTACATGTACATATACTTGTACAAGTACATGTATATATACATGTACAAGAGCACTTAGTACAATAGCCATGATATGGAAACTTAGGTCTCCAGAGACAGACAAATGGATCAAGAAGATGAGTTTTTTTAAATTATTTTTTATTAGTGAATCACTGTGAGGGTACAGTTACAGATTTATACATTTTTGTGCTCATGTTTCCCCCATACAAAGTTTGAGAACCCATCCCTTCACAAGTGCCCATTCTCCACCACCAGTAAACCCAGCGTCCCTCCGACCCTCCCCAGTCCCATCTCCCACGCCCCACACTGCCACTATGGCAGGGTCTTCCCTATTGTTCTCTCTCTCTGATTAGGTGTTGCGGTTTGCAATAAAGGTGTTGAGTGGCAATTGTGTTCAGTCTCTAGTCTATATTCGGCACTCGATAGCCTTCCCCCGCATGACCTCCGACCACATTTTACTTGGTGTTTCCTTCTCTGAGTTGCCCAGAATCAGAGACCAGCCTCCAAGCCATGGAGACAGCCTCCTTGGACTTATTTCTACTATTCTTAGGTGTTAGTCTCCTAGTCTATTATTCTATTTTTCACAGATGAGTACAATCTTTCTATGTCTGTCTCTTTCTTCCTGACTCATTTCACTTAGCATGATATTTTCCATGCTGATCCACTTATATGCAAACTTCATGACCTTATTTTTTCTAACAGCTGTATAGTATTCCATTGTATAGATGTGCCAAAGTTTCTTCAGCCAGTCATCTGTTCTAGGGCACTCAGGTTTTTTTCCAGATTCTGGCTATTCTAAACAGTGCTGCGATGAACATATAAGTGCAGATGTCATTTCGACTATACTTTTTTGCTCCTCTGGGATATATTCCCAGCAGTGGTATTGCTGGATCAAATGGAAGCTCAACCTCTAGTTTTTTGAGAATAGTCCATATTGTTTTCCAAAAGGGCTGAACCAGTCAGCATTCCCACCAGCAGTGTAGAAGGGTCCCTTTCTCCCCACATCCTCTTCAACAATGGTTGCTTTTGTAATTTTGGATGTGTGCTAGTCTCTGTGGTGTGAGCTGGTATTTCATTGTTGTTTTGATCTGCATCTCTCTGATGATTAGTGATGTAGAGCACTTTTTCATGTGCCTTTTGACCATTCATATCTCTTGCTTGGGAAAATTTCTGTTCATTTCTTCGCCACATTTTCTGATGGGGTTGGATGTTTCTTCTTGTAGAGTTCAAACAGTGCTTTATACATCATTGATATCAACCGCTTATTTGATGGGTATTGTGTAAATATATTTCCCATTATGTAGATAGTCTTTGATTTTGGTCACTGTATCTTTTGCAGTGCAGAAGCTTTTTTAGTTTAATGTAGTCCCATTTGTTGATCTCTGTTTCTACTAGATTGCTTAGTTCCATGTCATCTTTGAAGATACCTTTATCTTCAATATCGTGGAGGGTTTTGCCGATCTTGTCTTCAATGTACCTTATGGTTTGTGGTCTGATGTTGAGGTCTTTGATCCATTTTGATCTGACTTTTGTGCATGGTGTCAGGTCGAGGTTTAAGCCCATTCTTTTGCATGTGGTTGTCCAGTTGTGCCAGCACCATTTGTTAAAGAGACTTTCCTTGCTCCACTTCACATCTCTTGCTCCCTTATCAAAGATTAGATGATCGTACATTTGGGGTTGTGTGTGGGGATATTCCACCCTGTTCCATTGGTCTGCGGGTCTCCCTTTGTTCCAGTACCATGCTGTTTTAATTGTTTCCGCTTTGTAGTAAAGTTTGAGGTTGGGGAGGGTGATGCCTCCCATCGACCTTTTCCCAAGAATTGTTTTAGCTATTCGTGGACGTTTGTTGTTCCATAATGAATTTTAGGATTGCTTGATCCGTTTCTTTGAAGAATGTCATGGGTATCCTTATAGGGATCGCGTTGAATCTGTAAAATGCTTTGGGGAGTATTGCCATTTTGACAATATTGATTCTCCCTATCCATGAGCAAGGTACATGTTTCCATTTCCTCATGTCCTCTTTTATTTCATGGAGTAGCGTTTTATAGTTTTCTTTGTAGAGGTCTTTTACTTCCTTGGTTAGGCTGATTCTGAGTTACTTGATTTTCTGGGGCAAGATTGTGAATGGGATTGATTTTTTCATGTCCCTTTCCTCTGCCTCATTGTTTGTATATAGGAAGGCCATGGATTTTTGGGTATTGATTTTGTAGCCAGCAACATTACTGTATAAGTAATGTTGTTTTGGGGTTTCTATTAATGTTAATGTTGTAATGGGGTTTCTAAGAGTTTCTTAGTAGAGGCTTTGGGCTTCTCTAGATATAGTATCATATCATCTGCAAATAGTGAGAGTTTGATTTCTTCCTTCCCTATCTGGATGCCCTTAATCTCTTTTTCTTGTCTAACAGCTATCGCAAGTACTTCCAGTACTATATTGAAGAGAAGTGGTGAGAGTGGGCATCCTTGTCTTGTGCCTGATCTTAGTCTTAGAGGAAAGGCCCCTAGTTTTTCTCCATTGTGGATAATGCTTGCTGTAGGCTTGTGGTAGATGGCTTCGACTATCTTGAGGAAAGTTCCTCCAAAAGCCATTTTTGTGAGAGTTTTCATCATGAATGGATGTTGGATCTTGTCGAATGCTTTCTCTGCATCTATTGATATGATCATATGGTTTTTATCTTTACTTTTGTTGATATGATGGATTATGTTGATTGATTTCCAGATGTTAAAACATCCCTGCATCCCCGGGATGAATCCCACTTAGTCATGGTATATGATCTTCTTGATGAGTTGTTGGATCCTATTTGCTAGTATTTTGTTGAGGATCTTCGCATTGGTGTTCATCAGGGATATTGGTCTATAATTTTCTTTCTTAGTGGTGTCTTTGTTTGCTTTTGGTATTAGGGTGATGTGTGCTTTATAGAAACTGCTCAGGAGAGTTCCTGTTTTTTTAATTTCCTGGAAAAGCTTGAGGAAAACAGGCAACAGGTCTTCTTTGAATGTTTGAAAGAATTCGCCAGTGAATCCATCTGGGCCTGGGCTTTTGTTTTTGGGAAGATTTTTGATTACAGTTTCAATTTCCTTAACATGAATGGGTCTATTCAAGTATTCCAAGTTTTCTTTGTTCAGACTTGGGAGATTGTAGGAATCAAGGAATTCATCCATTTCTTTTAGGTTCTCTTGTTTTGTGGCATATAGACATTCAAAGTAGTCTCTAATGATCTTTTGAATCTCACTGGTTTCTGTTATGATTTCCCCCTTTTCATTTCTGATTCCATTTATTAGGGTTCTCTCCCTTTCTTTCTTTGTGAGTCTTGCTAGCGGTTTATCAACCTTATTTATTTTCTCGAAGAACCAGCTCTTTGCTTCATTGATCTTTCGGATTGTTTTTTTGGTTTCAATATCATTAATTTCTGCTCTAATTTTTATTATTTCTTTCCTTTGTTCTGGTTTGGGTTCTAAGGTCTTGAGCCGTGAAGCCAAGTTCTCTATGTGGGCCCTTTTTTCCTTCCTGAGGAATGCTTGCAGAACTATAAATTTTCCCCTTAACACGGCTTTAGCTGTGTCCCATAGGTTTTGATAACTCGTGTCCCCATTTTCATTTGTTTCTAAGTATTTTTTGATTTCTTCTTTGATTTCCTTCTTGACCCACTCATTGTTCAAAACTGAGTTGTTTAGTTTCCAGGTGTTTGATTTGGTTCTCCGTGTCGGTGTGTGGTTAGGTTCTATCTTCAGCGCTTCGTGGTCTGAAAAGAAGGTTGATACAATTTCTATTTTTCCTATTCTATTGAGGTATGTTCTGGGGCCCAGTACATTGTCTATTTTGGAAAATGTTCTTGTGCACTAAAAAAGAATGTGTATTCTTTCATTTTGGGGTGTAAAGCCCTGTATAGTCTATTAGGTCTCTCTCTTCCATTTCTTCTTTCAGAGTCAGTGTTTCCTTGCTGAGTTTTGTTCTTGTTGATCTATCCAGAGGTGATAAGGGGGTATTGAAGTCTCCGACCACTATTGTGCTGTTAGTGATGTCCTCTTTGAGTTCTGTAAGGAGTTGTTTTAATTATTTAGCCGGTCGTTCATTGGGTATGTATACGTTTAAGAGTGTGATTTCCTCCTGTTGTATATATACCTTGATGAATAGAAAGTGGCCTTTGCTGTCCTTTCTAATCCTTTTCAACCTGAAATCTATATTGTCGGATACTAGGATGGCCACTCCAGCTTTTTTTACGGGAGTTGTTTGCTTGCAGGATTGTTTTCCATCCTTTGACTTTGAGTCTGTGTTTACTCTGTTTGTTCAGTTGTGTTTCTTGCAAACAGCAGAATGTTGGGTTTAATTTCCGAATCCATTTTGCCACTCTGTTTCTCTTGATAGGTGC
The DNA here is from genome assembly GCF_027595985.1 of Sorex araneus. Lineage (NCBI taxonomy): Eukaryota > Metazoa > Chordata > Mammalia > Eulipotyphla > Soricidae > Sorex > Sorex araneus. The sequence goes on from NC_073308.1 coordinate 10,363,954, forward strand.
ATTTAGGCCATTGACATTGAGAGAGATTATTGTGATGGGGTTTTGTGTCACCTTTCTGTGGGGTTAGTTGTTCTTATGGGGTTCCTCCTTAGCTTAGAGTAGCCCTTTTAGACCCTCTTTTAAGTTTGGTTTTGAGTCTATGAAGTTCCTGAGCTGTTGTTTATCTGAGAAATAGTGTATGGTTCCTTCAAGTTTGAATGAGAGTTTAGCCGAATAAAGTATTCTTGGTGAGGCGTTCATTTTATTGAGTTTTTTCACTATGTCCCACCATTGTCTTCGGGCTCGGAGAGTTTCCTCTGACAGGTCTGCTGTAAATCTGAGGGGTGCTCCTTTGTATGTGATTTCCTTCTTTGACCTTGCTGCTTGCAGAATTGTGTCTCTATACACAGCATCCGCCATTCTGACTATGATATGCCTCGGAGTCTTTTTATTTGGGTCTCTTTTTGCTGGCACTCTTCGGACTCCTTGTATCTGGATGCCTGCCTTCTCCAGCTCTGGGAATTTCTTAGCAATGATGTCTTTGACTGTGTTTTTTTCGTTGGGGTTACTTCCCTGTGGTTCTGGTACTCCAATGATTCTTATGTTGTTCCTCTTGAAGTCATCCCCAAGGACTCTGATTCGCTCTATAGCCATTTTGAGGTCTTTCGCCATTATTTGTTGTTGTCTGTAAGCTTTCTGCAGCTCATCCTCAAGCTCGCTGATTCTGTCTTCGGCTGTAGTCATTCTACTGTTGAGGGCATCTACTGAGATTTTTAATTCATCTACCGATTCCTTTATTTGTGTGACTTCCGTTCGTAGGTTTGAAATTTCTGCTCTCATTTCTTCCTGCATTTTTTTTGGTCGATCGTTCCAGTGATTCATTCATCTCCTCCCTTAATTTATTGGACGTCTGTTCCATAGTTGCTTGGAGTAGGTCGATTCTCCTCCAAATTTCCTCTCTGAATTGTTTATCTGAGAGGTCGTAGATGTGGGTTGCCCCTTTTGATGTTTCTGGTATCTTTTCTTCTCCCTCTCTTCGTGGAGGGGATTTTCGCTGCTTCTTCATATTTTTATGGAAGTATAGAATTGGAACTTTGTAATTGTTTATTCCTACTCCCTCTTGTGAGAGAAGGAGGGGCTCTGGTTTTGCTATTGCTGATGGCAGCTTTGTTCTTATTCTAGAGTTCTTCCTTATACTCAGGCATTTCTTCCTGATTGATGTGGGGTCTTTAATGAAGACTTAAGGCTAAGTTCTCTTTACAAAGGTTTTGCTAAGCTTCTCTTATTCACTGATGATTTTTCTAGAGTTGAAGTAAGCTAATTGGCTAGTTCGCATAGGTGCTTGAGATGGGTTAAAACGATTTTCAAAGCAAGAAGTCTATACCTAATGTGCTAAGGTAGGAAATAATAACCGCGGCTGCTTTAGAGGCTGCCGCTCAGGCAGGAGGCCACACCCCTTTAGGCCACGCCCCCTGAGATACAGGCCACACCCCAGTTTCTTCCTTGCAGGGGCTCGTGGGACGTGGGGCGGCTGCGTGGGAAGGGGGGGGGGCACCCGGGAGGCATGGCTGGGAGTGGCCTGATTACCTACAAAACGGTTGGGTTGGCCGGAGCCGGATGGGAAGGCTGGGCCAGCGGGACACGGAAAGGGGCAGTGGCTAAGGGTCCAATGTCCGGGCGGCTGCGTGGGCACCCAAGAAGATGAGGTTTATCTACGCAATGGGATGCTACACTGTACAGGAAAAGATTCATCACACAGTTCATTACCACTTGACTGGAGCTGGAGGATCTCGTGTTAAGTGAAATGGGACAGAGGGAGAAAAAAAACACAGACTAACTCACTCAACTGTGGTATACAAATCAAGCACGTGATTGCATGTTGATAAGAAATGGATGACAAAACTCAGATGTCCATGAGGGGGGAAGTGTGGAAGGAACAAAGAGGTGGGCTGAGGGTGGCCTGGGGACTGAGGATCTTAGCACATCTGGGTGGTAATGTTAGACCCTCATCTAAAAGCAGAACTTTAATAAAATAATCTCTTTCTTCCCAGAGTTTAGTTTAGGACTCTTGTGTTTAAAACATTTAGAAGAGGTAGTACGATTCGTAGGCTGCTCTCTTTGCACGCAGACCAATCAGATGTATCTCCAGCATCGTCCGTGGTGCCTTAATTGCTACAGGAAGTGGTGATCCCAAAGTTCAGAGTCATGAATAAGGTTGAGGAGCAGTAGGTGTAGCTTATTCCCATCCCCCCAAATAGGTCAGAGGGAGAAGTCACATGCAAGATGACCTCACTCATATGTGACGTATAGAGAAAAACTTATGAAAAGTATCAAGCAATGACAAACCATTAGCTTTTGATTATATAATTAAGTTTCTCAAACCTGGGCAGAGTAAGAAAAGTATGATATGGAAGAACATAAATAATATTAGGTCATATAAAAGTCTTGGGAAAATTTGAAGTGTTGAAGTTAGGTAACTTTCATCAAGATCATAAATATTAACGCAATTGTTGACATGTTTTTGAAAATAAAATAATAACAATATAAAAAGAAAACAATAATAAATAATGATATATGCAGGTATTATTTCCTAGCTTTGTCTGTCTTCATCATTTTTTATCACTGGCTAATTGTTTCCCACATTTTTAATTTTTTAAACAAATTTTCAAATAATTTAATAGAATTGAAATCTCAAATTTCAAGAAGTTTATCAATAAATATTTGAGAAACTGACACCCTTACATAATGCAAACTTTTATTTTATTTTATTTTTATTTATTTATTTTATTTTTGTTTTTTGGGTCACACGATGCACAGGGGTTACTCCTGGCTTATGCACTCAAGAATCACACCTGGCGGTGCTCAGGGGACCATAAGAGATGATGAAAATCGAACCCAGGTCGGCCCCCTTGCAAGGCAAATGCCCTACCCATTGTGCTGTTGCTCCAGCCCCATAATGCAAAATTTTGAAACTAAATAATTCTAGAAATAGAACTATTGACCTCTTCTGATAACTTTTGACTTGACTTTTCTAAATAATTATAATGTGTGTTACATTGTTGTGTACCCATTGAAATATTTCCTTAAGTACATATATATTTATTTTTAAATTAATCACACCAAAATACTTTATAAAATATTTCTAATCTTGTGCTATAAATATATTTTCATACTTTATATAAAACAAAAGCATTTCCTCCAATAAAACTTTTGTATAACATTTTGTGTATGAGATATTCCAATAGACTCTCCTTGAGTCTGTACTGTGGTATGCATGATTAGGCACTCAATCATATTCACTGTTGTATCATTGAAATATTTGGCGAAATAATTTGGCTCAGTGAATGCTTCATTAGTAATGCTGCATCAGGAAGAGACTAATGGAAAAATCTGCTTCCTGTTAGAGTGAAGAGCTCATACTCATAAAAATATATGACAGAAGAAATAATTTGCTCATGTGTTGATAATCATATACCCCAAACATATGGTACATATTAATCATATTTTGTACCATGGGAAAGAAGTAAGTTCATAAAGTATGCATTAACCAGTACCAGATGCAGTGCCAGAAATAAATGAATCATGATTCCTGTCTCCTTGAATACAATAGGACGCTCATTGAAACCCAGGTAGTAAGGACATTGCATAATTCTCATCTCATGAAAACCATATTTCTGTTCTTTCAATCATTATTACTGGTAAGTGCTTCATATTTGGGGTTAGATTTACAATGATATGAATATTTGAAATTCTTGAAAATAAAACCTTTTTTGATTATTAATAAGATGTACAACAAATGAAGACAGGGCTTCATATGGTAGTAGAGACCAAGAGGAATTACTTTCAGGGACTGGAAATGGGAAAAAGTGGGTCAATACTCTTGCAAGTGTCACAAGAAGGGATAAAAAATGTGGGTATGATGCAGGGGTAAGTGAAAACAAAGTAAAAGGACTACTGTAAATTTAGAGACTTTTCATTTGCTTGTTCTTGGCCACAGCCAGTGGTGCTCAGGGTTTATTCCTGGCTCTGCAATCAGGGACCACTATGGGCTGGGGCTGTGAGGGCCAGATGTGGTGCTGATAATTGAACTAGGGTTGGTGGAGTATAAACAACTATCCATTGTACTATCTCTCCAGCCTTGGTTTGGATGTTTAAATGAGATAATTTCAGGACCTCAATATTATTTTATGTTAATGACTTCACCCCTGAAACCAATTTCACATGGATTTGTGACATTATAAATCATTAGATCTTGCATGATACACACACAGGCAACTTGAAAGACAGGCTTGGTCAGTTGCAAGGCATAGTCATAAAATTTGAGTGATGTAACCTGCGTAGATGATTGGGGCTTTGAGTGGGCACCTTGTGGGTACCGAGGTTACCCAATTGCCTTACACTAAGTTAAAGCCCTTTCAAAATGTCAGCTAAAGTTCTGGAAGTAGTAATTCTGACTGTCTTTCACCTCTCAAAAGTTTTTTTTGAATGTAATCAAAGTAAAGAGAAAGGAAAGTGAAATTTATAAGCTACACATGCGGGGTGGGGGATGGGGAGGTGGGGGGAGGTTTACTGTGTTCTTGGAGGTGGAATATGTGAAGGGATGGGTGTTCGAGCATTGTGTAACTGAGACTTAAGCCTGAAAGCTTTGTAACTTTCCACATGGTGATACAATTAAAAAAAAAAAACTTCTGAGAGATCATTTCAATATGTTGACCATATCTAGTTATTTCGGTTCCTCAAGGTCACTATGTTATATTAATCCTATAAACTCTAGCTAAAGCTCCCATAAAATCATGCCTTACATGCATAATTGAAACCCTTACTAAACATTAAAAACTAATTTTTGAATAATACTTAATCAGTCTCACTTAAGTTGCATCCATCAATTCTGAGACAAACTCTTAGAACTATTTTTTTGTATGTGTTCTCAGCTTTGTGATCCTAAATTTGATAAAACTAATAAAAATTAATATATAACATATGTAACTATATGCATTGCATAATAATTTGTATAATAGGAAAAGAGTAAATGAGTCACATCTTACATGATTTATATTATTTTTGTTGGACTGTACATCAAATTTCTATATGAGTTTGTTCATAGAAGCCAGGATTCAGTTGAGTTTTACTTATTTGAGGAAATGTATTAATAGTTTATAAAATAATACTGGACACTGATAAAATTATCATTCTTCAACATAGAATTACTTCATTTTAGGTGGACAAATAGCATTACAAAATTATATTGTCTGAATAGTAATACTTCCGGAGTCACCCTTGAATCAACACACTAAAAACTACAATTTCTAAAAAATATACAGGAGTGGATAATTTTAGGCCAAAATGTAATATACCACTCATAAAGAGTCTGTCAATTATTGAAAAAATAAATAGTTATATCCATTAATGCCTCATTATTTTTCTTGCAGAAAATACAGGGTATTCCGTGCAGGGCTAAATGCTAACAGAGTCAAATAATGAAAACCTGAAGGGAACATCTTATTTTATTAGCTTGAAAAACTTCTCTTACTTCAGTGAATAAAGCAAAAAGTCAAATTAGAACAAAGTGAAGAGAGACAATCAGATTGGTGCTGTAGAGGGGGACAAAAGTTTAACTGCAAAAAAGTGACAATGAAAATTAATGTGTATTCCCTGAATAGTATCTGTGTGTGTCACTCAGAGATCTGGAATATTAGCTTGCATTTCAGAAAAATATCCATAGCCTGTGTAACAAGGTAAATCTATTTAAAAAATTGTGTCTATAAGATCTGAGGGTTAAAAGTAGGTAAGGGATATTCTTGATAACCTTTCAATATCTGTGTTGCAAACCATAAGGGCTAAAAGGAAAGATAGAGAGAGAGCAAGAGTGAGTGAGAGAGTGAGAGAGTGAGAGAGAGAGAGAGAGAGAGAGAGAGAGAGAGAGAAAGGGACAGAGACAGAGAGAAGAAAGGCAGGTGGGTGGTGGAGAGTGATGGGAGGGAATCTGGGACATAGGTGCTAGGAAATGTACACTGGTGGAGGGGTTGGTGTTGGAATACTGTATGACTGAAATCTAATAATCACCAGCTTCGTAATGGTGTATCTCACAGTGATTCAATAAAAACGTTTTAAAAAACTCTGACTACTGACCAGAGTGATAACTGAAAGGGCTAGTGTTCATGTTTCGCAAGCAAGAGACTAATTCAGATTTAAGGCATAATAATAGGCTGAGTAAACTAGTAACAATCTCCATCATTTGAAAAGGGTAGCCCTTGAGCACCACTGGGTATGGCCCCAAAACACAACACAAAGCAAACAATATGAAAACAAACAAATATGAAAACAAATCAGCTGCTTGGAGAAAGGGTGAAGAGGAAGAGTAAGAGTAAGTAAAAGGTGACTGATTTGGTGTCAGATCAACACTTAGAGGCCCTGACAGGCTGGTTGCTCCACAGTCCATGTTCCAGGCTTCCATCCTGGGGCCTCCGACTGGCCGGCACCCCACCCTCCTCTCCTCTCTGCAGCTGTACACAGCAGACTGAAGGACTGGCAATGGGGATGGAGCCTGATGAGGGGCTAGTGAAGGGGCTGTCTGCCTTTTGTTTAGAACTTGAAGTTTTATATCTACTTACTATTTGTTATCTATTTACTTACTATAGATAAAATAAAAATGTCTCTGCCACAGAAATGGCTGTACGTAGAGTGTGTATTCTTCTAGGGATTTCCTCAAAGTCAAATTCTACATTCTTCCCACTGCCTTCTGAAAACTGCACCCATGATTCTGGACTTGTTAGTGTATACCATCTGTGATAGTTTCTGGGCCCTCTAGCCAATATATTGTAACACAATATATTGTAGCACAATATACTGTGCCACAGAAATTGTAGGCAGTCAAATAGTGGGCCTAACAGTTTCTGCTGAACCTCTAGTCAAATATTCTGTAAACCCAACTCCAAATGAAAGTTTGCAAAACTTTCCGTCAAAGTTTTCATGACCATCTCAAATCATCTCAGGAAAAATAATAAGAGAATGGCACAGACTTTTATTCACTATCCATATTTTAACATGAGTAATATCTTTCAAACTTATAGGTAAAATATAAATTATATTTTATCAGCTCATGTTTTAGACAACATATATGCACATCTTTTTTTTTCCTCTTGAGTCACACTCAGTGATGCTCAGGGGTTACTCCTGGCTCTGCACTTAGGAATCACTCCTAGCAGTACTTGGAGGACCATATGAGATGCCAGGGATTGATCCTGGGTTGGCCGCGTGCAAGGCAAATGCCCTACCCACACCAGGCTGTCTTCTCTGGGGCCCCCTCAGAGAGGAGCAGGTTGAGTTTCCCTCTCTGTCCCAAGCAGAGCTCCGGCAGCCGAAAACCTCCAGAACCCAGCCACAGCCTTGCTCAAGGCCACTCTCCACATGCTGGGGTGAGCCTCACCCATGAAGGAAACAGCAGAGGAACCCAGGTATGCGGGACCCATGGCTGAGATCTCCAAGCCTGCTCAGATCGGGACTGGGCCTCCCCCACCCTGATCCCCAGTTTTCCAGTTGCTTGGTAATCACTCCCACAAACTCCCCCAGGTGTCATGTAATCTCATCAATGGCCAAGATCCAGGGATTATAAAACCAAGCTCCCGGAAGAGAGCGATGCAGAATCTCAAACGGCAGAGCCTGCAAGCTATCCATGGCATATTCAATATGCCAAAACCAGTAAAAATAATGGGCCTCATTCCCCTGACCCTGAACGCAACAGGGACGAATGGAGATGTTACTGGTGCCTGCTTGATCAAATCGAGAGCAACGGGACGACAGTAATGCAGTGATATGTACATCTATTTATCTTATATTCATGTTGATGGCTGTTTTTCTGAAAATAGTCAATAAAGCTTCTATTTTTTGTGAAGTGAAATCATACACTGAAAAGTGACATCTTTTTAAAAATAATCTGTAATTTTCCCATCAGGCTGACCTCTACATCTCTGAAAAAAGGTTTACTCATCAGAAAGTGTGAATAAATACTTGCCTCACACAGTTCACCTTCATACTTCCTGTCTCTGGGAACAGAAGGGGGTGGAAGAGAAGAGCAGCAACCATCCAGACTATTCTCTCAGAGACGCTGAGACCCTACCTGCTGATACCCCAGTACAGGAGGTGCAGCAAACACAGTGGAGGTGTTTAGAACCTACCATTCTCAATGAGTGAAAATAAAAAGCTGTACTTGTATCAACCAGTTCTGTAAACTATCAGTGAATAGTTTAGTGACACTATGTTGGGGATTTCGGTGGGCTCAAAGAAGCAGTGGCATGGATCGTCAGCAATCCCCAGGGCTGTGTGGAAATGAGAAGACTACACTCGGGAGTAACATAGATGAAGAGGCTGGAGTCTGAGCACCAGACTAGCCACAGCTGAGAAAAAGATCAAGGAACTCTGACATGAGATGTAGGAAACAGACAATAAAATATGGAAAATATTTTGTTTGAAAGGAGATTGAACTGCACTCAGCAATGCTCAGGTGCTACTCTGTACTCAGAAATTTCTCCTGGCACTGCTCAGGGGACCAAATGGATTGCCAGGGATTAATTGCATGCAAAGGTTTATATTTATATTTTTATATTTTGCTCTTTGTATTTTGCTAAATATTATTGCTCCAGCATCAGAAAAAAAGTTTGAGATGAAATGACCATCAGAAAAATATGATTTGAGGTCAAAAGAATCACTGGAGTCACTGAAGAAAAGCAAGGCAGATTCAATAAAGAATTACTAGTTAGGGGATGGAGTGATAGTACAGTGGGTAGGGTGTTTGCCTTGCACATGGCCAACCCAGGCCAACCCAGATTCCCAGCATCCCATATGGTACCCCGAGCACCCCCAGGAGTAATTCCTGAGTGCAAAGCCAGGAGTAACCCCTGAGCATAGTCAGGTGTGACCCAAAAAGAAAAAATAGAGTCATTAGTTAAAGATACAGATAAGAATTTCCCAGAGTGGCAGAGTGCAGGCAGAGACTCAAGAGGCCAGATGGCCAATAAAAATAGACTCAAATAGAAAAACTGCAAGACAGATTATCGAATGATAAAGGTCAAATTTATAGACAGAATATCAGAAGCAGAGAGATCAAAAAAGGAACTTATATACAAAGTAACTACTATAAGATTCATAACAGAGCTATGAAATAAGATTTTATGAGACAATGGTGAGATATAGTTAAAAAAAACCTCAATGAAATTTCAATTCTTCAATAATACTTTATCCAGTTAGATTATCTTTCAGATTTGATAGAACAATATATAATTTCATGTACAGAAAACATCTTAGGGAATTCATACCTAAAACTTTATAACTTTGATAAAAATTTATTTATTTGTTTATTAAAAACAGGAGTCAGTGATGAAACTCTTAATGAAATTTTATCCAAAATGGTATTTTAAAAATTCATTTGATAAAACAGCACTTATTTGTGATATTTTAAAGGAGTTCTTAGAGACATAGAAATAAGATGTTCTCTCAATTTGCTAAAGTATATCTACAAATTCCTATAGCTAGTATACTTTTTGTGAGAAACTGGATGTGTGTCCCTGGGATAGAGGTGAGGAAAGGACATTCTGTATTAGCATTTATGTTCCATAGTTTTCTAGTGCTAGATAGTAACATCAGAGAAGAAAAGAAGTACTAGAGAAGGGACCATTGTGACAAAGATAAAAAAAAAAATGATCACTCTGGATAGGAACTGCATGCTGAAAGAAGGTAAAGGAACAGACACAATAACCTCCCAGTATCTCTGTTGCAGACCATAGTGCCCAGAAGGCACAAGGCAGAAATAGAAAAAAAGACGGTGTGGGGAGGCAAAGAGACAGAGAGACAGAGAGAGACAGAGACAGAGAGACATAGAGACTGAGACAGAGAAGGAAAGTGCCTGCCATAGAGGCATAGGTAAGTGGTGGGGGGAAGTGGCGGGAGGGAAACTGGGGACATTGGTGGAGGAAAATGGACACTGGTGGAGGGATGGGTGTTGGGTCATTGTATGACTGAAACCTAATCATGAACAGCTTTGTAACTATGTATCTCACGATGATGACTCAATTAAAAGAACAAAAAAAATTTTTTTAAAGTAACAAACAGAAAAGAAATAGTACCATCAGAAAAGGAAAGAAAATTTTTGTAGATTGAAAGTAAATGAACATTTTTCATCCTATTTCTCAGATGACATAATTATTTATTTAGAAAATCAAACTACAAAAGAATTGAGGATCTAGTGCAAAAGGGCTGAACTAAAGCTTTGCATTGTTGAGCCCCAGGTTTTATTCCTATCAGCTTTTAAGCCCTTGAGTCATACAATGGGAGTAGCATCCCAGCACCACAGTGAGGATCTCCAAAGCAAACAAAAATACATAATAAATGACAATAGTATTCTGGAGTTAATAAGCCATGATAGTGACTACACAGCAAACAGAGTTTACGTGTCAAAGGACTAAAGAACTTTCTTCTTTACCAGAATCAAATTTGAAATAAAAAAAAATTACTCACAACAAGCAATGAAACACTTAAGTTTAAATCCAACAAAATATATACAGGTACATATGCATTTAGTTGAAAACTAATTAGTGACCTTAGAATAAACCAAATGAATGGAGGTGCATTGTGTATTAATGGTTGAAAGTATCAATATTTGTAATTAATTGTTCTTGGGTGGTCTATAACTTCAATGTAAGGCCAGTTGAATTTCATGGAGATATTTTAATACCATGAGATACCACCTCACACCACAGAGACTAGCACACATCCAAAAGAACAAAAGCAACCGCTGTTGGAGAGGATGTGGGGAGAAAGGGACCCTTCTATACTGCTGGTGGGAATGCCGGCTAGTTCAGCCCTTTTGGAAAACAGTATGGACGATTCTCAAAAAACTAGAGGTTGAGCTCCCATTTGACCCAGCAATACCACTGCTGGGAATATATCCCAGAAAAGCCAAAAAGTATAGTCGAAGTGACATATGCACTTATATGTTCACCGCAGCACTGTTTACAATAGCCAGAATCTGGAAAAAACCAGAGTGCCCTAGAACAGATGACTGGTTGAAGAAACTCTGGTACATCTATACAATGGAATACTATGCAGCTGTTAGAAAAAATGAGGTCATGACGTTTGCATATAAGTGGATCAACATGGAAAGTATCATGCTAAGTGAAATGAGTCAGAAAGAGAGAGACAGACATAGAAAGATTGCACTCATCTGTGGAATATAGAATAATAGACTATAAGACTAACGCCCAAGAATAGTAGAAATAAGTACCAGGAGATTGTTTCCATGGCTTGGAGGCTGGTCTCTCATTCTGGGTAACTCAGGGAAGGGACCACCAAGTAAAATGTGGTTGGAGGTCATGTGGGGGAAGGGTGAGGCGGGCGGAATACAGACTAGAGACTGAAACAATGGCCACTCAACACCTCTATTGCAAACCACAACACCTAATCAGAGAGAGAGAACAAAAGGGAATTCCCTGCCATAGTGGCAGGGTGGGGTGGGGGGAGACGGGTCTGGGGAGGGGGGGAGGGATGTTGGGTTTATGGGTGGTGGAGAATGGGCACTGGTGAAGGGATGGGTTATTGAAATTTGTATGGGGGAAGCATGAGCATAAAGATGTATGGATCTGTAACTGTACCCTCACGATGACTCTCTAATTAAAAATAAACTAATAAAAAAATTAAAAAAGAATAATAATAAATAAAAAAATACTGACAAAATTATTTTAAACTTTGTATGAAATAAAAACAACCCTAAGTATTCCATATCATATTGAAAAAAATGATATAATTATATAACAGAGTTACCATATTTTAAAACTTAAAAAGCTGCACCAAATTAAAAAGACATACTGCCATTGAGATATTAAGCACATAAATCAACATAGATCAGTATAGATAAAAGTAGATCTCAAAAGTTGACCTACACAATTATAGCCAGTCTCTGAAAAATTTTTTAAAATTAATGAATTTAGCTTAGGTTTTTTTAAATGTGTTGCTAATAATTAAAAATAATATCACTGTCACTGTCACTGTCATCCCATTGCTCACTGATTTGCTTGAGCAGGCACCAGTAACATCTCCACTGTGAAACTTGTTACTGTTTTTGGCATATCAATATGCTTGCTGGGCTCTGCCCTGTGAGTGAGATACCCTCGGTAGCTTGCCGGGCTCTCTGAGATGGGGAGAGCAATCAAATCTGGGTCATTCACATGCAACGTAAACACCCTACCAGCTGTGCTTTATAAATTAAAATATCCATCAAAATATAGACAATTTCTTTTGTAGAAATTAATATAGTGTATTATGGACCAAATGGTAAACTAAAGGAAATTATTCAACTTCCTAGAGAAAATGTAGGAAAATCTAACTGACTTAGAATTTGGTCCTAATATTTACAGGATACAACAGAACATTATTAATCGAAAAAACAAGTGTTCAGGAAACTAAAGGTGTAGTCAAGTGTTAGAGCCACATGTTTAGCATATGCAAAGTCCAGTATTTGGTACCTTTAACCACATAGCTCGAGTGTCACTGAGTGTCCTTGGTAGCACCAGCTTCTGGTGTAGGAGCCTGGTGACTTCCACACACACCACCAATTTGAGGACCACAGGTTCACTCCCAGCCAAAATGTTGACAGGACCCATATACAAAAACATAACAAATGAAACAAACAAAAAAAACTAACACAAAAAAGTGTGACTAAGCAATAAAAATCATGTCTAAGTCTTAAATATACATTGCTTAGTGGAAGAAGCCAATCTAAAAGGCTATATACTGTATGGTTCCAGTTGCATGACTCTGGAATGGGCAGAGCTCTTGTAACAGGTCAACAGTGTATGACTCAGACAGCCTCTCACCCAATTCGTTCCATTCTAGGCCATGGGACCCAATGTGGAGATCTTCAGGTGACCTCTCGATCCTATCTTGGCATTGTAATCACCAACAATGACCTTGTAGAAGGTGTGGTCTTCTTTATAGAACTTCTCCAGCTCCACGTAGGACTTCTCAATTTCTTCTTCATCGTAGTTGGATGTTGGTGCGTAGACGATGAAGATTGAAACTGTCGGCAGTGAGCCACATCCATTCAAGTGTAATCATCTGATTCGGGTTGTTAGGCATTCGAATGAATCAATGCTCATGAACAAGTTTGTATTGACAAGGACACCGATGCCACCAATGCATCTGCTGTCGCATGTTCCGAGAAACAATTCTTCTCCAGTATCGAAAATGGTGTGATGTGATTGATGCCTTCTTGTTTCGGTCAGACTAATGATGTCGTACTTCTTCTGCGCTTGCACCATCAGGTCCTAGATGGATGCTTCTGATGCCAGCTTATGTGCATTGAAATTACAGACAGTCATTTTAGTCTTTCTTTGTTTTGGCAGTCTAGTTTGTTTCTGAGATTGTATCAGCCTCTCCTTGCTCATTCTTAACACTGCTGTATTGGTGGCTCTTTCAGAGTCAGGTAAATGAGGCCCATTTCTGTTACTGTTTTTGGCATACCAAATGCACCATGGGTAGCTTGCCTCGCTCTGCCATATGGGCAGGGTACTCTCGGTAATGTCCCGAGCTCTCCGAGAGGAATGGAGGCTTTTAGGGTGGCCTCCAATCTCCCTCCCTTACAGGTGTTCCCATGGTTCATACCATATTTGAAGCCCATCAAATATGGTGTGAAAATTATGAAAAATGGGTATTAAGTGAGCGATGCTGTCCGGAAAACAGCCTGGAGCGTGGCGGTGGCTGTATAGTGTCTGAGTTCATCAGGTCGACTAAGACCATCCATGGTAACTCACAGTTCCAGAAGGCCTAATCTAAACATTGGACATGAGAGTTTCCTGGTGGACAGTTCCACAACAAAATTTACCACATCATATACAATCAAAGGTTTTGTCTAACTGATGTCGCTGTTGTCCCAAAATTCCAAATGGGATTGGATCACCATCTCCTTCATGCAAAATTCTACTTCACAGAGCGGGGAGAAAGGACTGTAAAAGTTTAAGTATAAGAAGAGAACTCCCAGGGGGCTAGAGAAATAGCACAGCAGGTAGGGCATTTGCCTTGCACGTAGCCGACCCAGGTTCAATTCCCAGCATCCCATATGGTACCCTGAGCACTGCCAGGAGTAATTTCTGAGAGCAAAGCCAGGAGTAACCCCTGTGCATTGCTGATGTGACTCAAAAAGCAAAAAATAAAAACGAAGAGAACTCTCAGAATGACCACCAACTGAGAGCACTTTGGCACTATTGCAGCAACGTGGGAAGATACCATTGTTGACAACATCGACGAGGAATACGATTGACTGGTTCAGCACATCCATGATTGTGCAAAAAATGCTGAGAGTGGGAAAGCCACAAACAAATGCCTGTCTTTGGAAACTCTCGAGCTCATTTTTCAACCTGGTTTGGCGCGAGCCTCAGGCAACCACAAGCTAATATCTGAGCTTGCAGGGCTGTGCAGAAAGTGATAAAGGAAGACCTCAAAGAGAGAAGAGCAGCAATGTTGGCCAATGTGGCAGAAGCCAGGAGTATTCGCAACGCTCGCCTGTCCTTCGCCAACTACAAGACCAAGATGACTACCCTCTGACGTCCTGATGGATCTATCACATCTTCCAAAAGGGCAATGGAGAGGATTATTCACAACTTCTACTTGGATCTCTTCGACAGCCACATCCACCTGCCCATATACCAAATTCTGCAGGATGGATATGTCATTCCCAACGTCCTCCCTCCCGAAATCTAACATGCCATTTCATCAGTAAAGATGCGTACAGCACCCGGTTCAGACAAGGTCAGACCCAAACAGTTGAAGAATGTGCCTCCAGTACTCATCAGTACACTGGCTCGGCTCTTCACACACTACCTGTCCATATGCAAGGTTCTGGAAAACCAACAGGACCGTTCTGTTGTACAAGAAGGGAGACATCCATGACATCAGCAATTATTGCCCAATCTGACTGTTGTCTGTCGTCTACAAGTTGTTCACTCAAGTCATCCTGAATAGAATACGCAGAACACTAGACGAAAGAAAACCATGCGAGGAAGCCGGGTTCTGAAAAGGATTCAGCATGATAGACCATATCCACACAGTGACCAAACTCATTGAAGTTTCATGAGAGTTCAAGATGCAGCTCTGTCTAACATTCATCTATTTAATGAAGGCCTTTGATTCTGTTGAGACTGAAGCGGTCATCAAAGCCCTAGCCAAACAAGGTGTTCAAACTCAGTACCTCAAGATCCTCTACAGCTGTATTACAGATTCACCACCAGGATCACACCATTCTACAAGGAAGTTATCATTGATGTAAAGAGAGGGGTTTGGCAGGGTAATACTATTTCACCCAAACTCTTCAGTGCCACCTTTGAGAACATCATGCGATGACTGGAATGGGAAGGAATGGGAGTGAAAATAGATGGCTGGAAACTACACCACCTCCGCTTTGCTGATGACATAGTTCTCATAACACTAAACATTAGCCAAGTGGCACAATTGCTGGCCTTACAAACTCACTGACTTTGACTGCGAGTGTGGAAAGTTTGGACTGCAGCCGAATCTCAGCAAAATGATGTTCGTGAAAAACAAACTAGTCCCTGACATTCCATTTGCTCTCAATGGAACGAACATCTGTGAATGTAGCAGTTATGTGCACCTGTGTCAAGAACTCAACATGAGGAATGAACAATTTGGTTCTTTTCGTGTTCCTGGAGTGAGCAGATATCATTGGGCTACACTAGTACGTGACCAGGACAAATGTAGACATTACTGGTGCCTGCTCGAGCAAATCGAAGATCAACAGGATGAAAAATGATACAAGTGATACTTGTAACAGGAAACAGTGATTATAAGTGTTGGAGGGAAGCTGTTGAACACATAATGTACAGAAGATTTTTAGAGCAGTGAAACTATTTCATATAATACTGTAATGGCCAATAACAAATAATGTGTTTTCCAAATGAAAGATTTATAAAACACACAAACCTAAAACAGATTCTGCCTTAGCCACCAGTCACCATCATTTGCACAGTTGCAATTACTCAGAGGGAGTTGGAGGACGAGTAATGTCTCAGTTTAGAAAGTGAGGGCTGGGACCTTACTGGCAGGAAGCTGTTGGCCTAGGGAAATTGTTCGCAGCTAACTAGATGCGGGACATCACTTGTTATTGTTTAGGGAACATATTTGATTTAATTATTTTTTAATTAGTTTTTCAATTGGAAGGCAGAACCAAAAAAAGCAGGCTTTCAGTTATTATTCAGATCCTGTTCATTTTAGGCATATTGTTACAGAGTTATTGCAACAAAAACTTCCTGAATTATAACTAGAGACAGAGACATCTTACACACCTGACTTATTCACCCAGGGTTTGATTCCTGGGCTAGTTGTGGTAGGGAATGGGTCAGAATTTTTACATATTTTCTATATATTTTTCTATATGTGATATGGCAATTATCTATTTGCATTTTCATTCTTTTACTTCTATACATGACATCATGGAGAAGAGGGAGAGAGAGAGGAAGAGAAAGCAGTGAATAAAGGGAGATAGAATAAATGGTGAGAAAGGTGACACAGGATGGGAGGAAGGGGACCAAGGGAGGTACAAGAGGGTAAATTAGTGGAAGGGAACCAGAGAATTGTTTGAGACCATGAAAAATGTCTTTGTGCTCTTACTTTACCTCATCTGGCTTATAAGTCTATTCTAAGCCCACTGGTGAGGAAAAGAGTTCACTCGTTAGTTCCATCTTGCCCTGGATCTGACAAAGAGCCCAAGTCAGCCCTGAGCAAGCATGCTATGCTGGGGAGAGGTACATAACTGAATGCAATAAAGATTCTATGGGTAGGAAAAAGAAAAAAATACTCAAAGTGTTGCTTTCTAGACAATTTTTAACTTGTGCATAATAAATAATTCAACCTTAAATTTCTGACATCAATCACCTGGAATAATGTCTTATTTCTCTAAATAGCAAATGATGCCATGATTAGTTTACCACTTTTAGAGGCAATCTACCCAACACTGTTACACATGGAAACATTTTAGCTTCCAAATATAGCTGGTTGTTATTATTTGCACATGGGTGACCCAGGAAACTCTGGAACATGCAGATTTTCTGGTGAAACAATAGATATTGCCTAAGCCTTCTGAAGTTATACACACTTTCTTGTTTTCTTTCTCATTACAAGTTAGAATCAAAGAACTATGCATAATCAAATCCTTTGCAAAATGCTTTTAATAAACTTAATATTCAAGTTTTAAAATTTAAAAGCAATTATTTTTATGAAAACATTATGATTTACAAGCTTGCTCAAAAGTTGTTTCAGGCCTGTTAATGCTCACTCTATCTAATGTTCAGTTTTTAAATGTTTCCTAATTTGTGCTATAAAATATATAAAGGACACTGCATACGGGGTTCAGTGTTAATATTTAACTTTAATAAAATTATTTTGATCATAAAAATAGAATCTTCCTTTTTATTTGTATATCTTACAATTTAGAACTCTAAGGATGAATATCAATAATTAAATTTTATTATTTTCTTTTTAATGACATTGAAAAATATAAGAAAAAACCCTTGAGAGGGGTTGAAAATTAATTTAAATTAGCATAATAGTTACAAATTAGATATAAATAAAAATACTTTTTACAATTGCAATATGGAGGCTGATAATTCCAACTACAGCCAATGGAGGCTAAAACAGTAACAGAAATATAGTTCGACTTTGAGTTGCACTTTTATTTAAACTGTGTATACCTATTAAAAAACATTTAAAGCTCAATATTATTTGGAAGCCATCGCATGCTTGTCTTTTTTCCTACCTACAGATGTATGCATTTGTGATGTACTTAAAACAGATATGAAAGAAAAATAAATTCTGGGTTCTTGTATTTGCCTTTTGTGTCAAATAATTTCCAGATGACCACCAAGAGTTGGTTGGATTTTTCTGAGAATAAGTTCAGTAAGTTTCTGTCAAGCCATGCACTTCCTCAAGGAATTTTTTCAAGGAATTTTTAAAACATCTTGTTTTTCTGTCATTCCTAAAAATTGGTTTAGGAATGACAGAATTTTTAACCTCAATCTTCAAAAGAGTCCAAAATTGCTTCTAGAAAATATTTTTAAACCTACCATCTTAAAGAAGCATTAGTATTTCTGCATTATCTATTTTTATGGATTCTAGTATTTTATTGTATTAGAAGGCAGGATAAAGAATACATGCTCCCTTCAAAGTCCTAACCAGCACAGGAGAGGGTTTTGATGCTGATGCTAAGTAGTGTAAGATCAATATGGGGTCGACAGAGAAGAGAAAGTCCTGGGCACTGTTTCTGTGTGATAGAAATGAATGAAGTGTTTCAATCACAACAGAAGATAAAGATGTACTGAGGAGCCATGTTAACAACAACAAAATAAAAACTCAAACCAGAAAGTATGCTTTCATTTATTCAGACACATTTTCACCAAAAACTAGGTGATAAGTGATAGACTTACAGAAGAAAAATCATTCTGAAATTGAATGCCTTAGGTAGACTCAGAAATCTTAAAGACTCACCTGAAGTAGTTTATAGTTCATCTTCAGAAAACTTGTGATAATGAAGTTGAAAGACGGCACATAGATTGGCAAGGAAGGCCCTAAGCAATATAATGTGAAGTAAGAGGAATGATATAGCAGAAAGGTCAAAAAAGTACAGTTTTTAATGGGTGATACATTTTTTGACTAAAATTACCTTGAAGCAACTGAACAACTTGGCTGAAACATAAAAAGGTTTAAAGTGATTGTATATGTAATGTGGTGGAAATATCAAGTTTCATTTAACAGATATTTTACAAAACATTGGCTTTCTGTTTTAAAATGACTTGTTTTAATTAGATTTTTTTATTCCATCCCTATCACCTGAATGTCCAAGTATATCATAGACAAAATATTCTTCCTTCTTTAAATAAATATGAATATTAGGAAGAGACTATATAATGATAACTAATATATAAGTGCCCTTGAATTTGTAACTATCATACTCAACTTGAAAAAAAATGCTAAGCATCATGATTTTATATTTATGTTATTTATGCCACTTTGGTGATAGTTTTCCCTAGTATAAATAAGCCAAGGCTCATAGGGTTGCCTTAGTCTAAAAGTCATTAAAATTAAATATAAATTTCATTAAGACTGCTGGAAGAAAAAGTTGTAACAGAAAAGTACCTATTAAGGATAAAAGCAAAGCTAGTTTAACCAAGGCATTGAGGTAACAATGCTCTTGCAATATTATTACAGAAAAAAAATTAAATATTATTTACAATTAAAATATATTTTAAAGCATAAAATATACACTATTCAATGACAAGAATGGCCAAGTGATAAAGATGTTATGAATGGTTAAATTAATTTGTGAATACAAGTTTTTCCAAGTGAGTAATAGAAATTGATGTGAACATATAAAAGAACACTCAGAATAGTAAACTTAAAGGATTATAAAGAAACATATACTAAACATGTCACATGTCAAAATTATATAAGTTGTAAATTATTAGTTTAGGAACTGACAAACATATCTGTAACAATTAAATAAAAGAAAAAACTGAAGAAAAAGTTATACACATACACACTTATAAGCATTTTCAATGTTTCATGAAAAGTTTACACAGAACATATATAGTTTATGAGTTACAGGAGAGGAAAATTTTTCTTAGCCAAAATATAAAATGGATAACTTATAAAAAGAAAGCAGAGTGTGAAAGACAGTAGAGGAAAAAGGAACTTATCTTGCAGGAAGCCAACCTAGCTCCATCCCGGATGGCATGGTCCTACAAGCACTTCTGGGCCTGGTACTGGAGGCCCCACGTGCATACAGAATGGTTTGGTACTACTGGATCCAAGAAGCATCACAACCTAGAGCCCTTACACTGAAACATTGGCCTACCTCATCAAAAGTCACTTGGGCCCCATGAGCACTGTGTGGGGGCCCCACAGAAATACAATGGAAAGAGAAAAAAAATTAAGTCTAGATCAAATATTTACTTTTTTGGAAAAATATATAAAGTAAAGAAAGTTAAAAGCAGTAAGTAGCAGCTTAGGAAAATATATTTATAATATATATAATAAACTTATGGATCTCCACATTATTAGAATCAGTGATAAAGATTGTTGGAAAACAATTTCAGATAAAATCTCAAAATATGAGCAAGAAATTTACACATGGGAAATTCTCCATGATTCTAGGTGGATTTCCATAGTCATCAGGGATATGAAAATTCAGTCTGCATTGAGAAACATTCTCATACAAATTAAATTAGCAGGAATACAGTGGTGTGGTGTGCTAAAGGACACAAGATGAGGGCAGGTATTCAATTGGCTGTGGGGGCTGAGAGGTAGGGACATGGACTAAGGCACTTATCTTGCATGAAGCCAACCCTAGTTTCAGCCAGAATGTCATGGTCCTACAAGTACTGCTGGGTACAGTACTAGAGTCCCCACATACTTACAAAAGGTTTGATACTGCCGAATCCCAAGAAACATCACATCCTCCAACCCTTGGACGTTAGTACAAAAATATGCTTAAAATAGAAGACGTCTATATTTAAAATATAAATGTATTTCTCAAACTGTACATTAGTAGATTTTGAAAGGTACACATACTAAGGAACTTTTCTGCTTTTAGTGAAAATACTTCAGTGCATATTTTGCTCATAGTAACTCTGAAAGTTGAAGTTTGGTTATATCTTCCTTGAATTCATTAGAAACAAACCAAATCTCTATCATAGAAGATGATCTTTTTGCCATGAAGAATTAAATGAGTCCTTGTGTAGGATAACATTGGGTTTATCCTTTTAGCCTTGCCACAGGGAACTTAGTTTATCTTAAAGCAATGTCCTTTCTGTATGGACACAGGAATACAGTTAATATTATGCTTTGTAACTTGGGAGTTGATTGACTCCAACGATATTTGCTCCTGGGAATTTGTTTTCTTGACTCAGTTGTCCTTAGTTCCTAGCACCCCAAAGCAGGATCCCAATGAGGGACTGAATGGCCCCAGGGCAAGCTGTGAGCTACCCTGGCATTGAAATGGGCCAGGCCAAAAGGCCACAATACTCAGCTATAAGTTGAGAACATGGTCATAGACAAATGCTGTCATGATCCAAACCGAACTCCCCAAATTTGAATATCGGCATAAACTTGACAACCCTCTCAGTCATTGATTTCATAAATACATTGTGAATATCCACTATCACAAATCATCCTAGAGACTGCAACCACAAAAAGAGAACTGTACTTTAAAACTTGGGGAGGGGAGAGGGGGTAATACCCAGCATTGTTCAGTACTGGCTCTGTGCTCAGTGATCCCTCCTGGTGGGACTTGGGGGACCATATATAGTGCCAGAGATCAAACCCATGTCTGTTCAAACCCAGGTTGGCCATGTGTGAGGCAAGCACCCTAACAGCTGTACTATTGCTTTCGCCCTATACTATAAAACTTTTAACAGAAAAAGAGACAAAGAAAAAGGACACATCCACACAGTAGGAAGGTTTAGCTGAGATTGTTGCATGGGCAGCTTGGCAATAAGTCTCTAAGTACTTCTTAAGCAACAAGTAAGCAAGGGAAAAAGAGGAAGGGAGATGAATTTCATTGTAGAGATACAATTAAAACCAGTCTCTGACAAATAATCTGGATTTTAATCTGTACGTCCACCCTTAAGTGTTATTTCTTAAAAGAGTACGTAAACTGTATTTATTGTGGTTGCAGAATTGGAATAATGATGATGTCACTAAGACAGGAATTTTGTAAAGACTAAGTGTCATACGGCATATAGTGTTTGTGGTACATTATACCTGGGCCATAGTAAATGCTAATAATGTCTCAAAAAAAAAAAAAAAAAAAAACCAAAAGTAACGACGAGACTAGGACCATGCTAGGTTAGGAAGACAAATCTGGCCTGAGGACTGTGGTCTGGAATATACAGTGGTTGTCCTCAGGAAGAACCAAACTTTAAGTTTGATATATCTCTTACTGTGCTCATACAGAATGACATTGCTAGAAATATTAGAAATAGATTTACTACAAATAATTAAGTGGATTACTAGCTGAGGAAGGAATAAAGTGACACACCCTGGAGGGGATCCTGCCCTTAAGCGGATCTCCTAGTAATCTGGAGTAATCTCCTTAGATGAGATTTTGTCAATCTCCTGGAGGAGTGGTCTTACCCCTCTTTGTTGATTTGTTAATGTTCAACACACCTTTGTGTCACCACCCTATGTGATTGGTATTTAAACTAAGACTAAGAGAAGCAGGGAGAAAACACAGAAGCAAGGGAGAAGACACAGAAACAGGGAAGAAGACACTGAAGCAGCAAGAAGACACAGAAGCAGAGCACAAGGCAAAAGAGAATCAGGGAGTCATCGAAGCCAGATACAGGAAGAAAGAGCACAAAGCAAGTCAGAAGTAAGAGTCAGAGTCAGAAGTGAGAGTGAGAAAGGCTTCAGAGAGAGAAGCACAAGAGCTCCGGAGAGAGAGATTGGAAGAAGAGAGGTCGGATGAGACCAGAGGAGAGACTCCAGAGACAGAGTCAGAGATAGAGAGACAGACAGAAGAGAGCACAACGGCACACGCAGAGCACAGGAGGAGCCGTCCAGATCCGGTCCATACACAGCAGCTTGAGAGCACAGAACTCGAGTGGCAAGAGAGAGAGCCGCCCCGAGAACCTGCAAACAACACACACAATCACATCCTTCATGAGCACAGCTTTGTGTGTTTTACATCCTTGAAGACCCTGGACTCATCAATCATGTGACATTTGTCCACCTGACAAAGGGGCCATGGTTTGTTTTGTTTTGCTTTGATTTTTTTGTTTTGGGGCCACACCCAGTGGTACTTAGGGCTTTCCTTTTCTCTGTGAGAGGTAACTCCTAGGAGTGCTCTGGAGGCCATATATATCTATATCTATATCTATATCTATATCTATATCTATATCTATATCTATATCTATATCTATACACATATGTATAGATATATATACATATGAGACAGGGATCCAACCATGGCAACCAGGGACAACCAAGGATCCACACGCCAGGCAAGTGCCTTAACCCTCGTAAGATGTCTCCAGGCCCAGGGCCATGGTTGAAGAAAACAATGTTTCCCAGGAGAAAGATGGGAAAGCTGCAGACAGTTTTACTCCCCTGCCTGGGTGGACAGGGATACAATTGTTTATCCAATAGCAAGTATAATACATATACCATATTTAACATAACATTAAACATCAGATAATATGACATATTATAATATTGTTACCTGGTTCTGTGGGACTTCACTCATGCATGAGGCTCGGCCCAAGCATCTGGAAAAGTGGCCTGGAGCATGGTGACAGTTGGGTAATACAGAACTTTGTGACCCTGGACTATAGGCTCAATGAGACCTGGAAACAGATATCCTCAGCCTGCTTCCACCAGTCTCCAGCGACCCAGGGGTCACAGCCATAAGACACACCCTGACAGCACCAGATAAATTCCTCATTGGCAGACCTCCTCTACCCAACTGCCGCCATGCTCCAGGCCACTTTTGTGCACAAAGTGGTCATGCAACACATCATAAACATCCTACTCATTTTCCATCATTACCACACGGTATTTGATGGGATTTAAATATAGCGTGAACCATCATAACACCTATAATGGCTATTGGAGGCTGCCTTAAAAACCTCCATCCCTCTCAGAGAGCCCAGCAAGAAGCCGAGAGTATCCTGCTCTCAGGGCAGAGCCTGGCAAACTATGCATGGTGTATTTGATATGCCAAAAGCAGTAACAATGAACCTCATTCCCCTGACCATGGAAGAACCCCCAATACGTAAGCATTAAGAAGGATGAACAAGGAGAGGCTGATAAAATCTCAGGGCCCTAAGCTGCCAAAATGAAGAAGGACCAAAATGACTGTTTGCACTTTTAAGGCACATACCCTGGCCTCAGGAACATCCATTGAGGACTTGATAGTGCAAGCACAGACGATCAAATACAATGTCATTGGATTGACTGAGACGAGAAGGCGTCGAACACATGACACCATTTTCGACATTGGAGAACTGTTCCTCGGAACATGTGACAGTAGAGGTGTCGGTGGTGTCGGTGTCCTTGTCAACTAGAACTTGGCCATGCATTGATTCGTTCAAATGCCTGACAACCCGAATTGGGTGCTTACCTTTGAATAGATGTGGCTTGTTGCCAGCAGTTTCTATATTCATCATCTACGCACCAACATCCAACTACGATGAAGAAGAAATTGAGAAGTTCTACATGGTACTGGAGAAGTTCTATAAAGAAGACCACACCTTCTACAAGATCATTGTTGGTGATTTTAATGCCAAGTAGGACCGAGAAGGTCACCTGAAGAACTCCACATCAGGACCCATGGCCTAGAATAGAACAATCAGGGTGAGAGAATGTCTGAGTTCATCATGTTGAGCAAGACCATCCATGGTAACTCACAGTTCCAGAAGGCTGTATGTAAACGCTGAACATGGGAGTCTCCTGGTGGACAGTTCTACAGTGAAATTGACGACATCATATTCAATCGATGGTTTTGCCTGACCGATGTCGATATTGTCCAAAAATTCCAAATGGGATCAGACCACCATCTCCTTTGTGTGAAATTCTACTTTACAGAGCAGGGAGAAAGGGCTACAAAGTCTAAGAAGAGAACTCCCAGAACAACCATCAACTGGGAGCTATTTGGCGCTACTGCAGCAATGTGGGATGATGCCATCATTGACAACATCAACAAAGAATATGAGCGACTGGTTCAGCAGCTCCATGATTGTGGGAGGAATGTAGAGAGAGAGAAAGCCACAAAAAGTCACCTGTCTTCAGAAACTCTTGAGCTCAATGTGGTCTGGGCGAGCCTCAGGCAATCACAAGCTAACATCCAAGCTCACAAAGCTGTGCAGAGAAGCAATAAAAGAAGACCTCAAAGAGAGAAGAGCAGCAGTATTGGCCAGTGCAGCAGAAGCCAGAAAAAGTATTCGCAAGTTCGCCTGTCCTTCGCCAACTATAAGACCAAGATGACTGCCCTTCGACATCCTGATGGATCTATCACATCTTCTAGAAGGCCAATGTAAAAGGTTATCCACGACTTCTACTTGGATCTCTTTGAAAGCTACGTCCACCTGCCCACATACCAAATTCTGAAGGATGGATATGTGGTTCCCAGCATTCCCCCTTCTGAAATCCACCACACCATTTCATCAGTAAAGCATATAGCACCTGATTCAGACAAGGTCAGACCCAAACACCTGAAAAATCTGCCTCCAGTACTCATCAATACACTGGCTCAACTCTTCACTTACTACCTGTCTGAATGTGAGGTTGCATCCCAATGGAAAACCAGCAGGACCATCCTATTTTACAAGAAGGGAGATATCCACAACATCAGCAACTATCTCCCAATCTGCCTGTTGTCCATCGTCTACAAGTTATTCACTCGCGTCATCCTGAATAGGATTGGCAGAACACTAGATGAAGGACAAACGTGAGCAAGCCAGGTTCTGAAAAGGTTTCAGCACAATTCACCATAACCACACGGTGATCAAGCTCATTGAGGTTTCACAAGTGTTCAAGATTCCACTCTAATGTTCATTGATTTAAATAAGGCCTTTGATTCTGTTGAGATTGAAGCAGTCATCGAAGCCCTAACCAAAAAGGGCATTCAAACTCAATACATCAGGATCCTCCATGAGTTGTATTACGGATTCACCACCAAGATCTCACCATTCTACAGGGAAGTGATCATAGACATAAAGAGAGAGTTCGTCAGGGCAACACCATTTCACCAAAACTCTTCAGTCCTACCCTTGAGAACGTCATGCGACGACTGGAATGGGAAGGAATGAGAGTGAAGATAGATGGTCGGCAACTACACAACCTTCGATTCGCTGATGACATCATTCTAATAACACCAAATATTACCCATGGGGTACGAATGCTGGCCAACTTCTACCATGAGTTTTGATAGGTCAGGCTGCAGCTGAATTTCACAAAGACAATGTTTACGAGAAATGGACTAGTTCCTGACATTCCATTTGCCCTCAATTGAATGAACATCTCTGAATACTGCAGTTATGTGTACCTACATCGAGAACTCAACATGACAAACAAGCTGGCACCTGAACTGCGCAGGAGGAACAGAGCAGCATGGAATGCCTTCAATAGAGTCGAAGAAGTGGTTAAGAGGATGAAGAACCTCCGGCTCCAGGCACATCTTTTCTACTCCACCGTTCTTCTTGCACTAACATACACCTCAGAGAGCTGGGCCCTACAAAAACAGGATGAGAATGCTATTTGGGTATTCCAAAGAGGAATCGAAAGAGCTATGCTTGAACTATCACATTTCACTAAAATGAGAGAAGGAATCTGGAGTTCTGACCTCCATCAATGGTCAAGAATCAGGGACACTGTCTCATTTGCCAAGGCGTCAAAAATCAGATGGGCTGGGGCCGGAGGGATAACACAGCGGGTAGGGCGTTTGCCTTGCACGCGGCCGACCCGGGTTCGATCTCCGGCATCCCATATGGTCCCCCAAGCACTGCCAGGAGTAATTCCTGAGTGCAAAGCCAGGAGTAACCCCTGAGCATTGCTGGGTGTGACCCAAAAAGCAAAAAAAAAAATCAGATGGGCTGGACACATAATGTGATTTAGAGATGACTGCTGAACTAGACTGTTACCGACTGCATTCCAAGGGATGTCAAAGAATCGCGTTGCCGCCCACTTACAAGATGGTCAGATTTATTCTTGAATATATGAAGACCTTGAATGAATGGTTTGAGACTCTTCGTGTCTCAAATGAACCTAGCAGACACCTTTGAGCTACTCTAGCATGCAACAGGGACAAATGGAGACGTTACTGTTGCCCACTCAAACAAATCAACGAACAAAAGGATGACAAGTGATACAAGTGATGATGTTATATTGTTGCTATTTAATTAAAAGTTATTTTTGCATTTTAAATATTTTTGTTCATTGTTTCATCTTCATAACATTTAAAAATTAGACAAAATTATTCCAATGGATTTTATTTATTTTAATTTTTATTTTTATTACTTTTTTAATGTATCACCGTAATATACAGTTACAACCTTACAAACTTTTGTGCTATGTTTCAGTCATACAATGATAAAGTATCCATCCATCCACCAGTGCCCATTCTCTACCACCAGTGATCCCAGTATTCCTTCCACCCCCACCATCATATCTCTCTCCCCTCACCATCTCTGTGGAAGGCGTATTCCATTTTGTTCTCTCTCTCTCTCCTTTTGGGTGTTGTGGTTTGCAACACAGTTATTAAGTGTCCATCATGTTTGCTCTATAGACTAGTCAGCACACATCTCCCATCCCAAGCGGGCCCTCCTAGCACCTTTTGCTTGGTGTTTCCTTCTCTGTCTGAGCTGCATTTTCCCCCAGCATGTGAGGCCAGCTTCCAAGTCGTGAAACAGTCCTCCTAGTCCTTATCTCTAATATCCTTGGGTATTACATTTTGTCACTTTATATTCCACAAATGAGTGCAATCTTTCTATGTCTGTCCCTTTCTTTCTGACTCATTTCATTTAACATGATACTCTCTGTGTTGATCCACCTATATGAAAATTTCATGACTTCATTTTTTCTAACAGCTGCATAGTATTCCATTGTGTAGATGTACCAAAGTTTCTTTAACCAGTCATCTGTTCTTAAGCACTCATTTTCCCCCCAGATTCTGGGTATTGCAAACAGTGCTGCAATGAACTTACAAGTGCATATGTCATTTCTACTATACATTTTTGCATCTTTGGGATATATTCCCAGAAGTGGTATTGCTGAGTCAAATGGGAGCTCATTTTATAATTTTTTGAGAAGCTTCCATACTGTTTTCCAAAAGTGCTGAACCAGTGGCATTCCCACCAGCAGTGAAGGAGAGTCCCTTTCTCCCCACATCTGTGCCAACACTGATTGCTTTGTTCTTTTGTATGTTTGCCAGTCTCTGTGGTGTGAGATGATATCTCCTTGTTGTTTTGATCTGCATATCTCTGATAATTAGTGATGAATAGCATTTTTTCATGTGCCTTTTGGCCATTCTGATTTCTTCTTTGAGAAAGTTTCTGTTCATTTCATTGTCCCATTTTCTGATGGGGTTGGATATTTTCTTTTTATAGAGTTCAACCAGTGCCTTATATATCCTTGATATCAACCTCTTATCAGATGGGAATTGGGTGAATATCCTTTCCAATTCTGTAGACTATCTTTGTATTCTGGTCAGTTTCTTTTGAGGTACAGAAGCTTCTTACTTTAAGAGAGTCCCATTTGTTTATCTCTGCTTCCACTTGCTTGGTCAGTGGCATGTCATCTTTGAAGACACCTTTAGCTTCAAAATTTTGGACAGTTTTGCCGACCTTTTCTTCAGTGTACCTTATGGATTCTGATCTAATGTTTAGGTCATTAATCCATTTTGATCTGACTTTTGTGCATGGTGTTAGGTAGAGGTCTGAGTCCACTTATTTTTACATGTTGCTATCCAGTTTTGGCAGCACCATTTGTTGAAGAGGCTTTCCTTGCTCCACTTCATATTTCTTGCTCCCTTATCAAAGATTAGATGATCATATATTTGAGGGTGTGTGTAAGGATATCCTAAGGATATTCAGCCCTGATCCATTTGTCTCTGGCTCTGCCTTTATTGCTGTTTTAATTATTACCATTTTGTAATAGAGCTTGAGGTTGGGGAAGGTGATGGCTAGCATCTTCTTTTTATCAAGAATTGCTTTAGCTTTTCATGGTGGTTTGTTCTTCCATATGAATTTTAGGAGTGTTTGATACATTTCCTTGAAGTATCCTTATAGGGATCTCATTGGCTCTATATAATGCTTTTGAGAGTATTTCCATTTTGACTATGTTAATTCTCCCAATCCATGAGCAGGGGATATGTTTCCATTTCCTTGTGTGTTCTCATTTCATGAAGTAGCATTTTGTAGTGTTCTTTGTATAGATCCTTTACCGCCTTAGTTAAGCTGATTCAAGGTACTTGATTTTCTGAGGCATAAATGTGAAAGGAATTTTTATCATGTCACTTTCTTCTCTCTCATTATTTGCATGGGAAAGCCAGGGACTTTTGGGTATTTGTTATATAGCCTTCAATTTTACTATACAAGTCTATTGTTTCTAGGAGCTTCTTGGTAGAAGCATTAGGGTTCTCTAAATATAGTAGCACATCCATCATCTTCAAATAGTGAGAGCTTGATTTCTTCCTTTCCTGTCTGGATGCCCTTAACATCCTTTTCTTGCCTAACAGCTACTGCAAATACTTCCAGGATTATATTGAACAAAAGTGGTGAAAGTAGGCATCCTTTTCTTGTCCTTGATCTTAGAGGGAGGGAAGGCTCTTAATTTTTCCCCATTGAGTATAATGCTTGCCATAGGCTTGTGGTAGATGACCTTGACTATATGAGGGAAGTTCCCTCAATACCCATTTTGGTGAAAGTTTTCATCATAGAAGAGTGCTAGATCTTGTCACATGCTTTCTCTGCATCTATTGATATGGTCATATGTTTTTTCTATTCTTTTAGTTGATATGATGGATTAATTGATTGATTTCTGAATGTTAAACCATCCTTGCATCCCAGGGGTGATTCTCACTTGGTCATGGTGTATCATCTTTTTGATGAATTGTTGGACTCTATTTGCTAATATTTTGTTGAGGATCTTCATATCCATGTTCATCAGTGATATCAGCCTGTAATTTTCATTTTTGTGTTGTCTGTGTTTGCTTTTGGTATTAGGGAGATATGTGCCTCATAGAAACTGTTTGGAAGAGTTTCTGTTGCTTAAATTTCCTGGAAAAGCTTGAGAAGAACTGGCAATAGGTCCTCTTTAAATGTTTGGAAGAATTCGCTAGTGAATCCATCTGGACCTGAGCTATTGTTTTTTGGAAAACTTTTGATTACAGTTTCAATTTTCTTGATAGTAATATGTCTATTCAGGTACTCCAAGTCTCCTTGGTTCAGCCTTGTGATATTACTGGAATCCAGAAATTTATCTATTTCTTCTAGGTTCTTTTGTTTCATGGCATACAGACTTTCAAAGTAGTCTCTGATGACCTTTTGATTTTCTTTGGTTTTTGTTATGATGTCCCAATTTTCATTTCTGCTTCAGTTTATTAGGGTGCTCTCTCTATCTTTCGATGTGAGTCTTTCTAGTGGTTTATCAATCTTGTTTATTTTCTCAAAGAACCAGCTCTTGGTTTCATTGATCTTTCGAATTGCTTTTTGGGTCTTCCTGTCATTAATTTCTGCTCTAAATTTTATATTATTTTTCCTTCTGCCTGGTTTTTGACTCCTTTTGTTGGTCCTTTTCTAAGATATTTAGGTGTGAAGTCAGGTTATTTATGTGGGCTCTTTCTTCCTTCCTGAAAAATGCTTGCAGACGTATAAATATCCCCCTTAACATGGCATTGGCTTCTTTCCACAGGTTCTAGTAGCTCATGTTTTCAGTCTCATTTGTTTCCAGGTATCTTTTGATTTCTTTCTTGATTTCCTCCATGTCTCACTCATTGTTCAACATTAAGTTGTTTAATTTTAGGTGTTTGACTTGGTTCTCTGTATCTGTGCATGATTAACTTCTATCTTCAATGCATCGTGGTCTGAAAAGATAGTTGATACAATTTCTATCTTCCTGATTCTATTGAGGTATGTTTTGTGATCCATAACGTGGTCTATTTTGGAAAATGCCTGTGTGCACTGGGAAAGAACGTGTATTTTTTTGGGGGGGGGGCATTTAAATCCCTGTATAGATCTATTAGCCCTCTTTCTTCCATTTCTTCCTTCAAAGCCAGTGTTTCCTTGCTAAGTTTTAATCTTGTTGATCTATCCAGAAGTGATAAGGCAGTGTTGAAGTCTTCAACTACTATTGTGTTGCTACTAATGTCCTCCTTAAAATCTGTTAGCATTATTTTAAGTATTTGGCTGGTCCCTCATTAGGTGCGGGCATGGCTGGGGCGCTCACACACCTGAGAGAGTAGGCTCGAGACTCTGGTGGGGTGGCATTCTTTTAATGGATTTTAGAAAAAAGATTTTATGCATTATAAAACCACTTGGGATGCTAGCATAATTTTGAAGGAACACATTCATGGTGAATGTAAAAGACTACAAACTATATTCTGTATTCCAAATGCCTCCCACCCTTCCAGACAAGAAATCTCTTGGCATATATATATATTTAAGTAAATATATATATATATATGTTATTGAATCACCGTGAGAATAGTTACGAAGTTTTCCAGTCTAAGTCTCAGTCATACAATGATCAAACACCTATCCCCTCACCAGTACACACCCTCCACCACTAAGAATCCCTTCCCCCCTTCCCCCGCCTATGTGGCAGATGATTTCCACTTTACTCTCTTTCTGCTTTGATCATATTCAATATTTCGACAAAAGATCCACCATTATCATTTGAAATTTTCCCCAACATTCAGACCTGCCAAAAAAGGCATCATTAGATAATTTGTTTTCTATTGCTGATATGAAGAACATTTTGGATTTCTGATATTTTAGTAATAAGTCTGGAGGGATTTCTGCCAAATGCCACTGGGTTCCGAGATTGTTTTGTGTGTCTCTGGGATCATAGTCGTTCAAGAGCCAGGAGCCGTTCGTGGGCAGCAACTCGGGGCATTGTCGGTGCGAGGAGAGGGGCTGGTTCCACCTCCCTGCCCCATTTCATGAGGCCCCATGTGTCACCTCTTTCTCTCTAGTTTTGGGCAGTGGCAGACACTAGATCATTTATTTTCCATTGCTCACTTTGTATACAGGAAAGGTCACCCAGTTGCATAAGCAGCCGCATAAGTGGCTGTGCACTTTGGAGGAATAGTCCTGTAGCCACATACCGGGTCTTCGCATATTTTGAGTCTTACATACATTGGGAAGAATGTCTTGAAAATATTTCTGTTAAATCATAGAGTTGTCATATAATTAATAGTAATAACTAAATTTTATTAATTAAATAATGTAATTATTTGTCATATAAGAGTTTGAATCACACGGATTATAAAAATTTTATCTCAATTCATCCCAGTCTTTCTTCTCTCCCTCAAGTAGAGATGAAACCTCATGGAGACACCACTTGTATGAAGAAATTCAAGGCCCACCTGAAAAGGTGAGGTGGGGTGTCACTTGGAAAATGAGAAGCTACCGAAATGAATCTGAATGAGATTGTTAAAAGACCATCAACAGTGCAAGGTTTTCCCTGTGACAATTTCCAAATGAAATTTTATGTATGCAGAGGACTCCAAGGAAAAACATAGGGAAGATTGTTTATAACCTCCTTCCAAAAGCCACGGGGGCTTTTCAAGCCTGTGTACTCTCTTGAGCACGTAATTCCTCTTTCTCCTGTTCTCATCTTTCTAAGTTTCTTCAATAAAACTGTCTTGTTTCACTATTTCTCCTCTGAAATTCTGTTTTTGTAAGATGGAAGGCACAAAACTGGGAACTGTGTCAGAAGTTAGGACTGATTTTCCTCTCCTGTGAAGAGCAATTCCTCAGTCCATCCTCAGTCCATGGCTCCTTGGGAAATCGCTGGTGGGGATCTGTCCTCAGAGCCCAGAAGTGGGTTTCAGGAGCAGCTTGATGGCTACTTGGAGAAGCTGGTGGGGCATTGGTGTCAGTGCTGTGTAGATTGCAGCAAACTTTACCAGTGTGAGTCAAGCCAGGCACTTCCCCTAAGGCAAGCCCATCCGCGTGGTAGAAGCACTGTTTCCTCTTTTCTTGAATTGTTTTACCAGCTCCCCTCCTTACAGAGCCACTGCCAACAGTGTACTGGACAAATATCATCCTTAGATGAAAAAGTGCTACTTAATAAAAGGTCCACATAAGGCATTTGACTTCCAAATCTTAACTAATAGGCTTCTGACCTAATTATGGTCATCATTAAGAGTCAGAGTTGAGATTGGCTTCAGAATCTCCCATGATACTAATATCTGCAAATGTTTAATTTCCTTTCAGTCCATATATGTACATTCAAACAATTGACATCCATACTGGTTTGACTCCTTAAATATAGAATCTATGGATATGAAGAAATCAATCATCATCATCATCATCATCATCATCATCATCATCCCATTGATCATCAAATTTCTTGAGAAGTCTCAGTAACGTTTCCATTCATCCTAGCTCCGAGATTTTAGAAGCCTATCTCTACTCATCCTTCCCAACGATGTCACATTGGAGGCTCTTTCAGGGTCAGGGGAATGAGACACAGCTTGTTACTGGTTTTGGTATATGAATACACATTGGCGAGTTTGCCAGGCTCTCCCATGTGGGCAGAAAACTCTTGGTAGCTTGCCAAGTTTCTCCCAGAGGGAGAAGTAGGCTATAAGATACCAAGCAATATCAAAATGAATCTGAAGAGTTCAAGTCCATATTGTTCAAGAGTCTGCTGTAATATGAATTTTATTTTTAATGTGTAATATCCATATATTCATTTCTACTGTTGATATAGGCAGGTAGATATAAAAGGGCCCCCATTGCAATGGAATTCCTAGGAAGAAAAAAAATCAAGAGCCTCAGAGGCTACAAAAAGCTTACCTTGTGAACCCAGGAACTAAGGTCTGATAAAACTTCTCCTGACACCAACTGACCCAGAAAAAGCTGGAACCCCGTCCCCTACCCTCCTAGGAAAGTTCCACCATGAACAGAGGCCAAGAAAAGGAATTTCAAAGAAGACCATTAACCACTCCCAACTCTACCTCTTGGCAACCATCCAAGCAACAAACTTTTATCTAGCTAGAAGCCCTATATGTGCAGCTTGGAAAAACCCTATATGAGTCATCTTGAATAGAGGGATCACTCACATATGCTTCCCGAGCCCATGTGCTGCTGGCGTCCACATGACTGAGCACACGTGTTCCCGCATCTTCCCTCTTGAGATATGTACTGGGGTTCTCTCCATCTTTGGAGAATCTTGCATTCTCTCTTGAGGATGCTTCTCTCTCTCTCCCTTTTTCTTCCTCCTTCCTTTCCTCAAAATATCTTCCAGAAAAGGCTCTTTTACTTCACTGCTGTCTACTCCTGAAATTCTTCTCTGTGAGAACAAAGACCTGTAAGGCCTGGGAAAAGCTGAGGACTGGCTTTTCTTTCCTGCAGAGAGCAATTCCTTGCTCCAACTTGAGTCCATGGCTCCCCGAGAAAACAGGTGGTGGGGAAAAACTCCCGTGTAGAGAAGGTCAAGTGGCCATCAGTTGTGACTTGATGGCCACCCAGTGGGGCTGGCAGACTGTGGCCTGTGCTGTGCCCTGGCACTTCCATAGTCTTCCTAGCCTTCCCAGCAGGTCCCAGGGGGTCAGAGACAGATCAGGAGAACGTGACCTTCTCTCCTCTCTGCCTCTTGTAAGCCATCTGTGGGAGCCCACCAACTTCACTACCAATGTTTAAGTACACTCCAAAAGCTTTCCTCAATAAATCACTCCACATTTAACTTCATATTTTAACAGAAATAAATATGATTAAAATGTCAAGAGCAAAGTGATATTTAGACATTTAATATTTTGTCCTTATTTATTATATTATACTGAAAACTGAGAACTGGATGGGGGGCATCTCAAATAAATGAGAATTGCTGAGATGGTGCAAAGCCCTCTGTCTTCTCCCTGACACCTTACTCTGACCCCTGTTACTGTGTGTCAGCCCCGTGGTCCTTTAGCACCATGAGGCATGGTACTGTCACTGTCATCCTGTTGCTCATCGATTTGTTCGAACGGGCACCCGTAACATCTCTCATTGAGAGACTTATTGTTACTGTTTTTGGCATATCCAATACTCACGGGTAGCTTGCCAGGCTCTGCGAGAGGGGCAGAGGAATCGAACTCGGGTCGGCCGCATGAAAGGTGAACATATTAAAAAAATTAACACTAGTTAATATTTAAATGTCAACTAGTGTAAGAGTGACTTTTCTATCTCATCATTAATCACAGTCAATAACAAAGGTCAATAGTTTCATTCTGCTGCTAAAGAGGAGTGACCTGTAGCGTGACCTGAGGCACAAACAGAAATAAAGAATCAAATCTAAAGTTTGATTTCAGATTAACAGAAGGCTTTTTTTTTAATGTAAGAATGATCTATGCTACATTGAAAACATACTGAAGCAACATTTATTTTTAGAATTGAGTTCATCTGGAAATTCTGTATTTTACCTATGAATTATGATTTGACTCCATCTTCCTCACATAATTAGTTGGTCTTAGTGAAAAAAGCAGGATCTGTCCTCTGGTTCTCTGTTGATAAAGCTTATTCATAAAAGTTTTGATTCTCTCTCCCTCTAAATAAAAAGGAAATCAATACAAATAAAAAGACAAAAAGTTGATAGATAAAACCGTGAGGTTCTCAGGAACATTTTTCCCCCTCAATAGTGTATGTCTTCAACCTTTAGTCCTGGATTTGGAAACTGAAAATGGATATTTATTCCATTTTTCTTCATGTTTTTAATGCCTGTGAGTCAATATCTTCCCCATTCAAGTTAATTCCAGATGTCCATTTATTTCCCTTACCTATGAAATAATATCATGATTTTGGTCTTTGGTGAGAACATAAAAATTAGTGATTTTTCTGAGAATGAGATACTATATTCATGTAATTGGAACATGTTTTCTGTTGAGTAAATTAATGAACAAACTGTGCTGTTAGTAGCAACCAGGGACTTGCTTCTTTATACTTAGGATTCATATATTGGCCCCTAATTCTTTCTGGTAAGCCTAGTTGCTTAGCACGTTGCCCTAAATCCACAGAGAGTTTTATATTTACCTACATGACAATGCTTGTCTGCAGCTCCTAATGGCCTTTCTATAGACGACCCACTTTCATAGGTAACAGCAGATGACCCAGGTATACAAGTAGTTTTCAGTCTTTCCTTTTCCTGATTGTCAGAGAGTTTAGATTTTGTTATTTTACTCCCTATTCTTCATGTCAGCTACTATTTCTATACCCAGTACTTGAGAACATTTGTGATTAATAATCAGATAAATAGAAACTGGTTTATGAAATTAATACAGAAAAATTCATCCGACAATGAGCCCTGGTAATGGAAGAAATATAGCTGTTGAAAACCAATGGTATCATGGCTGTGTAATCACAAAATAAATAAGAGAATGGTGGTGGCGTGGTTTCGCCCGCGGTCTCGCCTGCCACGTGCATGCGGTGGCCATGAGCTGCTTCCCCATGCCAGCCTGCAGCCCACACCAACAGACGTGTGAAGGAGGAAACAGGCCACAGGGCCGGTTGGTGACCAGTTGCTGTTTATCCCATTCTCCCCACGCACCTGTTGCAGTCTCACCGAGTGCCCTGTGCCAGTCTCACACTGCCCCTTATTCCCATCTCCTCCTGTCTGCCATGCTAGTCCCTCCATGCTCCATCTTATAGCCTTGGTCCAGCGCCCAACCTCCAAGCATTGGCGGTAGCAACTGCATCTAGTTCAGGTAGCAAAATCAACCTAAGTAAAGCCCTTCCTTTTAGGGAAGCTCTTCTAAGACAAATATCCCCTGCTAGGAGATCCACTCAAGGGCAGAATTTCATCTAGGGTACGTATATGTCTACTTTCCATAGCTCAACAATGATATAAACATTTATCTTAATTCTAATTCTTAATAACTTTAGTCATTTTGCATGGACATAGTAAGAGATACATTAAGCTAATAGGGTGGCTCCCCTGGGAGCACTGCACTATAGACCCCAGACTACAGTGCTCATCTAGATGAGCCCTTCCTAACCTTAGCAGGGTCCTTGCTGAGTTGTTTCTCTTTGGTTCATGACAGAATTTGTCCATACTGTAAGATAACATTGGTTTGTCCTTTCCACCTTGCCACAGGGAGCTTAGGTTTATTGGGTTAGTCCAATCACAGTGCTCCAATTCCTCTGTCTTTGTGCTCTGTTAACTTGTAAACATTGCTTTTCTTTTCTCCTTAAGTCTTCGCATAGTTAATTCAGAGCAATGTCCTTTTTGTACAGACACAGAAAGACAGTTAATGCTATGCTTTTGTAACTTGGGAGCTAATTGACTCTGAATGATATTCACCCCTAGACATCTGTTCTCTTAACTTAAGGCTCAGTTGCCCTTACTTCCTAGCACCACAAAAGCAAGGTCCGACAAGGGATTGGATGGATCCAGGGTAAGCTGTGAGCTACTCTAGCATCAAAATGGGCCAGGCCAAAGCACCATAATACCTAACTAAGTTAAGAACATGGTTATGGGCAAATTCTGTTATGATCCAAAAAGTAATAACTGGAGTAGGACCCTGCTAGGGTTAGGAAAGATTAATGTTGCCTGAGCACTGTAGTCTGAGATCTATAGCAACGTGTCCCTGAGCACTGTAGTCTGAGATCTATAGCAACATGTCCCCAGGAGAGCCACCCTATAAGCTCATAGTATGTCTTACTGTATCCATACAAAATAACTAATATTGAGAAGTAGAATTAAGATGTTTATTAAGATGTTAAGTAAGTTATTGGACTAAGGAGAGGAGAAACATCCCTAGGTGGCATTTCCACCATAGAGCCTGATGTGCAATCAGGAAGGGTCTTTGATGTATTGATTGTGCTACCTGGACAGGGTGTGGTGTCGACCCCCTAATGCAGGGAGTTGGTGAGATACTAGAGAGAGATCAGGGCATCAAGATGGAGCATGGAGAGACTAGCATAGGGGACAGAGGGAGAAGAATTTAGGGGAAGAATTCAGGAGTCGGCATATGGAGAGAGAGAGAGAGAGAGAGAGAGAGAGAGAGAGAGAGAGAGAGAGAGAGATGCAGCTGTGAGAGGGAGCACAGAGAGATGAACGGGAGACAGGAGGGGATAGGAATTAGGGGCAGTGTGAGACTAGAATGAGGGCCCAGTGAGACTGGAACAGATGCATAGGGAGAATGGGATAAATGGCAACTGATCATAAACCAACCAGCTTGGCCTTTGTTTCCTCCTTCGTCTGCCCATGGTATTGGCCCTCCCAGGTGGGTGAGTGGCCCAAGTCTGCCAAACACAGGCAGTGAGAGAGAGAGAGCCACACAGGGGGTCTCTCTCAAACTGCCTGGAGATTACCCACATAACCATGATCTTAACTAATATGTAGCTAAGTATTATGGCACTTGGCCTGACTATCTCGATGCCAGAGCAGCTCATAGCTTGCCCTGAGTTCATCCAGTCCCTTCGTTGGGACCCTGCTTTGAGATGCTAGGAACTAAGGGAAACTGAGGCTTAAGTTGGGTAAATGGATGCCCAGGAGAGAATATTATTCAGAGTTAATTAACTCCCAACTGACAAAAGCATAGCATTAACTGTCTTCATGTGTCTTCATTGCTCTAAAGTAAACTATGCAAAGGACATAAGGGGAAGAGAAAAGCAACATTTCACTTAAAAATCTAGAAATTTATGAGGAAGTTGACTTTACAAATCACAGATACTGCTTTGGGGATAAAGGTGATTAACCAGTTGGGGAAGCAGAGCACAGAGAAGAGGTTAAAGATAAACACGAAAAAATGGGAGTGCCTTGGGAGCACTGTGATGGGTGTAACCCAATAAACGTAAACTACCTCTGGCCAGGGAGAAAGGACAAACCAATGTTATCCTACAATGGACAATACAATGGTAAGATTCATTGAACAACATAATGGAAAAAGGATGGCAGGACAGAAAAACACCACAAGGGGGACAGAATCTCTGGTTATGTTCGCAAGATGCAAAATAATTCCATCAATTTCTTTCAAAATTCAGCACATGGATGACTTCTATGTTTTAAATATTGGATGAGGATTGGTTTAGAATATGCTTTCTAAATGCTTAGTACTTCTAAAACACCTACACAATGGCACAGGGGAAAGCTTCTTTATGGTACGGTTAGAATAAGAACAACATTTCTTGTTCAGGACCCATAGTCTTATAAGGGTGGGTCCTAAGCTTCTTAAGGAAAAGCAATACTCCTCTGAGGCCTGGTACCGATTCCCTGACACCACATGGTTACCCAAGTACATCCAGTAGTGACTTCTGAGCACCACGCTGGGAGTAGTTCCCTCCTGAGCACCATGAAATACTGTACCAAGACCAACAAAACAAGCAAAAAGAATTTGAGGATTTATTTTCCCTTGTCACTTACCTCCCTACAATGTTTTACAAATAATTCAACTTTCCCTAACATTCAGTTTAATTCCTTTGCAGACATACGATTGAATTTAGGTTAAGTTCACATTTCTCACTCTTGTCAGTGCTTATTTTGTTTCAAGGTCCTCTCATTGAAATACAGATTAGGACATGAAAACTGTATTTTGAAGTACATCTATGCTTCTGTACATAGACCTCCCAAAGGCACACCCTTTCTCTTATCATGCCCTAGGATACAGGGGTTCTGTGCAAGTCATGATTTCACATCTTTTCTCTGTCTTTCATGTTCTGTCCTGTGAAAACAATTAGTGGTGCTTTTTAAAAATGTTCTCTATCCCAGACTTGACTGTTCTCTCCTTTGAATGACTTCTATCAAACTGTGTTCCACTCACTTTCCAAGCTCTCACACTAACTAACTAGGTGATAGGCACATGTGCTCTTTCTTCATTTCTACCTCCTGAGGGTTAGGGGAGCCTGCAGAATGCTGGTTCTTCAGTACACTGCCACCATACAATCCATAGGCAAAGAGGGTTTAGTTTTATGAAAGTTTTTTAGAGGAATGGAAAGTTTATGAAGAGGAAGAACAGAAAACAGGTTTGGCAAACTTTTTGTTTGCTTTGGGGCCATACTTGGTAGTATTCAGGCTTTATTTATTTATTTTCTCAAAACTTATTTTTAATTAATTTTGAATATAACTTATCAGGCTTGCAACAGTTTTAGTATTTATGTTTTTTTAAGTTCTCTAATTATTTTTTAATGAATCACCATGAGATACAGTTACAAAGCTTTCGTGATTGTTCAGTCATACAATGATGAACACATGTCTCCACACCAGTATAGTTTCCATCACTAATGTCCCCAGTGTCCCCCTCCACCACCACCTCACTCCACCTCCTGCCCATATGGCAGAAAAATCCTTCTTACTCTCTCTATACTTTTGGGCATTGTGGTTTGCAGTACATATACTAAAGGACATCATGTTTGGTCTTTTTTCTACTTTCGGCACACACCTCCCATACTGAGTGATCCCTCCAACCATCATTGACTGTCTCCCCAGCCCATGAGGCAGGCTTCCAATCATGGAACAATCTTCCTAGTGCTGTCTCTACTGTCCTTGGGTATAAGTCTCATGTTATGTTATTTTATATTTCCCAAATAAGAGCAGTCATTCTATGTATGTCTCTCTCTTCCTGACTAATATCACTTAACATGATATTCTCCATGTCCATCTATTTATAAGCAAATTTCATGACCTCATCTCTCCTAACATCTGTATAGTATTCCATTGTGTAGATGTACCATAATTTCTTTAATCAGTCGTCTGTTCTCAGGCACTCGAGTTGTTTCCCAATTCTGGCTATTGTAAACAGTGCTGCAATGAACATATAAATGCAGATATCATTTCTACTATGCTTTATACCCTTAGGATATTTCCAGAAGCTGTATTGTGGGGTCATATGGAAGCTCAATTTCTAGTGTTTTAAGGAATGTTCATATTGTTTTCAAAAAAAGCTGGACCAGTTGGCATTCCTACCAACAATAAAAGAGAGTCACTTTCTTTCTACATTCACACCAACACCAGTTTCTTTTGTTCTTTTGCATTAGTGCCAGTCTTTGTGGTGTGAAATGATATTTCATTGTTGTTTTGATTTGCATCTCCCTGATGATTAGTCATTTGATATTAACCCAAAGTGTTTTAGACTTCATCTGTGAATTGCCCATTTTCCTCCTCCCAGAGATGCTCATCCTGTCCTTGCTAGCATTCCTAATTTAGTTAAAATTTGTCTCTAACATTCCTTTGTATTTTACCTCTCATTGTCTCAGTCCCCCTAATCAGTCTTGATTACTGGTATGTCAAAACTTTCTGGTAATTCTGAACTGTGTATTTGTACTGCTTTGTATTTGAAGTGTTGTGTATCTGTACCAGATTTTCTTGTTCCCCTATAGCCTTTTTACTTATACAACTATATGTAAAGGTAAAAGCAATGTAGATGTCCCTGGGAGACAGAGTGTCTCCTTGAGTTAATCTCCCCAAGAGAATTTCCTTTAAATGTTTGTCTTTAAACATTCCTTTAAATGTTTGTCTACATAAATGATCAATCACACCTATGTCCTTACCTCAAGCCCCCTTCAGATATTCTATAAGTATGCTATCAGCTCTGCATTAAATGGGCCATTTTCATCATCAGAATGTGATCCTCCATTTCTCTGTCTCTTGTCTCTCTGTTGGGGGGGCCTGGGGAGATGGGGAGATGGCTCTCAGGGCATTGCAGCAGCAATCCCAATATTTTACTTTGTGAACTCAAAGTTAATGATGTAGAGTATCTTTTCATGTGCCTTTTGGCCATTTGTATTTCTTTTTTGAGGAAGTTTCTGTTCATTTCTTCTCCCCATTTTTTGATGGGGTTGGAGACTTTTTTCTTGTACAGTTCTACTAACGTCTTGTATATCCTTGATATTAACCCCTTATCTGATGGGTATTGGGAAAAATTTTTCTCATTCTGTGGGCTCTCTCTGTATTTTGGTCACTGTTTCTTTTGAACTGCAAATGTTTCTTAGTTTAATGTAGTCCCATTTGTTTATTTTTGTTTCCACTTGCTTGGTCAGTTGTGTTTTATTATTAAAGATGCTTTTAGCTTCAATGTCATGAAGGATTCTGCCTACATTTTCCTCCATATGCCTTATGGATTCATGTCTGATATTGAGGTCTTTAATCCACTTTGATCTGACTTTTGTGCCTAGCATTTGACAGAGGTGTGAATTCATTTTTTTGCAAGTAGCTGTCCAGTTTTCTCAGCACCACTTGTTGAAAAGGCTTTCCTTGTTTCACTTCCATTTGTTGCTCCTTTATCAAAGATTAAGTGATCATACATTTGAGAGTCTGGGATAGAATATTCAACTCTGTTCCATTGGTCTATGGGTTTATTTCTATTCAATACCATGATGTTTTAATTACTCCTGCTTTGTAGTACAGTTGGGGAAGATGATGCCACCCATATTTTTCCCCCCTCAGGGTTTATTCTTGACTTCACTCAAGGATCACTTCTCTTGGGGATCACAGGACCATCTGAGATGATCCGAATTGAACTCAGTCAGAGAATGCAAAGGCAAGCACTTTACCTACTGTGCTAGATCTCTAGCCCCCATCCTTTAAAAGAATATAGGCTGTTATGTTAGGTTTGGACTCTGTTTCCTTTCAGCTTCTGCAGAGAGGGAGCTCATGAGGGTAGAAGCTATTTATTCCTGACTCAGGAATCACTGCTGGCAAGATCCAGGGGACCGTATGGGACACCGGGAATAGAACCCAGGTCAACTTGTGCAAGACAAGTTCCCTTCCCTCTACATTATTTCTCTAGCCTTTGTTAAGTTTTGTGAGTATTTACATTCCTTGGATATCAAGTGTCAAGTGTACAATGAGCAAATGTTTTCTCCCAGTCTATGGGTGTCTTTTTAAATTCTACCTATTGTTTATTTTGTAGTGTAAAATCTTCTTAATTTGATATAATCCCTTTGTTAATTCCTTTTGGTTGCTTGGCTAATGGCATTGAGTCACTGCTTGGTCTAGAGTCAATATTATAATAGAGTTCTGCTGTTTTCTCAAGTGTACTTTATGGATTCAAGTCTAAAATCAAGGTCTCTAATTAATTTTGAATTATATTTTTATGTGAGATAGTGATCAAAGTTTGTTTATTTATTGGCATTTGGCTATCAGTTTTTCCTCGCACCACTTTGAAGAGGTGTTTTTTTTTTCTCTTTCTATTTTATACATCAACCAGATCCTCTGTCAGGGATTAGTTGCCGATATACCTAAGCATCTGTCTCTGGGCTCTTTATTCTGTTTCATTGATTTAAGAGTCTGCCTTATTTCAGTACTACACACTGTTGGTTTCTATAACTTCATAGTATAACTTATAGTTGGGGAAATAAAAGCCTCAGTCATATTTTAACTATATTGAATATATATTTAAATAATAAATACATCATTATGTAATAGCTAAGCATTGAGGCAACCACCTTATCCTCAGACCACTATGTTGCATTTTTTATCTTTTGCCTTAGAGCAGACCCTATAAAGAGCTGCGTCCAGGTGCGCCCTGTGATTGTGAGAGCAGCTGGCACTGTCCTAATGCCTCAATGATGTCTAACACCAGAGGTTTCCTGAGGCAATGGATTAAGGAAATAATTACCTACTGATTAAGACCAGAGACAATCATTTGCAAATTGCTGACTGCAGAAAGTAACAGCACCCCAATTGTGATCAAACTGTCACACTGACAAATCACCTATCTGCTTCCTTATGTCTAGTAGCTGATACGAAAATATGCAAAACCCTTTAGAAGGCTGAGAAAAACTGGAATGGGGCTGCATAATTTGGGTGTCTGAGACCCCATGCAGTCACTGGTTAATAAATTCTTTAAAATTTCTTTGATTCTCTGAGTCTCTGATTTATACCCTAAAACAATTATATCCCCATATTGTTGAGAGTTTTATTCACAAATGGGTTTGGGATCTTCTAAAATGCTGTCTCTACATATATATGAGCATATATTTCTTTTTCTTTGTGAAGATGGTGGGTCCCATGGTGGCTTATGTGAGGTAGGGAGGAGAGACGGTCACTTTCTCCCACTCCGCCTGTGCCACCTGGGACTAGGAAGTCTAGGACTGGTAAAGTCTGTGATAAGCCCCTGCTCAACATGGGCCTAAACGCTGCCAGCCTTACCAGGTGGCCGTCAAGCCACACCTGACATACACTTGGTCTTCTAAGTATGGGAGCTGTCCCCCACCACCGGATTTCTCGGGAAGCACGGACACAGGCTGGAGCCAGGAATTGCTCTTTGCAGGAAGGAGAAACCAGTCCCAGGCCTCGCCAACAGTGTTGGAGTTCTTGTCTTGCCTTGCAGAAAAGAATTTCATGAGTAGATGAGCATTGAAATAAAAGCAGATTTTATTTGGAGATTTTTTTTTCTAGGAAGGGGAAGGATAGAGAGAAAGTGAGAGTTATGTTCTCAAGAGAAAAACATGGGTCTCTCAAAAGGTGGAGAGAGCCCTTACACGCACCCCAGCATTAGATATGGAAGCATGAAAGTCCACATCTCAAGAGAGGAGAATGGACAACACACGCTCGGGTGCCACAAGTGCTCCACTACATGGGCACAAGCAGCACATGGGCTGCATATGCGTACCCTTCCTTTGTTCAAGGTGGCTTTTATAGGTTTTTTTCAACCTGCCCCCATGAGACTTCTACCCAGGGCAAAGTACATTGTTGCTAGGGAACTTGCCATTGTGGGGGTGGGGTTTGGAGTTTGGAGTTGGGAGTGGTAGACGGCCTTCTTTGAAATTATTTTCCTGGCTACTGTTCCTTCTGGAGCATCTCTCAGAGGAGGGTACAGCCTTCTCTGAGTCTGTTGCTGGCACCAGGTCTTAACAGGCCTGAGTTCACAAGGTGAGCTCTTTGCAGAGTTGGGCTATTGGTTCTATTACATACTAAGAATTCCATCGTCATGGACCCTTCCCTGTCTCTTGACCACATCACATGTATTGATGTGGTATATTACATCAATTTATTTTCATATATTGTATCAATTTTGCATTCCTGAAATAAATCCAATTTGAGTGTAATGACATCTTGATATCCCTGAATTATTGAATAATGACTTTTCTTTACAAGCTTTTAAATTTTGAACGCTGTGTTGTCTGACATAAATATCCAGAACTTTCACGGGCAATTTGCCTTACAGGT
The DNA here is from genome assembly GCF_027595985.1 of Sorex araneus. Taxonomy (NCBI): domain Eukaryota; kingdom Metazoa; phylum Chordata; class Mammalia; order Eulipotyphla; family Soricidae; genus Sorex; species Sorex araneus. The sequence continues at coordinate 10,408,792 of NC_073308.1, forward strand.
TGTTACAGATTGTTACAGATTGTTTCCTGGTGTGTTTTTTTTTAAAATTTGCATATCCTTCAGCTCTTCAGCTGTTCAGCTCTGTTGCTTCTGGCTGTGGTTTTCTTGTCACTGCACTCCTAATTTCTCTTTCTTTACAGAAAATCTATAATATCATCTCTCAGCTTCTTAAACAAGCTTCATCAAATTAGTTTGGAACCATCATCTAAGAGGTTATATAGCTGGTGAGTGCCAGAGGACTCTTCCAGACTTATCTTTCCCACTGATTTTGGTGGATTTCTATACTTCTTCATTACGTTACTGCATTCTGAGGGTTGTGGGTGAGAATCTGTTTTTGTACGGTCCTGGTTAGCAATCTCAGGGCCATTTATCCCATCTCTACTTGAAGTCTACAGCCTGTTATGTGTGTATTGGTTCCAGCACCTGTTTAGTCTCTGTAGCATGAATCAGCACTGGCTCTGTTCATGCAGTTACCTCTGATAATCTGGGTTTTTGGTTTGTTTGTTTGTTTTGAATCATCATAAACTACAGTTACAAAACTTTCATGTTTGAGGTTTAGCCATACAATGATCTAACACCCATCCCTCCACCAGTGCATATTTTCCACCACCAGTGTCTACAGTATCCTTCCCCCCATCCCTCCCCCTCCCTCTGTCTCTATGGCAGAAAATTTCCATCTTACTCTATCTCTACTTTTGAACATTATGGTTTGCAATACAGGTAATGGGAGGCCATCATGTTTGGTCCTTTATTTTCAGCACACATCTCCCATCCCAAGCGATCCCTCCAATCATCATTGACTTAGTGATCCCTTCTCTATCCCAGCAGCTGTCTTCCTCAGCTCATGAGGCAGTCTTCCACCCATAGGGTAATCTTTCTGGCCCTTGTCTCTACCATCCTTCTGTGATAGTCTCATATTTTGATCCTCTGTTTAAAGCCAATCAGATTGGCACCTGTGAGCTTTAACCAACAGAGGTCATTTGCAGAGAATGAGACAAACAAACATAGGGAAACAAAATTTTGTGGTTTGTCCAAGCTTAAGGGTCACCTGGGCAGCCATCCTTGAGCTCACAAGTCAACAATTTATTAAATACAATATTACCAGGATCCTAGCAGGTGAGCCAAAATTGACAGAAACAGGATTTTTAGTAACTACGTTCAACAGGTACATGAAGAATAAAGACTGAGGTATTTCACAAGCCAATCAATATGCCTTAAAAAATAGAGTCCATGAAAATTTCTTATCTTATTTTGCTCATGCAGTCCCTACAACTAAAAGTCCTTGAGCAGTGTTATTCTATACTTTGCCTGCTCTCATTTTCAGTGGCTGATATTTGTCATCTATTTTATTCTTTCCTGGGTGCACATTTGCAAACCCTTTGCGATATTCTTGTCCACAAACCCTTTGCTTTCTAAGACCTAAACTATTTTACCTAGGTGAGGAAGTCCTACAATCTTTGGGTTTGGCCAAGTCCTCCAGTCTTCAACTCACCCTTTTTCTCCCCATGTCACCCCCCTACACACACACACACACACACACACACACACACATAGACACAGCATGCACCATCTCAGTTTCCTCTCTAAGTAGATGTGTGCCCTGAGATAGTGTTGGATATCATTGGTTTGTCCTGCTCCCCTTGCCACTAGGAGCTTAGGTTTATCAGTCACACCCATCAAAGTGCTCCCGAGTCACTCCCATTCCTTTGTTTATCTGTAACCACTTCGACCAGTTTATCTGCTCTTCCTCTAATCAAACTCTGTTAATTGGTAAGGTCAGACCTTGCTAGGACAGTGTACTTGTATTGTAAGTTAATATTGTCTTTCTCCTCTCTTATGTCTTGAATAGTTTACTTTAAAACAATATCCTTTGTGTATGGACAAAGAAAGACATTTGTTAATATGCTTTGGTAACATGGCATTTAATTGGCTTCAAATATTAGCCAAAATTTCAAATATTTCAAATCAAAAATTTCAAATATTAGATTAGAAAAAAATCTGCTTTCTCGACTTAAGCCTCAGCTGCCCTTACTTCCTAGCACCCCCAAAAGCAGGATCCCGACGAGGGACGGGACGGACCCAGGGCAAGCAGTGAGTTATGTGATACCCTGGTATCGAGATGGGCCTGGCCAAAGCGCCTAATGCTTAACTATATGTTAAGAGCTTGGTCATGGACATGTCATGTCATGATCCAAAAGCAACGACGAGACTAGGACCCTGCTAGGGCTAGGAAAGACTAATCTGGCCTGGGCACTGTAGTCTGAGATCGAGATGACCCCAGGAGAGCAATTCTATAAGCTTAATGCATCTCTTGCTATGTCCATACAAAAATAATTAATAATATAAATACTTCTATGTTAGTTGGACAAAGAGAGGGGAAACACACCCAGGGGATTCCACTGTTGGACGGATGTCCTGTTGAAAGAGATTCTGTCCTAGTGAAAGCAGCCCCTAAGTGATAGAACTCTACCCCCTATTGATTGTAACCACACCTATGCATAAGCCCAGCTGCCACATCCGGAGTCTGATGCAGGGGATTTAAGGTGGCTGTGAGAGGGGGCTGGGGGCGAGTGCTGGCGAATTCCAGGGGAGATCCAGAGAAGGAGAATGAAGTAGGATGGGGGAGGAAGAAGCAGGAGGAGAATCAGAGGAGAATGGAGATGAGAATGGAATAAACTGCAACTGAGACCAACCATCTTGGCTCTGTTCCTTCCTTCGCCTGCCTCGTCATTGCCATTCAACCTCCCCAGTGCGGTGTCGCCTTCGCCCTTTCTTTTTCTTTTTTGTGTTTTTACACAAGATAGGACTTTGTGGGGTTGGCAGAAGGGAGATTCTGGGATGTTGGGGTGGGGGTGTGTGATTGTTATCTTTTGCCTTTGTCTAGCACCACCTAGAACTAGAGGCTTCTTTCTGAGGTGATGATATACATAGGTTTCCATGGTTGTGACTGTAAAGTTCTCCCCACTCTTCCTGCCTGGGAATTTGTTTTTTTTTTTTTTTTGCTTTTTTTGGGTCACACCCGGCGATGCACAGGGGTTACTCCTGGCTCTGCACTCAGGAATTACCCATGGCGGTGCTCAGGGGACCATATGGGATGCTGGGAATCGAACCCGGGTCGGCCGCGTGCAAGGCAAATGCCCTACCCGCTGTGCTATCACTCCAGCTCCCCTGCCTGGGAATTTGCTGGACACAAGACCAGCTTCTCACTGAGGCATTCTTCTCTCAGATGGAGATCTATAAACCATGGGTGCATTTGCACCCCACAGATTTCACTGTACTTACCTTCCACTGTAGTCAGCCTCCACTACCCACTACCTGGGTATTTTGGCTGCCAGCTAAACATCCTTGGGATTTTCTGGCATCTTTTGTAAATCCTTATCAACCAAGAAGGAATGCAAAGAGCCTTTCAAAGGGCACACACAAAACTCTCTTTTAACCTAGTCCTACACTAAGTTCCTCTCCACTTGAAAACCATCTTTTCTTTACTCTTCTACTTTTCAATAAACTTTTTCTACTTTCTAACTCAGCGTGTGAGCATCTTTATTATTCAACATTTTTGTTCTTGAAAATATTGAAGAAACTGGGAATCATGAACAAACACAGAAACCTGCCATTGTTATCAAAATTTTAAAACAAGAATCCTATATATTTACTGCTATATTCCTGTCCACAAACATAAGCATTCATTTGATAATGAATAACATATAACAACAAAACAATATATCAATAATTAAATATGACTATAGAAAAGCAAAAGTGACAGGAAAAATGAGGAGAGTATAAGTATTATATTCAAACTTTTATATTTTGGTAAGAAATTTTAATATGAGATGATCAGTGGCTGATGAGTCAATACTTGAATTCTGCCACTTTGCAGACTTCTATGACAGACGTATTTTAGTTCCTTTTTTTTGTTAATCCAAAGAAATCTCAAGAGCATTTTCATTTTTAAGAGGAAAGACAAGATGAAACTAGCACTCAATATATATTTTGAAAAAATATCCTTTATTTGTTATTTCTGATCTTGCTATGTTCAGGGTTTATTCCTGGCTCCGCACTTGAGAATCACACCTGGCATGTCCTAAGAATGTGCTAAACTATCACTCTGGCCCAGCAAAAGACATTGCAAAGGAAGAGGTGTTGCAACCAAGAGTGGCCTCTTGAAACTTCTTTCCCTAAAATTGTTGTATAGAGGCTGTACGCATAGCATGCTTTTACTATAAAACTAGTAATCATGCTTTTACCATATGGTGATGCTCTTTTAAATTTTGTGTACAATTTGGTATGATTTGGTAGGTTATTTTGCAGGGGGTATTTGTGTGGGGGGGGATACTTAAAGGTCTATGAATCTTCAAAATACTGTTTATCTAAATGAATGGTAACACTTTTCTTAACACATTCACCTTATAGAAGTTTTTTTAATTGGAATGCTTGATTTTCAAATAGATGGAAAAATCTATAATTCACTCTAAAAATAAGTGTGAAAATAAACGATTTGAATAAAGACATAGAAAATGAGCAGAGAATGAATTAACAGTAAAAATATCTTGCATAATATTAGAAATATATTTTCTTGCATTACGGGAAGTAATTAAAATAGCAGAAAAGTAAATATCTGTGGAAAATACAAAAAATGCTATAGTTATTATTGTTGTACAATTGCACTTTTCTAAATGATTACTGGCATACTTCTTACCTGCCATTCCTACACTACTTAATCTCTACACACTGCAACATAAATAATTTTTCTGAAATTCCAACTCCTGTTGGACATCTTCAGTTGATCTTATGTGACTCTCAGTATACATTCTATTTAGTACCAGTCAGGCTGGAGGCATCTACATAGTTCCCACATCTTGATCTCATGATTCATCAGAACTCCCATTGAACAGGACTCCACAGAGTAAGATGTAAGAATCTTCCTTATAGCCAAACATGACATCTAAGCCATTCTTTTCAAGCTATATCACAAATGCATATGCTCACATCTCGATCTCCCAATTCTGTCCTGAGCTGTAAAGCACAGTTTATTCCCAACTATTTTATCTTTTATGATACAATTGTAAGTGAATAGTTTTCTTAATTTCCTTACTCTAAACATACTGTGTGTGTAGAAATTTAGAAATTGTGTATATTGAGTATTGTATACATGGATTTTCACATTACTGAATTCATTAATTATTGCTAACAAATTTTAACACAAAAATGCAATGTTCTCCAAGATTCATAAATACTTGACAAGAAGCAAGATGCATATTCACAGTGTAGGAAGTCATGAGAGTTGTGCTGGATTTTCTGTCATTTGTTTGTTTGTCTTTGTTCCGGGCTGACTCCTGGTTCTGTGCTCAGGAATCATTCCTGGTGGGACTCAGAAGGCCATTTGGGATGTCGAGGATCAAACCTGCTTTTACCCTATCCGCAGTACTCTCTCTCCTGTACTCGTGCTTTTGTAAGAGTTTTGCATAAGGAAATTTCTCTAAGTCTTCTTTCTCTTTATCTAAAAAAATCTTATTTTTACATAGTTACAGCTAATAATATTTAAGTTCTATTTTCACAATTTTGTTTTTTGCTAGTATAAGTTAAATGAATCATATACTTGTATTCTATTGGTGAAATTTTACAATTTATCTCATGTTTATCTGAAGTTGATCTCCTGCATCTTTAAAAATAAGGGTAGGCCCAGTGCTGTCCTCCAGTGCCATCGCCTTGCTCTGACTCCCAGTGTGTGAGTGGTCATCAGTGTGCCACCCTTACACCTGCACCCCAGCCTGCCATTCAGACCCAAACCCTCCCCAAGATCTCCACCCTGCCTGTCCCCAGTGCCACCCTCTACACTGCTCCCTCTCTCAGGTGTGTGACCCCACTACCGGTGACCCACCTAAAACACATGAGGCAGAGGCATGGCCTCCACAGAAGGGGACATGGCTTCCTGAGGGGGGGTGGCAGCTGCTCAGAGGGCTGAAGTTATTTCCCCCTTTCACTGCCCTCTGGACTCACATCTGAGTCTCCATTATCTAATTCTGTGGAGAACATCCTAAACATCTCAAACACAATAGGCCAATAGTCCACTAGCCTATTCCAATTTCACCAAAATACCAGTGAACAAAATCTGTACAAGCACAATATAAAAGAACACATAATCCAAAACTTCACTACAGGCCTCACATAAGACACAGAAGAACATCTGAGAGGAAGGACATGTTCTAGAAGGGGAAAAGGGCCACCACCTTCGACTGAGCTCAAGAATCCTTTCTTGCAGCAAGAGGGAATAGTGATAGTGAACTGGAAGTTCACACCTCCATGCAATCACAACAACGTGAAGAAACAGTGCAAACCCCCACCACAAGAAGAGGATGACGAAAAGAGTCCAAAAGCCTTAACAGGGGTTATCTACAAATATGAATTCTCTGATAAAGAATTCAGAGATGAAATGTTGAGGATGTTCAATGAACTCAAAGAAATGGTGGAATAGGAATCCAGTGAATTAAAGGATGACATGAAAGAAACAGTAGAATGGACAACCAAGAAAATACAGGAAGAAATGAGAACAGAAATAAGAAAGTTACAAACAGAAGTGTTGCTAATAAAGGGTTCAGTTGATGAAATTAAAAAAAAACAGTAGGTACCCTCAACAATAGAATGGCTACAGCCGAAGTAAGTGAGCTTGAAGATGAGCTTCAGAAAGCTTACAGGCAACAACAAAAAATGGGAAAAGACCTCAAAATATCTCTAAGGCAAATCAGAGACCTAGGGGATGATTTGTTATTCCAAGAGGAATAACATTAGAATCATCTGAGTACCAGAAGGACAGGGAGGCAACCCCAATGAAAAAGTCACAGTTAAAGATATCACTGTTGAGAAGTTCCCAGAACTGAAGAACGCAGACATCCAGATCCAAGGAGCCTGAAGGATGCCAGCTAAAAGAGACCCTAATAAAAATACTCCAAGACATATCATAGTCAGAATGATGGATGGATGCCACAGATAGAGACACAATACAGCAAGCAGCAAGCAGCAAGGTCAAAGAAGAAAATCACATACAAAAGAGCACCCCTTAGATTTACAGGAGACCTATCAGAAAAACATTCCAAGTCTGAAGACAATGGTGGGATATAGTGAAAAAAAAACTCAATGAAACAAAGGGCTCACCAATTTATCCAGCTAAACTCTCACTCACACTCGAAGGAATGATACCCTATTTTATGAATGAACAACAGCTCAGGAATCTCATAGACTCAAAATCATACTTAAAAGAAGGATTAAGGGAGCTATTGTAAGACAAGAAAAACCCCTACAAGCACAACAAACCCCTACAGAAAGATGGCAGAAAACCCCATGACAATAATCTCTCTCAATGCCAATGGTCTAAGCGCACCAATTCAGAGACACAGAATGGCAAAATGTATTCAAAAACTGAAACCAACATTCTGCTGCCTACAAGAAACATATCTGAACAGTCAGTACAAACACAGACTCAAAGTCAAAAGATGAAAAATAATCTTACAGCAAACAACTCCCTCAAAAAAGCTGAGGTGACCTTACTTGTATCAAATAACATCGATTTCAGGTTGAAAAAGATAAGGAGGGACAGCGAAGGCCATTTTTATTAATCAAGTGATATGTACAGCAGGAAGAAGTAACACTCAAAAATGTATAAGTACCCAATGAGGAACAAGCTAAATACTTAAAACAACTGCTAATAGCTTTTAAAGAGGACATTGGTAGCAACACAATAGCAATTGGAGACTTCAACACCCTGTTATCACCTCTGGCTAGATCAACAAAATAAAAACTCAGCAAGGAAACACTGACTTTGAAGGAAGAAATAAAAGACAAGGGGCTAATAGTCCTATACAGGAGTTTGCATCCCCATCCCCCAAAAAAGAATACACATTCTTTTCCAGTGCACATGGAACATTTTCCAAAACAGACCACGTACTGGGTCACAAAACATACCTCAATAGAATCAGCAAGATAGAAATTGTATAAACTATCTTTTCAGACCAAGATTCACTGAAGATAGAAGTTAATCAAACACAGACGCAGAAAACCAATTCAAACACCTGGAAATTAAACATTTTAATGTTGAACAAAGAGTGGGTCAGAAAGGAAATCAAGAAAGAAAACAAAAGGTATCTGGAAACAAGTGGAAATGAGGACACCAGCTACCAGAACCTGTGCGAAGCAGCTGGAGCCTTGTTAAGGGGAAAATTTATAGCCCTGCAATTATTTCTCAAGAAGGAATAAAGGGCTACATGAGTAACTTTATTCTACAACTCAAGACATTTAAAAAGACCAACAAAAGGAGCTAAAACCAGGCAGAATGAAAGAAATAATAAAACTTAGAGCAGAAATCAATGACATGGAAACCAAACAACAATCCATAAGATCAATGAAACCAGAGCTGGTACTTATTTAAAATAAAAAAAAAGATTGATAAAATAGACAAGAAAATAAACAAGATTAATAAACCACTAGCAAGAATCACAAATAAAGAGAGAGAGGACACCAATAAGCTGAATCAGAAATAAAGGGGGTGGCTAGAGCGATAACAGCAGGTAGGGCGTTTGCCTTGCACGCAGCCAACCTGGGTTCAATTCACAGAATCCCATATGGTCCCCTGAGCACTTCCAGGAGTGATTCCTGAGTGCATGAGCCAGAATTGTGCATGCACAATCCCTGTGCATTGACAGGTGTGACCCAAAAAGAATAAAAAAGAAATAAGAGGGGGATATCACAACAGAAACCAAAGAAAATCAAAAGCTAATCAGAGATTACTTTGGAAGTCTGTATGCCATGAAAAAAGAGAACCTAGAAGAAATGGATGCATTCCTGGATTCTTATAACCTCCCAAGGCTGAACCAAGAAGATCTGGAATACATGAATAGACCTATTAATATCAAGGAAATTGAAACTGTAATCAAAAGTCTTCCGAAAAATAAAAGCCCAGGTCCACAAGGATTCATTAGCAAATTCTTCCAAACATTTAAGAAGACCAATTTCCAGTTCTTCTCACGCTTTTCCAGGAAAAAGAGAAAATAAAACTCTCCCAAACAGTTTTTATGAGGTATATATCTCTGTAATACCAAAACCAAACAAAGATACCACAAAAAAAGAAAAGTGTCGGACAATATCCCTGATGAACACGGATATGAAGTTCCTCAACAAAATACTAGCAAATAGAATTCAACAATTCATCAAAAAGATCATACACCACGACCAAGTGGGATTCATTCCAGGAATAAAAGGATGGTTTAACATTCAGAAATCAATCAACATAATCCATCATATCAACAAAAGAAAAGATAATATCCAAAAGATAATATCCAAAAGATAATGTCCATGTGTTGATATCAATAGATGCACAGAAAGCAATTGACAAGATCTAGCACCCGTTTATGATGAAAACTCTCACCAAAGTGGGTATTGAAGGAACGTTCCTCAATATAGTCAAAGCCACCTACCACAAGCTTATGGTAAGCATTATCCTCAATGAGGAAAAACTAAGAGCCTTCTCTCTAAGATCATGGATGAGACAAGGATGCCCACTCTCACCAATTCTGTTCAATATAAAACTGGCAGTACGTGGAATAGTGATTAGGCTAGAAAAAGATATTAAAAGATATTCAGGTAGGAAAGGAAGAAGTCAAAATCTCACTATTCGAAGATGATATGATACTATATTTAGAGAACCCTAATGCCTCTACCAAGAAACTTCTAGAAACATTAAACTTGTATAGTAAAGTTGCAGGCTATATAATCAATACCCCAAAGTCTATGTTTTTCCTGTACTCAAATAATGAGAGAGAAGAAAGTAATATGAAAGAAGCAATCCCATTCACAATCAAGCCTCAGTAAATCAAGCACCTAAGAATCAGCTTAACCAAGGAGGTGAAGGACCACTACAAAGAAATCTATAAAACACTACTTCACAAAATAAAAGAGGACACAAGGAAATGGGAACAATCCCGTGCTCATGGATTGGGAGAATTAACATTTTCAAGATGTCAATATCCCCAAAGCATTATACAATTTCAATGCGATCCATATAAGCATATCCATGAAATTCTTCAAATAAATGGATCAAACATTTTTGACATTCATATGGAACAACAACCCCCCCCCCACCAATAGCTAAAACAGTTCTTGGGAAAAAGAAGATGGGAGGCATCACCTTCCCCAACCTCAAACTACTACAAAGCAGCAATCATTAAAACAGAATGGTGTTGGAACAAAGGCAGAGCCACAGACCAATGGAACGGAGATGAATATCCTTACGCACACCCTCAAATATGTGATAATATAACCTTTGATAACCAGAAATGTGAAGTGAAGCAAGAAAAATCTTTTTATCAAATGGTGCTGGAAAAATTAGACAGCTACATGAAAAAAAAAAGGACTCAGACCTCTACCTAACATAATGCACTAAAGTCAGATCAAAATGGATTAAAGACCTCAATATTAGACCAGAATCTATAAGGTACACTGAAGACAAGATTGGCAAAACCTTCCACAATATTGAAGCTAAAGGTATCTTCAAAGATGACACTCCACTGACCAAGCAAGCGGAAACAGAGATAAACAAATGAGACTCTCTTAAAATAAGAAGCTTCTGTACCTCAAAAGAAATAGTGACAAGCATACAAAGATGGTATACAGAATGGGAAAGGCTATTCTCCCAATACCCATCTGATATAGGGTTGATATAAAGGATATATAGGGCACTGGTTAAACACTACAAGAAGAAAACATCCAACCCCATCAGAGAAAATGTGGTGATGAAATGAACACAAAGTTTCTCAAGGAAGAAATACGAGTGGCCAAAAAGTCACATGAAAAAATACTTTTCATCACTAATCATCAGGGGGATTCAGATCAAAACAAGAAGGAGATATCATTTCACACCACAGAGACTGGCACACATACAAAAGAACATAAGCAATTGGTGTTGGTGTGGATGTGGGGAGAAAGAGACTCACCTTCACTGCTGGTAGAAAATCGACTGGTTCAGCCCTGTTGGAAAACAGTATGGATGTTTCTCAAAAAATCAGAAATCAAGCTCTCATTTGACCCAGCAATTCCTCTTCTGGGAATATATCCAAGAAAGTACAGTAGGAATAATATCTGCACTTATATGTTCATTGCAGTACTGTTTACAATAGCCAGAATCTGGAAATAACCAGAGTGCCCGAGACAGATGATTGACTTAAAAAAACTTTGGTAAGTGTACACAATGTAATACGATGCAGCTGTTAGAAAAGATGGAAGTCATGAAATTTACATATAAGTGGATCAACATGGAGAGTATCATGCTAAGTGAAATGAGTCAGCATGAGAGGGACATTTATAGAAAGATTGCACTCATCTGTGGAATATAAAGTTACTGAATGGGAGACTAATACCCAAGGATAGTAGAGATAAGGACCAGGAATTTGGCTCCATGGCTTGAAAGCTGGCCTCATATGCTGGGGGAAAGGCAGCTCAAATAGAGAAGGAATCCCTAAGTAAAGGGTGTTTGGAGGACCCTCTCGGGATGGGAGATGAGTGCTGAATGTAGACTATAGACCGAACACAATGGCTACTTATACCTGTATTGAAAACCACAACACCCCAAAGGATAGAGAGAGCAAAAGGGAATGCCCTGCCACAGAGGCGGCAGAGGGAAGGGGAATGTGGTTTGGATGCTGGGAGGGATACTGGGACCATTGGTGCTAGAGAATGGGCACTGGTGGAGGGATGGGTACTCGATCATTGTATGATTGAAATGTAAGCACGAAAGTTGTAAGTCTGTAACTGTACCTCACAGTGAGTCAATAAAAATATTTAAAAATAAATAAATAAAAATCAGGGTATTAGGAACTACATCCCTTTATTTTGTTGCAATAGATATTTTAAGTTGGATGTACAATATCCTGAGATTTATTTAACGTGTACTTTGAGGTAAGATTACAAATTAATTTGCAATCTTCAGAAATTTATGATTTAGTAGAATAATTTATTAGTTATTTAATATCCAGGAGATAAAAATATCCAAAGGATAATTTAATAATTTAGATATTCTTTCCAATGAGGAAACAGACAGAAAAAATATTCAACTCTATTTGCCAAATTTAACAACCTATGGGGAAATGTTGTTTAAATAATTCATCATTAAGCCTAGGCTGAGAAGAAGTAAAAAGAGGGGTATAATAGATCATGTAAGTTGAAACAAAATAGAAGAATCAATGATATTAGATATGAGAGTGAAACCATTATCTGAAAGTTGCAAAGAGAGTGGAGGAATAAAAAAAAAGAATGAAAAGCTTTGATTCGAAAGTATGAGTGGGTTGTAACAAGACTCGAAGTGCCGTTTGAAGTGTGTCATCAAATTCATTAGCTGTAGTGGTCAATGGTAACGAGAGGGAAACAAAAAATCTTCTTCCTATCTTGAATTTGGTTTGAATGTAAGATTTAGGATGGAAGTATTTTGAGAGAAGATAAAGTTTTATAGACACATACTAATCATTCAGTATATATGAGGGAAATAGTCAACCATGAGTGGGTCCTATGATTTGCATTTTATACATCAGAAAATGAAGCAAGGATATGTGAAGTAATTTGCCTAGAGCTGTACATTTAATAACTGCCACGAATCACATTCAAATCCAAGCAAACTATCTTTCAATTATGATACATAAACATTTCTTGCAATGCTTCTCAAATTTACATTATTATCATTACTGCCAGCAGGATTGGGCTTTTATATTCCCATATTCTCACAGACACATTTTTTCCCTGTGTTTCTGATTTATGTCATGTGAAGTGCTATTTCATTGCTATTTTGGTGGTGGGGGGGGGGAACGTAAGTGAGGGAAGGCTGCATCTGATGCTGCTCATGGCTTACTCCTGGTTCTGTGCTCAGGGCTCAGTCCTGAGAGTGATCAGGGGACCATATGAGCTGCTGGGGATTTGAACCCGACTCAGTCACGTGCAAGACAAGTGCTCTACCTGTATAAATCCAGCTCAAATTTCATTGTTATTTTGAATTTACTTTCCCTAATAATACACGATGATGAATATATTTTTCATATATGTTTGAACCATGTGTAAATTTTCTTTGAAATTTTTCTATTCAGGATATTTGCCCACATTTTAATTTTTTTTTAAATTTTATTGAATCACCATGATATAGTTACAAATTTTCATGTTTGAGTTACAATCTCACAATTATCAAACACCCATCCCTCCACCAGTGCACATTCCCCACCACCAATATCCCATGAATATCCCCTCTTTCCCACCCTCCCCCTGCCTCTAAGGCAGACAATATTCCCTATACTCTCTCTATACTTTTGGGCATTATAGCTTGCAACACAGACACTAAGAGGTCATCATGTTTGGTCCAATATCTACTATCGACATGCATCTCCCACCCCAACTGGTTCCTCCAGCCATCATTTTCTTAGTGATCCCTTCTCTATTCCATCTGCCTTCTCCCCTCTGCTCATGAAGCAGTCTTCCAGCTATAGGTCAATCTCGCTGGCCCTTGTATCTACTGTTCTTGGGTGTCAGCCTCATGTAATGCTACACTACACTCCACAAATGAGTGCAGTCCCTCAATGTCTGTCCCTCTCTTTCTGACTCATTTCACTTAGCATGATACTCTCCATGTCTATTCATTTATAAGCAAATTTCATGACTTCATCTCTCCTAAAAGCTGCATAGTATTCCATTGTGTAGATGCACCAAAGTTTCTTTAATCAGTCATCTGTTTTAGGCACTCAGGTTGTTTCCATATTTTGGCTATTGTGAACAGTACTGCAATGAATATATAGGTACAGATGCCATTTCTACTGTGCTCTTTTGCATCCTTGGGATATATTCGCAGAAGTGGTATTGCAGGGTCATATGGAAGCTCAATTTCTAGTTTTTGAAGGACTGTCAATATTGTTTTCCAGAAAGGCTGGACCAGTTGGCATCGCACACTTTTTATTAGGTTTGTGTTGTGTAAGTACTTTATGTTTTGTGAATATTAATCCCTTATATGACATATGATGTACAAATATTTTCTCTGAGTAACTAGTTGATATATATTTTGTGGTTATTTCTATTATTGTAAAAAATATTTTTATTTTGTGGACTTTTAAAAGAATTTTATATGTGTACTATCTGTATTATCTCCAAAATCTCCAAATAGCAATAAAGTTTACTTCATTTCAAATTTGTATAACTAGCATATTTTTCTTACCTAATTGCCCAATATCTGAAACTATGTTGAAAATTAGTGATGAGTTGGACATCCTTGTCTTGTTAAGGAAAAAACTTCCAGTTCTTCACTTATGAGGAAGATATTATCTAGGCATTTGTCATCTGTGGTTTTATTATACTAAACTATGTCCTATTCTCAATTTATTAAGCACTTTTTAAAGCATAACTAATGAATTTTGTCAAATACTTTTCAACATCAGTTGCTATGATTACGTGGTTTCTGTCTGCTGTTAATTACATTAATTGATTTGTGCATGTTGAAATGTACTTGATCCCTGGGGTAAATCTCGTGTGATTATGATGAATGAGTACCTTTGTATGTTTGTGGGGTTTTTGCCAAGACTGGAGATTTTTCATTCATTTTATTAGAGATAGTTTTTGTGTGTATTCTGGTTTTCAATGATACTTGTCTCATAGATAAGCACAGGGAATATGCTCATTCACTTTGTTGGGAGGGTTTGAGCAACGCAGATGCTAATGCTTCATTGAAAAATGTGTGGAATTTACTGTTTTCAGAATTCAATATTGAGGATATTGGATATGGTGCTTTGATTCTCTGGCTCTTCCTTTTGTTCCCCAACATTTATTCTTTATTTATTTATTTATTTATTTATTTTTTTTTAATAGTTTATTTTTAATTAGTGAGTCAACGTGAGGGTACAGTTACAGATTTATACATTTTTGTGCTCATGTTTCTCCCTTACAAAGTTTGATAACCCATCCCTTCACCAGTGCCCATTCTCCACCACCAGTAAACCCAACATCCCACCCCCCCTTCCCAGTCCCGTCTCCCCCCACCCCACACTGCCACTATGGCAGGGTATTCCCTTTTGTTCTCTCTCTCTGGTTAGGTGTTGTGGTTTGCAATAAAGGTGTTGAGTGGCCATTGCGTTCAGTCTCTAGTCTATATTTGGCCCGCATCATCTTTCCCCCACATGACCAACAACCACATTTTACTTGCTGTTCCCTTCACTGAGTTGCCCAGAATGAGAGAACAGCCTCCAAGCCATGGTGACAACCTCCTGGTACTTATTTCTACTATTCTTGGGTGTTCGTCTTATAGTCTATTATTCTATATTCCACAGATGAGTGCAATCTTTCTATGTCTGTCTCTCTCTTTCTGACTCATTTCACTTAGCATGATACTTTCCATGTAGATCCACTTATATGCAAAAGTCATGACCTCATTTTTTCTAACAGCTGCATAGTATTCCATTGTATATATGTACCAGAGTTTCTTCAACCAGTCATCTGTTCTAGGGCACTCGGGTTTTTTCCAGATTCTGGCTATTGTAAACAGTGCTGCGGTGAACATATAAGTGCATATGTCACTTCGACTATACTTTTTGGCTTTTCTGGGATATATTCCCAGCAGTGGTATTGCTGGGTCAAATGGGAGCTCAACCTCAAGTTTTTTGAGAATCGTCCATACTGTTTTCCAAAAGGGCTGAACTAGCCGGCATTCCCACCAGCAGTGTAGAAGGGTCCCTTTCTCCCCACATCCTCTCCAACAGCGGTTGCTTTTGTTCTTTTGGATGTGTGCTAGCCTCTGCGGTGTGAGGTGGTATCTCATGGTTGTTTTGATCTGCATCTCTCTGATGATTAGTGATGTAGAGCACTTTTTCATGTGTCTTTTGGCCATTCGTATCTCTTCCTTGGTAAAGTTTCTGTTCATTTCTTCGCCCCATTTTTTGATGGGGTTGGATGTTTTTTTCTTGTAGAGTTCAACCAGTGCTTTATATACCCTTGATATCAACCCCTTATCTGATGGGTATTGTGTAAATATCCTTTCCCATTCTGTGGATAGTCTTTGTATTCTGGTCGCTGTTTCTTTTGCGGTGCAGAAGCTTTTTAGTTTAATGTAGTCCCATTTGTTGATCTCTGTTTTTACTAGATTGCTTAGTTCCGTGTCATCTTTGAAGATACCTTTATCTTCAATATCCTGGAGGGTTTTGCCAACCTTGTCTTCAATGTACTTTATGGTTTGTGGTCTGATGTTGAGGTCTTTAATCCATTTTGATCTGACTTTTGTGCATGGTGACAGATCGAGTTCTAAGCCCATTTTTTTGCATGTGGTTGTCCAGTTGTGCCAGCACCATTTGTTAAAGAGACTTTCCTTGCTCCACTTCACATCTCTTGCACCTTTATCAAAGATTAGATGATCATACATTTGGGGTTGTGTGTGGGGATATTCCACCCTGTTCCATTGGTCTGCAGTTCTGCTTTTGTTCCAGTACCATGCTGTTTTAATTGTTACCGCTTTGTAGTAGAGTTTAAGGTTGGGAAGGGTGATGCCTCCCATCATCTTTTTCCCAAGAATTGTTTTAGCTATCCGTGGGCGTTTATTGTTCCATATAAATTTCAGGATTGCTTGCTCCGCTTCTTTGAAGAATGCCATGGGTATCCCCATAGGGATCGCGTTAAATCTGTATAATGCTTTGGGGAGTATTGCCATTTTGACAATGTTTATTCTCCCTATCCATGAGCAGGGGATATTTTTCCATTTCCTCATGTCCTCTTTTATTTCATGAAGTAGCGTTTTATAGTTTTCTTTGTAGAGGTCCTTTACTTCTTTCGTTAAGCTGATTCCAAGGTATTTGATTTTCTGGGGCACAATTGTGAATGGGATTGCTTTTTTCATGTCCCTTTCCTCTGTCTCATTGTTTGCATATAGGAAGGCCATGGATTTTTGGGTATTGATTTTATAGCCTGCGACTTTACTGTATAGGTCAATTGTTTCTAAGAGTTTCTTACTAGAGCTTTTAGGTTTCTCTAGGTATAGTATCATATCGTCTGCGAATAGTGAGAGCTTGATTTCTTCCTTTCCAATCTGAATCCCCTTAATATCTTTTTCTTGCCTGATGGCTATTGCTAATACTTCCAGTACTATATTAAAGAGAAGTGGTGAGAGTGGACATCCTTGTCTTGTCCCCGATCTCAGAGGAAAAGCCCTTAGTTTTTCTCCATTGATGATAATGCTCGCCATAGGTTCATGGTAGATGGCTTTGACTATCTTGAGAAAAGTTCCTCCAAAACCCATTTTGGTGAGAGTTTTTATCATGAATGGGTGTTGGATCTTGTCAAATGCTTTTTCTGCATCTATGGATATGATCATATGGTTTTTATCTTTACTTTTATTGATGTGATGGATTATGTTGATTGATTTCCGAATGTTAAACCAACCTTGCATCCCTGGGATGAATCCCACTTGGTCATGGTGTATGATCTTTTTGATGAGTTGTTGGATTCTATTTGCTAGTATTTTGTTGAGAATCTTCGCATCGGTATTCATCAAGGATATTGGTCTATAGTTTTCTTTGTTAGTGGTGTCTTTGTTTGCTTTTGGTATTAGGGAGATATGTGCCTCATAGAAACTGTTCGGAAGGGTTCCTGTCTTTTCGATTTCCTGGAAAAGCTTAAGGAGAACTGGCAACAAGTCTTCTTTGAATGTTTGGAAGAATTCGCCAGTGAATCCGTCTGGACCTGGGCTTTTGTTTTTGGGGAGACTTTTGATTACCGTTTCGATTTCCTTGATATTTATGGGCCTATTCAGGTATTTCACGTCTTCTTGGCTCAGTCTTGGGAGGTTGTAGGAGTCAAGGAATTCATCCATTTCTTTTAGGTTCTCTTGTTTTGTGGCATACAGACTTTCAAAGTAGTCTCTGATGATCCTTTGAATCTCCTTGGTTTCTGTTGTGATGTCCCCCTTTTCATTTCTGATTCGGTTTATTAGGGTTTTCTCTCTTTCTTTCTTTGTGAGTCTTGCTAGCGGTTTATCAATCTTATTTATTTTCTCGAAGAACCAGCTCTTTGTTTCATTGA
This sequence comes from Sorex araneus, assembly GCF_027595985.1. NCBI lineage: Eukaryota > Metazoa > Chordata > Mammalia > Eulipotyphla > Soricidae > Sorex > Sorex araneus. The sequence goes on from NC_073308.1 coordinate 10,426,861, forward strand.
TCTTATGGATTGTTTTTCGGGTTTCCATATCGTTAATTTCTGCTCTAAGTTTTATTATTTCTTTCCTTCGATCTGGTTTGGGTTCCTTTTGCTGGTCCTCTTCTAAGATCTTGAGCTGCGAAGTCAAACTATCTATATAGGCCCTTTCTTCCTTTCTGAGGAAGGCTTGCAGAGCTATAAATTTTCCCCTTAACACAGCTTTAGCTGCGTCCCATAGGTTCTGGTAGCTTGTGTCTTCATTCTCATTTGTTTCGAGGTATCTCTTAATTTCTTTCTTGATTTCTTCCGTGACCCACTCATTGTTCAATAGTGAGTTGTTTAATTTCCAAGTGTTTGATTTGGTTCTCCGAGTCTGTGCATGATTAACTTCCATCTTCAGTGCATCATGGTCTGAAAAGATAGTTGATACAATTTCTATCTTTCCAATTCTATTAAGGTATAACTTGTGGCCCAGAACATGGTCTATTTTGGAAAATGTTCCGTGTGCACTGGAAAAGAATGTGTATTCTTTCTTTTGGGGGTATATAGCCCTGTATAGGTCTATTAGCCCTGTCTCCTCCATTTCTTCCTTCAGGGCCTTCGTTTCCTTGCTGAGTGTTGTTCTTGTCGATCTATCCAGAGGTGATAAGGCAGTGTTGAAATCTCCAACTACTATCGTGGTGCTAGTTATGTCCTCCTTAAATTCTGTTAGGAGTTCTTTTAAGTATTTCGCTGGTCGTTCATTAGGTGCGTATACATTTAGGAGTGTGATTTCTTCCTGTTGCACATATCCCTTGATGAATATAAAATGACCTTTGCTGTCCCTTCTGATCTTTTTCAGCCTGAAATCAATGCTATCGGATACTAGTATGGCCACCCCTGCTTTTTTTTTGTGGGGGCTGTTTGCTTGCAGGATTGTTTTCCATCCTTTGATTTTGAGTCTGTGTTTGTTCCGGCTATTCAGATGTGTTTCTTGTAGGCAGCAGAAGGTTGGGTTTAGTTTCCGAATCCATTTTGCCACTCTATGCCTCTTGATTGGTGCATTTAGCCCGTTAACATTAAGAGAGATTATTGTCATTGGATTTTGTGCCATTTTTCTGTAGGGTCCAACATTTATTCTTAGGAGAAAATTTATATTACTATTTTGATCTGGGCTTGTGAGCAGCTTGTTTAGACTTTCTATCTCTTCCTGGTTCAGTCCTAAAGGTTTGAAAAATTTAAAACCTTCCATTTCTTCTAGATTTTCCAATATTTTTGTATGTAAATATTCATAATAATCTCATAATTCTTGGTATTTCTCTAGTGTCAAGTCTAACTTTGCCCTTTGAATCTCTTATTGTAATGATCAGGATTCTCCCCTCCCTTCCCACTTGGTGAACCTAGCAAGGTATTATCAGTTTTCTGAATCTTTTAATAAAGATACAACTAGTAAAATTTCTATTGTCATCTTTTTCTTTCATTTTGTTTTGTTTGTTCTCATTTTTACTACCTCTAGCCTTCTTTTTGTATCTGTTTTCCTCTTTTACTAATTCTTGAGATATAGGTTTTGATTGTTTGTCTTAGACTTTCCTTATTTGTTGATATGAAACTATAGTCATTACTTTAAAAAATGCTGAATGTTTTTTGTAGGTAGCTATCCAGTTTCCCCAGCACCACTTGTTGAAAAGGCTTTCCTTGTTCCACTTCACATTTCTTGCCTCTTTGTCAAAGATTAAGTGGCCATATATTTGGGGGTCTGTGACAGGAAATTCAACTCTATTCCATTGATCTGCAGACCTGTTTTTATCCCAATACCATGCTGTTCTAATTACTACTGCTTTGTAGTAGAGTTTGAAGTTGGGGAAGGTGACGCCACCCATCTTTTTCCCCCAAGGATTGCTTTAGCTATTCGTGGGGGTTTATTGTTCCATATAAATTTCAGGAGTGTTTTGTCTATTTCTTTGAAAAATGTCATGGGTATCCTGATAGGGACCTCATTAAATTTGTATAGTGCTTTGGGCAGCATTGTCATTTGTTTGTTTTTTATTTTTTTGGTTTTGGGGTCACACCTGGCGATGAACAGGGGTTACTCCTGGCTCTGCACTCAGGAATTACTCCTGGCGGTGCTCAGGGGACCATATGGGATGCTGGGATTTGAACCCGGGTCGGCCGCGTGCAAGGCAAACGCCCTACCCGCTATGCTATCACTCCAGCCCCAGTATTGCCATTTTGATAATGTTAATTCTCCCTATCCATGAGCAGGGGGTGTGTCTCCATTTCCTAGTGTCTTTCTTTATTTCTTGAAGTAGTGTTTTGTAATTTTCCTTGTATAGGTCCTTCACCTCTTTGGTTAAGCTGATTCCAAAGTACTTGATTTTCTGAGGTACTATTGTGAATGGGATTTTTTTCTCATGTCTCTTTCTTCTCTTTCATTATTTGTATATAAGAAAGCCACGGGCTTTTGGGTGTTGATTTTGTAGCCTGCCACTTTACCATATCGACTTGTTGTTTCTAGGAGCTTTTCTGTAGAGTCTTTAGGGTTTTCCAAGTATGGTATCATATCGTCTGCAAATAGTGATAATTTGATCTCTTCCTTTCCTATCTGTATGCCCTTGATATCTTTTTCTTGTCTAACTTCTATGGCCAGGACTTCCAGTAATATATTGAATAGGAGTGGCGAAAGTGGGAAACCTTGCCTTGTGCCCGATCTTAGAGGGAAAGCTTTCAGTTTTTCCCAATGAGAATGATACTTGTCATGGGCTTTAGGTAGATGGCTTTGACTATATATTTTTTAATTTATTTTATTGAATCACCATGTGGAAAGTTACAAAGTTCTCAGGTTTATGTCTCAGTTATACAATGCTCAAACACCCATCCTTTCACCAGTGCCCATATTCCACCACCAAAAAAAAAAAAAAACAGTATACCTCCCACCCTCCCAACCCCCTACCCCCCTGCATAACTGATAAATTTCACTTCATTTTCTCTTTACCTTGATTACATTCCATAGTTCAACACAAAACTCATTATTGTTGTTGGAGTTTGAACACAGAACTCACTATTCTTGTTGGAGTTTATCCCCCAAGAATACGGCCCTATTGACAAGGAAACATTTGATAATTAGTTTTCCATTAATGAGAATGAAGAGATATAATGAGAATGAAGAGATTTGGAATTTCTGTTTTTTAGTAATTAAGTCCAGGGAGATTTAAGTTGGAAATTGCATCATTTCCCTTCCTGGAGCAGCATGGAGCAAAAGCTTAGTTCACAGTCTGGAGACATGGCTGCAATCACTCGCTGGGACCCCAAGTCATATAGCTCGATCTGGATCCTGGTCGTTCACAGCAAAGCAAGTGTGCAAAGGCATGGCCACCCGGGTCAAATCTCGGCAGAGCTCAAGCCGGCACGGGCCCCGGCCCGAGACTCAGCTTTGACTATATTAAGGAAAGTTCCTTTCATGCCTATGCTGCTGAGAGTTTTCATAATAAACGGGTGCTGAATCTTGTCAAATGCTTTCTCTGCATTTATTGATACGATCATATGGTTTTTATTATTTCTTTTATTAATATGATGAATAATGTTGATTGTTTTGTGAATGTTAAACCATCCTTGCATCCCTGGGATGAATCCTACTTGGTCAAGGTGTATGATATTTTTGATAAGTCGTTGGATTCTATTTGCTAATATTTTGTTGAGGATCTTTACATCTGTGTTCGTCAGGGATATCAGTTTGTAATTCTCTTTCTTTGTGGCATCTTTGTCTGTTTTAGGTATCAGAGTGATATTTGTCTCATAGAAACTGTTTGGAAGTGTCTCTGACCTCTGTCTAATGCCAGGCACAAAAGTCAGATCAAAGTGGTTTAGAGACCTCAATATCAGACATGAATTTATAAGGCTCATAGAAGAAAATGTAGGCAGAACTCTCCATGACACTGAAACTAAGAGCATCTTTAAGGATAAAACATAAAACAGCACTAATCATGCAAGTGGAAGCAAACATAAACAAATGGGACTACATCAAACTAAGAAGCTTCTGCACTTCAAAAGAAACAATGACCAAAATACAAAAAGAGCCCACAGAATGGGAAAGAATATTTACCCAATACTCATCTGATAAGGGATTAATATCAAGGATATACAAGACGCTAGTAGAATTGCATAAGATAAAAACCTCCAACCCCATCAAAAAATAGGGAGAAGAAATGAACAGAAGTTTCCTCAAAAAAGATATGCAAATGGCCAAAAGGCACATGAAAAAATTCTCCTCATCACTAGTCATCAGGGAGATGCAAATCAAAACAACAATGAGATATCTCACACCACAGAGTCTGGCACACATTCAAAAGAACAAAAGCAACCAGTGCTGGTGTGGATGTGGGGAAAAAGGGGCGCTCCTTCAAGGTTGGTAGGAATGCCAACTGTCCAACCTTTCTGGAAAACAACATGAGCAGTCCTTCAAAAACTAGAAATTGAGCTCCCATATGACCCCGCAATACCACTTCTGAGAATATATCCCGAGAATTCAAAAAAGCACTGTAGAAATGACATCTGTACCTATATATTCATTGCAGCACTGTTTACAGTAGCCAAAATATGGAAACAACCCGAGTGCCCTAAAACAGATGACTGATTAAAGAAACTTTGGTACATCTACACAATGGAATACTATGGAGCTTTTAGGAGAGATGGAGTCATAAAATTTGCTTATAAATGGATAAACATGGAGAGTATCATGCTAAGTGAAATGAGTCAGAAAGAGAGGGACAGACATAGAGTGACTGCACTCATTTATGAAGTATAAAATAACATCACATGAGGCCGACACCCAAGAACAGTAGATACAAGGGCCAGGGGGATTTCCCCCTAACTAGAAGCCTGCTTCATGACCAGAGGGGAGAAGGCAGATGGAATAGAGAAGTGATCACAAAGAAAATGATGGCTGGAGGAACAGTTGGGGTGGGAGATGCATGCCGATAGTAGATAATGGACCAAACATGATGACCTCTCAGTGTCTGTGCTGCAAGCTATAATGCCCAAAAGTGAGTATGGGGAATATTGTCTGCCTTAGAGGCAGGGGGAGGGTGGAAAAGGGGTGTATACCGAGGATATTGGTAGTAGGGAATGTGCACTGGTGGAGGGATGGGTGTTTGATCATTGTGAGATTGTAACCCAAACATGAAAGTTTGTAACTATCTCACGGTGATTCAATACAATTAAAAAAAATTTTAAATACTGAATCATAAATGGTTTTCAGGAAAGTTATAAAGGTTTTCAGAAGCAAATATTACAGTTTTCCAAACATCTTTTTCAATTTTGAAACAGATCATGTTTCCTTTTTCATACTTGTTGCTCAGTTATAAATTCATGGTTCTCAGTGTATTCATCAAATTTTGCAATGAGGTAGCTTCCTGTCTTCAAGAGAGGTTTTATTTCCAGAGACCATACATGTATAAATCATGAGAAATTGCCTTTCTCTATGAATTTCATTCATACAGGAGACAGTTATACCAGATGGAACCACTGCAGTGCTAACATTCCTGTGGTCTTTATTATTGATGCTGAAAATGCAAATTTTATATTGGAATGGATGTACTGAAAATTTCATTGGGACAAATGACAAAAATATGGTTTCTGTGCTAGAGTTAGATGAAAGTTTGATTACATTTTCACCTGCTCCTAAAAGTTTTTTGACTTTGGAAGAGAAACAGTTTTTCCTGTACTACCTGAAAAAGATAAGAGCAGTGCATGAGAAATGGCTCTGTCCATGACAATGATCCGTGAATTGAGACAGATTTCACATATGCTCCTCTTCATCTCAAAGCACTAATCCTGTTCTGATAGCATTACCAACACACTCCCCTCCCTACTCGCCACACACACACCATTACACCTGAAGTTTAAGATTATTTACCTTCCAATTCTCAGAGCACTTTTGCCAGGAACTCTGACTCTGATTTCCAATAGAACTTATCCTCCTGTCTTCAATATCAGACCCGCAAACTCAACCCTTAATAACTGAAGTATTTTATGTGGATTACAAATTTGTACATTTTCTCCTCTCATGATAGCTCTGTAACTGACTTCCCCTCAAAAAAAGAACCAAACCCGCACTCTGGGAACTGGTGGCAGGCCCTTTGTGGCAACCTTCACTCATCTGCCTGACTTTGCCACAGGATCTTTGATTCTATAGGGCTATAAAATCAACAGATAAAACTAAATGAGAAATTGGCATATGATTTTCTTTATTAGTTTAATTTCCTGTTCTTTCCATTTTATTTGAGGGGGCACAGCTGGCAGTACACAGAGCTTATTCCTTTTTATATGCTCATGGATCACTTCTGGTAGTGCTTGAGGTATCGATGTGATACCTGGGATTGAACCAAGGTCTACTACGTGAAGGAAATGCCCTAAATGCCCTACTTGCTATACTGTCTCTCTATTGCCCTCCCCACAGCATGGTACTTGTTGAAAACTTAGCTAACAAAACCCAAACCCAATTATTACATGGCCACAAATGAAGCAGGGGATGGTGGTGATTCAAATCACAATCTGATTCAAATTCAGAACTACGTACATACTTGCTGCATAGCAAAACAACACTGATTTGCAGTTTTCACATACTTACAGTGATGATATTGTCAGTGAGGTGAGTGGGGAACCACAGAGCAAAGGTGGTCATGATAGAGAGTTCAACAACTTCCCGCTTATATCACCAAAACATGAAGTGCATGGAGAAATTTAGGGCTATGATAGAAAAAGGGAAATAACATGAGTGTTTCTATCACATCACACCATAGGTCTGACCAAATGAGAAGGCATTGATCACATCACACCATTTTTGACACTGGAGAAAAACTGTTCCTCGGAACATGTGACAACAGAGGTGTCAGTGTCCTTGTCAACAGGTGGCGTTGGTATCCTTGTCAACACAAAATGGGCCAGGAGCATTGATTCATTTGAATGCCTAACAACCTGAATCAGATGATTACACTTGAAAAGATGTGGCTCACTGCCGGCAGTTTCTATCTTCATCGTCTACGCACCAACATCCAACTACGATGAAAAAGAAATTGAAAAGTTCTACATGGAGCTGGAGAAGTTCTATAAAGAAGAACACACCTTCTACAAGATCATTGTCGGTGATTTTAATGCCAAGATAGGACTGAGAAGGTCGCCCAAAGAACTCCACACTGGGTCCCATGGCCTAGAATGGAACAAACAGGGTGAGAGACTGTCTGAGTTCATCATGTCAACCAAGACTATCCATGGTAACTCACAGTTCCAGAAGGCCAAATCTAAACGTTGGACATGAGAGTCTGTCAGTGGACAGTTCCACAATGAAATTGACCGCATCATATTCAATCGATGGTTTTGCCTGACCGATGTCGCTGTTGTCCCAAAATTCCAAATGGGATCAGACTGTGGGAAGATGCCGTCCTTGACAACATTGACATGTAATACTATTGACTGGTTCAGCACCTCCATGACTTCACAAAGAATGCTGAGAGTGGGAAAGCTACAAACAGATGAATGTCTTCAGAAACTCTCGAGCTCATTCGCCACCGTGGTTTGGCACGAGCCTCAGGCAATCACAAGCTAACATCTGAGCTTGCAAAGCTGTGCAGAGAAATGATAAAGGAAGACCTCAATGAGAGAAGAGCAGCAGTGTTGGCCAATGTGGCACAGGCTGGGAAAAGTATTCGCAACACCTGCCTGTCTTTCGTCAAGTATAAGACCAAGATGACTGCCCTCTGACATCCTGATGAATCTATCACATCTTCCAGAAGGCCAATAAAGAGGATTACTCATGAATTCTACACAGATCTCTTCAACAGCCACGTCCACCTGCCCACATACCAAATTCCGTAGGATGGATATGTCATTCCCAACATCCTCCCTTCCGAAATTTGACACGCCAGTAAAAACACATACAGCACCTGGTCCAGACAAGGTCAGACCCAAACACCTGAAGAATCTGCCTCCAGTACTTGTCAATACACTGGTTTGGCTCTTCACACACTACCTGTCCATATGCAAGGTTCTATCCCAGTGGAAAACCAACAGGACTGTTCTGTTGTACAAGAAGGGAGACATCCATGACATCGGCAACTGTCAATCAATCTGCCTGTTGTTCATCGTCTACAAGTTGTTGACTCAACTCATCCTGAATAGAATAGGTAGAACACTAGATAAAGGATAACCATGTGAGCAAGCTGGGTTCTGAAAAGGATTCAGCATGATTGACCATATCCACACGTGACCAAATTCATTGAAGTTTCTCAAGATTCAAGATGCCACTCTGTCTAATGTTCATTGATTTAAAGAAGGCTTTGATTCTGTTGAGACTGAAGCTGTCATTGAAGCCCTAGCCAAACAGGGATTCAAACTCAGTACATCAAGATCCTCCACAAGCCGTATTATGGATTCACCACCAGAATCTCACCATTCTATAAGGAAGTGATCATTGACGTAAAGAGAAGGGTTTGGCAGGGTAATACCATTTCACCGAAACTCTTTAGTGCCACCTTCAAGAATGTCATGTGATGACTGGAATAGAAGGAATGGGAGTGACGATAGATAGTCAGCAACTACACCACCTCCAATTTGCTGATGACATTGTTCTCATAACACCAAACATTAACCAAGCAGCACAAATGCTGACTGACTTCAACCGCTAGTGTGGAAAGGTTGGACTGCAGCTGAACTACAGTAAAACAATGTTCATGAAAAACAAACTAGTCCATGACATTCCATTTGCTCTCAATGGAATGAACATCTCCAAATGCAGCAGCTATATTTACTTGGGTCGAGAACTTAACATGAGGAATCACTTGGCGCCAGAACTGCACAGGAGGAAGAAAGCAGCATGGAACGCCTTCAAGAGCATCGAAGAAGTGGTTAAGAGGACAAAGAACCTCCAGCTCTGGGCACATCTTTTTGACTCCACCGTTCTTCCTGCACTAACATACACCTCAGAGACCTGAGCCTTACGCAAACAGGATGAGAACTCTCTTCAGGCAGGAATCCCAAAGAGGAATCGAAAGAGCTATGCTTGAAGTATCATGTTTCACTCAAGTGAGAGAAGGAATCTGGGGAATCTGGCGTTCCGACCTCCATCAACGATCAAGAATCAAGGATGCTGTCTTGTTTACCAAGGCATCGAAAATCAGATGGGCCGGACACGTAATGTGATTCAGAGATGACCACTGGTCTAGAGTTGTTACTGACTGGATTCCACGGGATGTCAAAAGACCACGTGTCTTCCCACAAACGAGATGGTCAGACTTCTTTGTCAAAACCCTGAATGAACAATTTGACGTTTTTCCTGTTCCTGGAGCGAGCAGATACCATTGGGCTACACTAGCACAGGACGGAAACAAATGGAGACGTTACTGGCACGCACTTGAGCAAATCGAAGATCAACGGATGACAAGCAATACAAGTCATACAAGTTTCTATCGCATCAATGAAAGACTACATCACACTTGGAGTAAACACAGAATTCCCCTTGGAGCTGAGCTGGAAGCCTGCTGGAGAACACAGCGTCCTTCGAGGGAGGGTGACTTCTTTGGACCCTGGAATGAAGCTGACTTCAGAGCTAAGTTCCCGTTTTCTAACGTGGGAAGAGGGGCAAAGCAGACAGAAAAAGGGGGGGACAAGCAGCCACTCTGCTGAGGGAGAAGGCAGTGGGCACACAGGCATGCTGCTGTGGCCTACTTGGCATACAGAGAGTTTCTCCAGGAGGCAAGTGCCAGATGGATTATCTTCAACCTATTTGGGGTCACTAAGTTCACTATGTTTGTAGAAGGCTTTCACCTTGCACCCTCAAAATGGGGGAAAAGTTGGGTGCTGGTAGCACAGAGTGATACTATGCCAGGGCATAGTAGAGAGAAGGTGGGGCAATTGCTAGAGGATGAAGAGGACTTTGAGTTCAGATGCTCCCCATTCTGTCTTATCAGAGCCGGTTTTTCCTACTACAACTTCTCTTCTCCTAAAGGGTCCTGCCTTGGTGTTAGGGATGGAATTCTTCATGGCCCTTCTGGATCATTATTGCTGGAGAATAAGCTCCAAAGAATATCCTCCTTTCCCATATGTATACTGAGGACAAACCAACTCTTTTTCAGTTTATATGGTAATTTTATGATTTTCTGCTACTCAATGCCAAGGACTTTCCACTTTACTGAGAATAAGTAGATGCAATAAGCACTCAACAAAAGTGGAATCTCATGATCCTATCTTTTTTTCTGCTATAATTATGATGAGAAATGCAAGCAAAGGGAAGTCATTAAAAATGAGTATGAAGTTTTGGGGGTGTTTCAATAGTCTAAATGCACCAAGGAAATATATAATTTATGTTGTTCATTATATTTATTTGCTTTTGGAGAATTGTAATCTCAAAGGTCCAGTTCCACTGTCAAATAAAGGCTATTCATTTAAGTGACAGGGATGAACTGAGAAAGAACTTTATTAGCAGCTAGCATGCCAGTTCTGAGATTAGCAAACACTTATCCTCAAAGCAACCATCGTGTTTGCATGGCCACAAAGAACATTGTGATAGAATACTAATGGGGAAGGGCGTGTGCAGACTGTGCTCTCACAGACTGGTCCCCAAGACATAATCCATCTAACCAGAAAACCTAATCAAATATTTCTGAGTAAGCATCCAGCCATGCTGTTGTATTGAGCTCTGCAATGGACATAGGTATGCATATGTATTTTTGAAATGTTTTTTACATTTTGGGGGTAGGTAAAAAGAGGTGAAATTACTGGGCCATACTTAAGTTTTATCCTTACTTTTTTGAGGAGTATCTTTCTGGCTTTCCATTGACATTTATTCAGACAAACCCAGGGTTTATAAAAATTTATTTCATTCCCTCCAAGAATGAAAGGGTTCTTTATTTGACACATCCACAATAAAACTGGTTATTTAACTCTTTTGCTCTCTGCCATTTTCACTTATGTTATGCTAGCTGGTTGCTTTCTTTTGTATTTCTTGGTCCAGCATTAATTAGCTGTCCTGCATCCACTCTTACATGTTCAGAGAAACCACAAACTGATGGATGGACTTTGTGTGTGTGACTCTGTACTTAAGGGTGTGTGTGATGTCTTCTGGTGTATAGTTGACTCATCTGTGTTAGGGCTCCGCAGTGATTTAGTAAGTTAAATCAGAAGTAAAAATTCTCAGGTACAGCCCTCATCTAGCCAGACAACAAATAGGGCAAGATACATAACTAATGGAGATTAGAACATAATGTGATTGAAGAATATTAGAAATCTAGGTGGTATATTAATTTACTGTGAATTTGTTGGATCACAATTAGCCAGAAGGTTCTATCTCAGTAAGTGGGCCTTTAAAATTTGAAGTGTCAACCTAAGTTTGCTATTGGGAAAAAAAGGAAATTTCTGTCTATCAGTAAAATTAGTCATTTATAAAATGAAATGAAAAATAGTTAAAGCTTAAAATTAGAGAATGAACAAAGAAACACTTAACCTTCAAACTAAAGTAATTTTAGACATTTTAAAACATTGTTTCTTTCCTCTAAGCTGTGTTTTTACAGAGGTTGTTTTTAAAGACACAAATTTAAAGTGTATGTCAGATCTTGACTTTCTGAGGTATGACTGAATATTATAAATTTCTAAACACATTTTTAAAGTTTGGTGAAAGTAATATCCTAACTATCTGCAGCTGGACCAAGTAAATCCTCACTAAGCTTAGTGAGCTATTTTATAGACCATGAAAATCCAATTTAAAAAATATTGAGGATAAAGCAATTTTAATATGCAAACTACAAAGAATTTTTTCTTAAGTTTTAGGATTATTGGGAATGAAGGAATAGAGGAGCAGAAGGAAACGTGCGCATAGCTAGTTTTCCATGCAATCTTATGCTTTGCATTGCATTTGGCATCTATGTGTCACTTTGATTTAATGAGAATTAAACATTGTTTTATACTAATTTCCATACTGGTTTTGTGAACATTTGTAGGGTTTATGAAAAACTATTGGAGATAAGCATAATTTTAAATGACTTGATTTAGGAGAAGGTTTTGTTTTCCTTTCTTGGGGGACACACCTAGTGGTGCTCAGGGATTGCTCCTGGCTCTCCATTCAGGGGTCACCACCGGCTGGGCTCAGGGGACATGTGGGGTACTGATGATAGAACTTTGGTCGTTTGTGTGCAAAGCAAGCACCTTATCTATTGTACTATCCTTCACCTGGGACCACATATTTTATGTTTAGGAGATACAAAATACTTTTCCTTTTTTAAGCTATTAACTATAACAATGTTATAGACTGCATGTTTTTGTTTATTTTTGCTTCATGACAATTTCTATTTTGCATAGACAGGAAGGCAGACAATTCTTTTTCCTTTATCATAAACAATTTGAAAGTTAATTCCAAAATGTAGTGTTGTAGGTAGTTAAATGATTTAAATTATTGTTAAGTTATTTTTTTACCTAACGGAAGAAAAGTTACACTAGACTTATTGTCTAGTACAGGACAGACTGGCTGCTGACCGCATCGAGCCACACACTCCTAGAATTCCTTTTCCTTTGAGAGCTCTAAAAACATAAATAAGGAACATGGAGAGCTACTGAGGATTTCTGAGCCAAGAATGCAGTCTTCAGACCAAGGCATCCTTTTGGTCTAACTCATTATTAACACAGGGAGATTTGGAGTAAGCACTGTAAGATCTAGACTTCTAGTTCATACAAACCCCTTTTCTAATAACTATTTAGAAAATACCCTAACTCTCTCCCTAGAACTAATGGACAATGCCATCTATAGTTGGGGAAATTTAGAGAAAAACAGTGTTCTCTGGGTCACAATCCCCCAACAATTTTGGTAGTAAAATCTGTCATCCCCCTACCCATGGAGACATCACAATGTTCACAAAAGGTTCTAGGAAAACAGGCAAGGTGGCTGTCACCCCAAATGGATCTCCACAATGTGCTGTTTGGTTCTGGTGCACGTCCAGCCAAAGAGCCAAACTGGAAGCCATCATTCTGGCCCCCATTAGGGTCTTGCTACTCTTGTCAAATAGTCTGGAATTCCCAATATCCAGCTTAAATAGTTACTAGTGTCGGGGTGATGTTCCTCATGGTTACTTACTTGCTCACTCTTTTGGCTTCTCTCCAAAAGACATTGGTTGAGCAAAGTGAGCTCATATGTATAAGACATATTCATTCTCACTCCCGACTTCCTGGGCCCCTCATGAAAGAGAATAAGAAGGCCAACAAATTAGTCATGTGTGTTGAAGCCTTTCTCAGACTGTCAGCAATCTGGCTGTGGTTCTTATCCTCATGGCACTAATCCTTGAGGTCTTCAGCCCAATACATTATGTCAAACGGATATTACTCACTATCTGCCTTTTGAGAAAACTCAACTATGCCCGTGTGGTTATTGATACATACCCAGAATATATTTGTGCTATTTCACAATATGGGTAACAAGCCGAATGTCTCAAACTCCTTTTACATCAAGAGATGATCCCAGACCATAAAAACAGATAATGGTTCTTCATATCCTCGCAAAGCTTTTACCAAATTTTGCCAAAGATGGGGCATTTCTTGCAAAACAGACATCCTTTATGACCCCCACAGTTAGGCCATTATTGAACAAGCCCATTGTACCCTACTTTCTCTGTTGAATAGAATAAAAACAAGGGAAAGGAGTATAGAAGCTTCCCCCTCTCTGGATCTTTAGCTTTCTAAGTCAATAATTTTATGAATTTAAATTCGGAATTTGCATCAACAGTGGAACTTCTATATTCCTCAAAAGAATCCAGAAGCAGCAGACTAGTATGGTGTAAAGCTGTTCACCAGGGATTGAAGAGGGCTGGAGAAGTTGATCATTTGGGGGCATGGGTACGCAGAGCTCCAGAATCTGAAGATTAGCAACAGCCTCCAGATGATGCTGTTTCCTGGCATGTGCCTGGAGTTAAACAGGGTGTCACTGAAGAGGCTGATACGAGAGTCTAAAGAGGCATAGTACAACCATGAAAACAATCTGGATAATCTTTCCTATGTTTGCTGCTTGGCACAGATCCGCAGTCTTGACTCTGCTTGGCTTGCTGCTTCAGGCCTTTTGTTCCACCATGAACTGCTTCTCTCTGCTGAATTCATATGACAAACCCTCCCTTTGAACACTTATCTACTGGGGATCTGCAGATGTGCCCATTTCTAATAATGGCACCAGAGTGTCATTGATAGCAGACAACCCCGCTTCCCTCCCTTTTTTTGCATTTTGGGTCACACCCAGTGATGCACAGGGGTTACTCCTGCCTCATGCACTCAGGAATCACTCCTGGCAGTGCTTGAGGGACCATATGGGATGCTGGGCATCGAACCTGGATCAGCTGTGTGTAAGGCAAACGCCCTACCCGCTGTGCTATCACTCCAGTTCCCCACTTTTCCCTCTTATTCACCCCTCATTTTATAGCTTGGAAAAAATTACGTTGCTTGAAAGGACATAAACAAATCTGACTTATTTCCTTCTTGCAGGAAGCTTTGCTGCCTACATCACGCTTATCAGTTCCAAGTGCTTCTGTTATCTTTCTTTTTTTTTTTTGCTTTTTGGGTCACACCCAGCGATGCTCAGGGGTTACTCCTGGTTCTGCACTCAGGAATTACTCCTGGCAGTGCTTGGGGGACCATATGGGATGCCGGGGATCGAACCCGGGTCGGTCGCGTGCAAGGCAAACGCCCTACCCGCTGTGCTATCGCTCCGGCCCCTCTGTTATCTTTCTTTGTGACATAAACTGGGTCTGAACACCCAACAGCCACTTTATAACTTGGAAGTACTGTTGGGGAAATAAACCTAGGGTTATCCCTTTATAAGACTTCACCCTTCAACTGGGGTCGCCTGGCTTCTAGTTGTCAGGAGAGCTTAAACAGAAAGGCTGAGGTGTCACTCACAGGACATTCTCACAGCCCAGAAAAGGAGGGAGAAGAGCAATAAGAAAGCTGCAGGGGCCACAGGTGTGGCATGAGCACATTTGGAAGCTGGGTCTATCTTTCTACCTCCTGTCTCTATGGTTTGAATAATGTAAGTGTAGCTCAGGAAATTACAGTATGTCCTTGATTATCTCTCTCCTGAGACCATGGATCACTATATTATCCACCCATTCCTTCTTTTTCCTTGTCAGCTAGAAAACTAGCATGTAGTTTCTCACCATGCTCATACCATTATTCCCAGGGGAAGGGACTGTATAAATTAATTTTGTTACTCATAGTAAAATGACTTACCATACCTTTAATGCTGTTTTTTATTTCACAAAACAGGCTTCTTCATGGATCCTGTGAGTCTAACTTGAGAATGGGAATTCCTCTCCTTAGGAGGTTTTAAAAATCAGCCCTGGGAAGGATGAAGTCCTTAGAAATTCACAATGTCTCTTATTGCATTGCTAGTGTTCACAAGTGTGGTTTTAGTTCTGTGGGTCTCTACAACCACTGCTCGAAACTTAAAACTCCAAACAGCACATTTTGCTAATCAATCATCACCCAAAAAGTTACCAAGCAAAGCATAATTGACTCTAAATACTAGAATAGCTACAGGACTCATAATTCGCAGATGTATTCCTGGACAAGAAGCAGGATGCTTTTGTTTTTCACCAGACCCTCAATTGCGATTGGTGGTACAAAAGTATTTGAGTTACCCTTTTTCCACAGCGAGCATAAGGCATAAAAGATCATGTAGCCTGGTGTCCAGTTGATATGGACACCATATGATATAAACATATTACGGCCATAGAAAAGAGATAAGCCTTACCATAGCAAATCCAACTGAACCTTTGGGATTAAACCAAGAACAACATACTGTGGTTAAAACCAAGACATGTTTCCATGGCCTCAATCTACATATAATCATGACTGGTGCTAAGTTTCATTAGTTTTCTTGTTTTTGTTATAGTGCTTGCATACAGCAAGCCCTAAGGCATGCTCAGAGAGCTGAACACCGTTATGAAGCTACATATGTAGCATAACCACCCTTATCTACACCTGCAGCTTTATAGTAAAGACAAAAGACAAGATATGGAAGTTCACACATACAGGATTGAAGAGCCATAGGGTTAAGCTAGAAGATTAGTGGTCAATCACAGCAGCAAGGTCCAGAAGTAGTACTTGTGCCAAGATGATGGTTCAGTATGTCTGAGCTCCTCTGAACATTCCTGATTCCCTTAGCTAATGAAGTATGCTGTTCGGAACATGACCTTCTGTTAATTGTCCCTGGGTTTTGGTCAGAATGTTTTATATCCTGCTTATCCTGGATAACTGCATCCTTGTATTGTGAAATTGTAACCAATAAAAAGCTATGAGCAAGAGGTAGTCAAGTCTGCCTTATCCCGTGAGCTAGTGCAGACCACTAGCCCTCTCTTTCTGAAGACATTTTGTGTTAGGAAGAATCATTTCATTCCTTGGTTTCAATAAACTGGTCATGGAGTCAGCACTCAGAAGAGTGACAATGATCACTTTTGCATATGCCCAACAGCTATTCATGTCTCCTTTGGGAGGAAGCATTAGTTCATCTCCTCTCCAAAATTTTTATTTTTTAATAAATTTATTTATTGAATCACCATGAGAGCAATTACAAAGTTTTCGGGTTTAAGTCTCAGTCATGCAATAATGAAACACCCATCCCTTTACCAGTGCACATTTTTCACCACCAAAAACCCCAGTATACCCCCCATCCCACACCCTCCTCCTACCTGATAATTTCCACATTACTCTCTCTCCACTTTGATTACATTCAATATTTCTACACCAGACCCACCATTATTATTTGTGATTTTAACCCAGCACTCAGATCTGCCAAAAAAGACAACATTAGACAATTTGTTTTCTATTGCTGATTATAAATAGCATATGATGTCACGCAGCCACTATTGCAGCTGTGCGATTTTGGAATTCTGAAATTTTAATAATTAAATCTGGAGAGATTTCTGCCAAAAGCCACTGGGTTCTGAGATTTGTTTCTGAGTCTCTGGGATCATGGCTTAAGCACTTGATCAGTAGCCAGAGGGCCCATTCGTGTTGTCCATTGGCCTCTGGAAAATGGCAGCCACCAAGCCACCAGGGGAACTGGTGGAGGAACGGCATTGTTTCCCACCGTGGGTGACCCGGGGCCAGTAACCTAATATGAAGTCCGGACACATTTCTGCCGAAAGCCTCTGGGTTCCAAGATTTTTTTCTGAGTCTCTGGGATGATGGCTTAAGCTGCTTGATCAGTAACCAGAGGGCCCGTTCGTGGGCCTCCCAAGTTTTTAAAATGAGACTATTATGATATTTGTTGGATTTTCTGAGAGCTTTCTATAACTTAAGTCTAAGCCACTTATCTGATTTATTGTGAGCAAATATTTTGTCTTATTTAGAAGTGTTTCCTTTTATTTTAGCCCAAGTTTCTTTTGCCATGCAATAGAATTTTAAAACTGATAGTCATTACTTTTTCTTTTTTTTTTTGATTTGTTTGTTTTTTACTATCTTTGCCACTAAAGTCATGTAAATAGTCACCTTTGAAATCTATATCCAGAAGAGTTCTGCCTAAGATTCATGTTTTTCTCAATGTATCTTATGGATTCTGGTCAATGTCAAGAATTGGTGCACATTTTAAGCAAGTATTGTGAACGGTTGAAATAATGGTTCTAGTTTTATCTTATTTTTTTCATGTGCCTTCCAGTTTATGCAACACCATTTATTGAAGAGACTTTCTTTGCTCCATTTCATGTACCTAGCTCTTTTATATATATTGGATTCATATGGATTGACTATACAAAAGTCAATACATCTCTGTGTTCTCTATTTTGTTCCATTGATCTGAAAGTTTATCTTTATTCCAGAAGAATTTGCATTACTCTAGAATAATATAAATCTGGGAACTCAATATCTACCATATATGTTTACTTAGAATGGTTTGGTAATATGTGTAGCTTTGTGATTTTACTCACTTTTTAAAATTTTTTATTTTTTAGTTGAGTCACCTTGAGACTCACAGTTACAAAGCTGTTTATGATTAGGTTTCAGTCATACAATGATCCAACACTCATCTTCTACCAGTGTCCATTTCCCACCATCAGTGACCCCAGTTTCCCTCCTGCACCTCCCTCAGCATGCCTCTGTGGATCTATGGTAGGCACTCTCTCTCTCTCTCTCTCTCTCTCTCTCTCTCTCTCTCTCTCTCTCTCTCTCTCTCTCCTGGTCACTATGGTTTGCAACACAGATACTGATATTGCAACACAGATACTGAGATGTTATAATATTTGACTTCACTCATATTTTAAGAGAGTTTGTTCTAAGTCTCTGAAGAATATCATGAGAATTTTGATGGAGATAACATTGAATCTGAAAACGCTTTAAGTAGGATGGTCGTTTTGACTGTGTAAATTTTTGAAATCCACAATTATTGCAGAGAATAAACATGGAGAATTTTGCATTTCCTGGTGTCCTATTTCTTTAGTGACTTTTTTTTATGAATAAGTCTTTCCCATTCGTCTTGATAGTCAAGTTTTTGATACTATTTGATATATTAAATGGACTTGTCTTTTTAATTTTTTTCTCTTTTTTAGTTATTATTGCAAATAGAAATGAAATGAATTTCTGTGTGTTAATTTTCTAACCTACTAGTTTGATATCTTTATTTGTTGTTTCCAGGAGGTTTCATTGCATATGTGCTATCTTTAAAGTTTTCTATGTATATTTTTGGGGCATCTGAAAGTAGTAACAATTTAACTTATTTGTTATCAATTTGGATAGATGGTTTACTCTTTATTACCTATCTTGCATGTTGAGGATTTCTAAGACTATATTTTGATAGTGATGGAGAAAATTATCATTCTTCCCTGTGCCAGATTTCAGATGGAAGGCTTTCATCATTGTTTATGAGTTCATTGTAAATGGTCACTTTTATTTTGAGTTGCATTTTTTCCTATTTGGAAGGCTTCGTTATGACTGGATGTTGAAATTAATCCAAATCTCTCTCTGAATTTATTGATATGACCATATAATTTCTATTTTTTAGATATATTATATAACATTAATCTTAAATTGAATCATCTTTACATTCCTGGAATTAAACTCACTTGATAATGGCACATGATCCTTTTGATATTCTGTAGAATTAAGTTTGTTCATTTTGTTCAATTAAGATTTCTGTTGCCTCCAGCACCACCAGCCTGTTCCGTCTTGTAGGTGTGTGAGCCCCTAGCCAGGCCCCCACCTACATCATGGGAGGGGGCGTATCCTCCACAGCAGGGAGCATGGTCTCCTGAGGGTGGCTGCAGTATTTTCCCCTTTCCTAGCACTCTGAACTCACATCTCAATCTTCATTACCTAATTCTGTGGAGGACATCCTGGCCATATCAAACACAATAGGCCAATAATCCACTGGCCTATTCGAATTTCACCAAAATACTGGTGAACATAAGAAGCTTTACAGCACAATAGAAAAGAACACATCCTTCAAAGCTTCATTAGAGGCCTCATATAAGTCACAGAGGAGCACCTGAGAGGAAGGACATATTCTAGAAGGAGAAAAAGGCAACCACATCGACTGAGCTCATCCAGAATCCTTTCTCTCAGCAAGAGGGAATAGTGATAGTGAACTGGAAGGTCCCACCTCCATATTACCACAACATGAAGAAACAGTGCAAATCCCCACCACAAGAAGATGAAGAAAAGAGTCCAGAAGCCTCAACAGAGGTTACCCACAAAAAGGATCTCTCCAATAAAGAATTCAGAGATGAGATGTTGAAAGTGTTCAATGAACTCAAAGAAACAGTGGAACAGGCATCCAGTAAATTAAAGGAGGACATGAAAGAAACAGTGGAAAGAACAGCCAAGAAAATACAGGAAGAAATGAGAGCAGAAATAAGAAAGCTGCAAACAGAAGTGCCACTAATAAAGGATTAGGTAGATGAAATAAAAAAGTCAGCGGGTGCCCTCAACAGTATTAGAGCTACAGCCGAAGACAGAATCAGTGAGCTTGAACATGAGCTGCAGAAAGCTTACAGGCAACAACAAACAATGGGAAAAAAGACCTCAAAATAGCTCTAGGGTGAATCAGAGACCTAGAGGATGAATCCAAGAGGAAGAACATAAGAATCATCAGAGTACTAGAAGGTCAGGGAGGCAATCCCAATGAAAAAGCTACAGTTAAAAATATCATTGCTGAGAAGTTCCCAAAGCTGGAAATTCCAGGCATCCAGATCCCAGGAGCCCGAAGGGTGCCAGCCAAAAGAGACCCTAATAAAAAACTCTCAGACATATCATAATCAAAATGATGGATGCCATGGATAGAGACACAATACTGCAAACAGAAAGATCAAAGAAGGAAA
This sequence comes from Sorex araneus, assembly GCF_027595985.1. Classification (NCBI taxonomy): domain Eukaryota; kingdom Metazoa; phylum Chordata; class Mammalia; order Eulipotyphla; family Soricidae; genus Sorex; species Sorex araneus. Next base: position 10,447,146 of record NC_073308.1, read on the forward strand.
TCACATACAAAGGAGCACCCCTCAGATTTTCAGCAGAACTATCTGAGGAAACTTTCCAAGCACGAAGACAGTGGTGGGATATAGTGCAAAAACTCAATTAAATGAACACCTCACCAAGAATACTTTATCTGGCTAAATTCTCACTCAAATTCGAAAGAAAGATACATTGTTTCATGGATAAACAACAGATCCTGATGTTGTTTATGTTGTTATGTTGTTGTCTATGTCAACTTCATAGACTCAAAACCAAAGTTAAAAAAAGAATTAAAGGGCTACTGAAAGACAAAAAAAATGTCTACAAGCACAACAAACCCCTACAGAAAGATAGCACAAAGCTCCATGACAATAATCTCTCTCAATGTCAATGGTCTAAACACATCAATTCAGAGACACAGACCAGCAAAATGTATTCAGAAACTGAATCCAACATTCTGCTGCCTACAAAAAAACACATCTGAATAGTCACAGGAAACACAGACTCAAGTCAAAAGATGAAAAACAATCCTGCAAGCAAACAACTCCCTCAAAAAAGCTGATGGGGGGCTGGAGCAATAGAACTGCGGGTAGGGCGTTTGCCTTGCACTCGGTCAACCCGAGTTCTATTCCCAGCATCCCATATGGCCCCCTGAGCACCGCTAGGGGTAATTCCTGAGTGCAGAGCCAGGAGTAACCCCTGAGCATCGCTGGGTGTGACCCAAAAAGCAAAAAAAAAAAAAAAAAAAAAAAAAGCTGATAGGCCATACTAATATCTGACAATATAGATTTCAGATTGAAAAACCTTAGAAGGGACAGTGAAGGCCATTTTATATTAATCAAGTGATATGTACAACAGGAAGAAATAACAGATCTACATGTATACGCACCCAATGAGGTACCAGATAAATACTTAAAAAACTGCTTAAAAGATTTTATGGAGGACATGGGTAGCAATGTACAATAGTAGTAGGAGACTTCAGCACCACCTTATCACCACTGGATAGATCAACAAGATTAAAAATCAGCAAGGCTCTGAAGGAGGAAGTAGAGAGGGGGCTAATAGACCTATGCAGGGCTTTATATCGCCCCCCACACACACAAATACACATTATTTTCCAGTGCATATGGAACATTTTACAAACTAGACCATGTGCTGGGTCACAAAACATACCTCAAAAGAATCAGGAAGATAGAAATTGTATCCACTATCTTTTCAGACCATGATGTAAGATAGAAATTAATCACACATAGACAATGAAAATAAAATCAAACACCTGAAAATTAAACATCAATTTTGAACAAGTAAGTCAGGAAATAAATCAAGGAAGAAATCAAAAGATACCTGGAAACAAATGAGAATGAGGACATGATCTACCAGAACCTGTTGGATGCAGCTAAAGCCGTGTTAAGGGGAAAATGCTCTGCAAGCATTTCTCAGAAAGGAAAAAAGAGCCTACATAAATAAAACTTGACTTCACAGCTCAAAGGTTTTAGAAAAGGACCAACAAAAGAAGCCCAAAAACTTAGAGTAGATTTCAAAGATGTGAAAACCCAAAAAACAATCCGAAAGATCAGTGAAACCAAGAGCTGGTTCTTTGAGAAGATAAACAAGACAAACCACTAGCAATACTCACAAGAAAGAGAAAATGAGAACCCTAGTACACTGAATTACAAATGAAAAGGGGGACATAACAACAGAAACTGAAGAAATTCAAAAGATCATCAGAGACTACCAAAAAGTCTGTATGTCACAAAACAAGAGTACGTAAAAGAAATGGATAAATTCCTGGATTTCTATAATCTCCCAAGACTGATCCAAGAAGATCTGAAATACCCGAATAGACCTATTGCTAACAAGGAAATTGAAACTGTGTTCAAAAGTCTTCCCCAAAACAAAAGCCAAGTTCAGATGGATTCATTAGCAGATTCTTACAAACATTTAAAGAGGACCTATTGCCAGTTCTTCTCAAGCTTTTCCAGGAAATTGAAGGAACAGAAACTCTCCCGAACAGTTTCTATGAGGCACATATCTCCCTAGTACCAAAAACAAAGTCATCATAAAAAAAAAACTACAGGCTTATATCTCTGATGAACACGGATGCAAAGATCCTCAACAAAATATTAGCAAATATTAGCAACAACTCATCAAAAAGATTACACATCACGACCAAGTGGGATTCATCCAGGGGATGCAAGGATGATTTGACATTCAGAAATCAATCAATCAACATAATCCATCATATCAACAAAAGAAAAGATGAAAACCATATGATCATATCAGTAGATGCAGAGAAAGCATTTGACAAGATCCAGCAGCTGTTTATGATGAAAACTCTCACCAAAATGGGTATTGAAGGTACTTTCCTCAATATAGTCAAAGCCATCTACCACAAGCCTATGGCAAGCATTATCCTTAATAGGGAAAAACTAATAGCCTTCCCTTTAAGATCAGAGACAAGACAAGGATGTCCACTCTCACCACATCTGTTCAATATAGTACTGGAAGAATTTGCCATAGTGGTTAGTCAAGAAAAAGATATTAAGAGCATCCAGACAGGAAAGGAAGAACTCAAGTTCTCACTATTTGCAGATGGTATGATACTATATTTAGAGAACCCTGATACTTCTACCAAGAAACTCCTAGAAACAATATACTTGTATAGTAAAGTTGCAGGCTATAAAATCAATACACAAAAGTCCATGGTTTTCCTATACACAAATAATGAGGGAGAAGAAAATGACATGAGAGATGGGTGTTTGATCATTGTGTGATGGTAACCCAAACATGAAAGCTTGTGACTATCTCACAGTGATTAAATATTTTTTTAAAAAAAGTGACGTGAAAAAATAATCCCATTCACAATCAAGCCTCAGAAAATCAAGTACTCGGAATCAGCTTAACTAAAGAGGAGAAGGACCTGTGCAAAGAAAACTACAAAACGCTAATTCACAAAATGAAGAAGACACGAGGAAATGGAAACAAATCCCCTGCTCATGGATAGGGAGAATCAACATTATCAAAATGGCAATGCTCCCCAAAGCATTATTTGGATTCAATGTGATCCCTATAGGGATACTCATGAAAGTCTTCTAATAAATGGATCAAACACTCCTAAATTCATATGGAATAACAAAGCCCCACAAATAGTTAAAGCAGTTCTTGGGAAAAAGAAGATGGGAGGCATCACCTTCCCCAGCCTCAAACTCTACTACAAAGCGGTAATCATCAAAATGGTATGGTATTGGAACAAAGGCAGAGCTGCAGACTAATGGAATAAATTGAATACTCTTAGACACACCCTCAAATATTTGATCATCTAATCTTTGATAAGGGAACAAAAAATGTAAAGTGGAGTAAGGGAGTCCTCTTTAACAAATGGTGCTGGCAAAACTGGACAGCTACATGCAGAAAAACTGGGCTCAGATCTCTACCTAACACCACGCACAAGTCAGATCAAAATGGATTAAAGACCAGAATCAGATCAGAATCAATAAGGTATATTTAATACAAGGTCAGCAAAACCCTCCATGACATTGAAGCTAAAAAGTATCATCTTCAAAGATGACATTCTGCTGACCAAGGAAGTGGAAGCAGAGATAAACAAATGGGACTTTCTTAAAGTAAGAAGCTTCTGTACGTCAAAAGAAACAGTGGCCAGAATCTAAACTTTCCCAAAGAATGGGAAAGTTTATTCACCCAATACCCATCTGATAAGAGATTTATATCAAGGATATACAAGGCACATTGAACTCTACAAGAAAACATCCATCTCCATCAGAAAATGGGGTGATGAAATAAACAGAAACTTTTCAAAGAAAAAATCTGAGTAGTCAATAGGCACATGAAAAATGCTCTTCATCACTAGTCATTAGGGATATACAGATCAAAAGGACAATGGGATATCATCTAACACCACAGAGCCTGGCACACATAAAAAAGAAAATGAGCAACCGATGTTGATGTGGATGTGGGGAGAAAGGGACTCTCATTCACTGCTGGTGGGAAATCTGACTGGTTCGGCCCTTTTGGAAGATAGTATGGACGTTTCTTAAAAACCTAGAAATTGAGCTCCCATTAGACCGAGCAATACCACTTCTGGGAATCTAGAATATATCCCAGAGATGGAAAAAAGTATAGTAGAAATGACATCTGCACTTGTATGTTCATTGCAACACTGTTTACAATAACCAGAATCTGGAAAAAAACAGAGTGCCCAAGAACAGATGACTGGCTAAAGAAACTTTGGTACATGTACACAATGGAGTACTATGCAGCTGTTAGAAAAGATGAAGTAATGAAATTTTCTTATAAGTGGATGGACATGGAGAGTATCATGCTAATTGAAATGAGTCAGAAAGAGAGGGACAGGCATAGAAGGACTGAACTCATTTGTAAAGTAACAGAATGGGAGACTAACACCCAGGAATAGTAGAGATAAGGACCAGAGTATTGCCCCACATCTTGGAAGCTGGCCTCACATACTGGGAAACTGCCTCACAGGCAGCTCAGATGGAGAAGGGATGACCAAGTAAAGGATGTTTGTAGGGCCTGCTCAGGATCGGACATGCATGCTGAAAGTAGACTATAGACTGAACATGATGACCACTTTACACCTGCATTGCAAACTACAGCACCCTAAAGGATAGAGTGAGTAAAAAGGAATGTGCCCGCCACAGAGGCAGGGAGGTTGGGGATCGGGTGGGGTTTGTGGAAGAGATACTGGAAACATTAGTGGTGGAGAATGGGCACTGGTGGAGGGATGCATACTCGATCACTCTATGACTGAAACGTTAGCATGAAAGTTTGTGAGTCTGTACCTGTATCTCAGGGTGATTCACTAAAATAACTAGCACTGCATACCACTGTCATCCTGTTGTTCATTGATTTGCTTGAGCGGGCACCAGTAACATCTCCATTGTAAGACTTGTTGTTACTGTTTTTGGCATATTGAATATGCCACGGGTAGCTTGCCAAGCTCTGCTGTGCAGGCAGGATACTCTTGGTAGCTTGCTGGGCTCTCTGAGAGGGATAGAGGAGTCAAACCCGGGTGAGCCTTGTGCAAAACAAAAGCCTTACCCGCTGTGCTATTGCTCTAGACCATTAAAATAAAAAAATAAATAAAAATTTTTAAAAAGATTTTTGTTGAACGTTCTAGAATATTATATTGCATGAAGTGTGCTTACCTGGAATGAGGAAGACCTTGGTTTGATCCCCAGTACTGCATATGGTACCCTCAGCCCCACCAGTAGTTATCTGTGCGTACTGAGCCAGGAGTAAACCCTGAGCACTGTGGGATATTGCAAAAACCCAACAATAAAAGATTTTTATTGGCTTTCTTTGCGTTAATGGTGTTTATCAGGGAAATTGGTCTGTGACTTTTTTTTTTAGTAATACTTATGTCTACTTTGAAGATAATGTTAGCTTCAGAGAAGGTACTGATGTGGCTATTTCTTTGATAATTTGAAAGAATAGAGTTTGGGCTGTAAATCTTTGAAGGAATAGCAAGTGAACCAACCAAGACCAGGGCTGTTGTATTTTAATTTACTGCCCCAGTTTTCTTATCTGTGATAGATTCATTCCAGATTTTCCACTTCTGATTTGAATAGGATGTTTTATGACTCAATGAATTCATTTCTACCTTTTAAGTTCTCCAGCTGAGTGGCATATGATTCCTCTTTACTCTGGGATCATTTGTATTTGGGTATGCTCTCTCTCCTTTTTGTTGTTTTTTGCTGCCTGAATCTAGATAAGTGTTTTTCAGAACTGCTTATTTTTCAAATAACTATCCTCTGTTCTCATTTACCATTTATAGTTTTTCTTGATTTTTGTATTAGTAATTATTACTTAATTTTTATTTTCTTCAATTTCAATGTTTTAAATTTTTTTGTCTAGTTTCTCAGTTTGTGAATTAGAATCATTACCTTGAGACTTTCTTCTTCCCAAATGTAAGCCTCTATTGTTATGAACAGATTTTTTTATGAGTTCTAATAGTTCATTGTAATCATTTGTATCTTTATTCTTGTCATTTTGAGGAATCGTTTTATTTCATAATAGTTTTATACTTTGAGTCAATAGTTATTTAAGAAGATATTTCCATTTATTCAAAAAGTTCCAGTGGAACTTTTTCCCACAATTTCCCCCCCATGTGGTTTATTTCTGCCTTTTGCCATTGTTGCCTAAAAAGATATTTGATACAATTTGTATTTTTCTGATTTGAAGTACACTCAGATTTTGTTCTAGCATATCATCTTTTCTGGAGAATGTTCCACGTGCACTAAAGAAGAATGTGTGTTCAAGTTTGGGGGTGGAGAAGCTTTCCTTTTGTTTCTGTCATTTCTAATTCTCCCTTTAAAGCTCTTATTTGTGTTTTGATGTTTTGCCAATTGATCTGTCTAGTGACAAGTTGGGATATTAAAGTCTCCACTACTATTGTGTTGCCATAGATGTGTCTCTTTCAATCTATAAGCAGGTGCTTTATAAGCTTTGTTGTCCCTGCATTTGGTGCATATATGTTCACAAGAGTTAAGTGCCCCAGGTCTGTATCCCTTAACAAGTATGTGATATTTATTCTTATCTCTTATCATTTCCCGTAGCTGAATGATATTTGATCTCATCAAAAGAGCGGTTATCCCTGGTTTTTAAAATCTGTTATTCACCTTTATGATTATTTTCTAAGCTTTTATTCTGAGGTGGTATTTATGGTGAGAAACGAGGTGGTATTTATGGTGAGAAACAAAAAGTGTCTCTTGTAGGCAGCAGAAAGTTGGATTTGGATTCCTGGTCATTGCAGTCGCCCTGTGAATTTTGGTGGGATAAAGCAATTCACTGATATTGAGAGAAATTTCTATTATGAGGAATATAACTTTTATTCTTTGTTTTATGAGGGAAATTATCACCCTAATAAAGACCCCTAAGTCTGTAGGGCACAGACAGGTGCTCAGGGGAAAAAAAAAGCAACAGTTAAAAAAAGAAGAAAAAAGAAAATAAAGAAAAAAACAAGCAAACAATAAAACCATGAAAAGAAAAAAATATGTAAGGTGTTTTAGCTAAAGAGGGCGCAAATGTGTGCCCAAGTGTAAAAATACTTCACATGCTGAAGGGTATGTGTTCGAGGGCTCTCCTGGCATCTCTGTCTCACAGCTCATGTTCCGTGCTCTGCAGCCGCTGTGTATGGACTGGATTGGCATGGCTGTTGGCCAAAGGCAGGTGAAGAAAGAACGAGGACCAAGCTGGTTGCTGATTAGTTACCGTTTATTCAATCTTTCGTCTCTCTCATCTCATGTACTCTTCCTTCCTATCTCCTCATTCCTCATCAGCTCTCAGGATTCTCCTCCTTCTCCTTCACTAGTTTCACAAAAATTCCCTTCTATGTTGCTTAAGTGTCTAGGATTAATTATTACACACTGTTCACCCAAAATTTTTATTTTGGATGAAGATGTCAAGAAGTGAAATCATTGGGTGGTAAAGAAACATCCTTTTTCTTTTTCAATGTAATCTGAATTAGAAGTTTCCACCAGCAGTAGATGAGAGTTCCCTAAGCCACACACGTAACACAGATTATTTCTAGTCTTTTTCATGTATGCAATTCTCACTGACTGAATATCATTATTGCTTGATTTGGGCTTCCATGATAATTATGCAATGTGCACTTTTTCATAAGCCTACTGGCCATCCATTTTCTTCTTCTGTTAAGTTTATAACCTCTCCCCATTTTTTATGGGGTTAATGGATTTTTTGTTGTTGAGTTTCATAAGTGATAGATGTGTTTTCTCCCATTTAGTAGTGTCTTTTGATTTTAGCGAGAATTTCTTCTGCTATGCATAACTTTTTAAAATTGTTTTCCAGCTTTTGACTTTGCATCTGTGTTTGCTCTGACTGTTCAGATGTGTTTCTTGCAGGCAACAGACCGTTGGGTTCAATTTCTAATCCATTCTGCCACTCTGTGTCTCTTAATTGGTTCAGCCCATTGACATTCAGATTATTGTTATGGGGCTTTGTCCCATCGTTCTGCAGGAGTTTGGTGTGTTTGGGGAACTTGTCTTCCCTTAAAGCCGCCCATTTAGTTGTTCTTATAACTATGGTTTTGATACTAGGAAGTTCCTAAGTTGTTGTTTGTCTGTGAAGCTGTGTATTGTTCCTTCCAAAATCAATGAGAGTCTGGCTAGGTAAAGTATTACTGTTGAGGCATTCATTCCACTGAGTTTTTTCACTATCCCACCACTATCTTCAGGCCCAGAGGGTTTCATTCAATAAGTCTGATGTAAATCTTAAGGATGCTCCTTTAAAAACAATTTTCATCTTTGATTAGCTGCTTTCAGTATTCTAGCTATCTATGGGTTTCATCATTCTGATTAGGATGTGTTTTGGGGATTTTTATTTGGACTTCGTTTAGCTGGTACCTTTGGGCTTCCTGGACCTGGGTGCATGCACTCTTCTCTGGAACCTCTCAGCAACGATGGCTTTGACAGTTGCTTTTTCATTGGGGTTTTCTTCCTGCCCCTCTAATATCCAAATAATTTCTATGTTGTTCTTGAGTTCATCCAAATGTTCAATTGTCATCTGTTGGATTATTTTGAGGCTCTTTTCCATCTTCTTCTATGGTTAGAGAATCTCAGCACCTCATTTTGGAGCTCACTGATTCTGTCCTCTGCAGCTGTTACTTGCTGCTGAGGCTTTCCAGTGAGTTTTTCATTTAACCTACCAGGTTTTTCAGATCTGTCTTTTCTGTTTGTATTTTTTTGTTTTATTCATTTCTGCTCTCATCTCCTCTTACATTGTATTTGCAGTGTGTTAAATTATTTCTCTAAATAAATTTCTTATTTCTAATTTCCTTATAAATTCTTAACAGTTCCATTCTAAACTCCTAATCAGAGAGGTCATATAATTCATCATTACTGGTTGGGCCACCTGGGCTAATGTCTTCTCTCACTAAGCCTGGTGGGTTTCTGTGTTAATTTACCATTATAATCTTCACAGTTTGTATTCTTGCGCTCACTGTTGCATTTGTGTTTTGGGTGTAATGTTAGTTGGAGTAGGGGCTAAAACTATTGACCTCATGTGGCTGGGATGGTCAGGCTGGCCTAGTGAGAATCCGTATAAGAGGCTAATTTGTGGTTCTTAAGGGATATGGTGGGGGAGACTGATTCATGGCTATGTTAGTGGCCATGGCTTGGGCAGCGGCTCCTACCTGGCCTCTTGCCTTGGCCTGTGATAGTTGCAGCTGTGGCTCTAGATCAGAGTCACCTCTAACCTGGGGCCTGCCATTCAGAAACTTCCTCACCACTCTGTGTTTCCATACAAAACTTTTTAATTTGATGTAGGCCCATGTTTTATTTTTATTTCTCTTATCTTTGTCAATGGAGTCACATTATTGAAAAAACCTTTCATATATAAATACCTTTAAAAGATATGTACACTTATGTTCATTATAGTGTTTAGTACAATAGCCAAGATTTGAAAATAACCAAAATATTCGATAACACAAGAATGAAGAAATTGTGGTATATAAAACAGAAATTATGGTGTATATATGTGCATCTATATTATTTATCATATATCTACACACAGTGGAATACTCTATGTAGTTACAAGAAAGGATAAAAGCAGTTTTCTGTAACCTGTATTGAACTGGAGGATATCATGTTACATTGAATTAAGTCATAGATGGACAATTATTTAAATAATATAAGAGTACTGCTATTTATTCAGCCACTGATTAAACAGATTGAAGGCTCCATCTGCTAAAATCATTGCCTTGAGCATGGAAATTTAAAATAACTTTTACATTGAAAACATGAAATTTAAGCTGCAACTTTAAAAGTGAATGTCAAGGTGGCCGACTGGAGGTGGGGTGGGTTAGTGATCCCCCAAAGTTGCTGGGTTTACCCCCTAAAGGGGAGGGAGAGGGTAGGGGAAAGCCTCTGCCATTGCCCTGCTCACCGTGAGAGCCATTGAGAAAGAAACTGAGAAAGAGAATTGCAGTGCGGGGAAGTCTGGTGCTGCAGCAGTTCTCCGGCTATTGACCTTTACCCAAGGGTTTTATACACATTTTCAGGGTGGGATTCTCATGCAAAGCATGTAGAGCACGTTCATCCTGGCAGGCTCGGCACAGATGTCAGCTAATGATTTGCATATCCTGCTTAGGGTAGGTTATCAGTATGTGCAGGTGGTTACAGTCACGCCCCTCACCCTCAAACAGAGTGCCTACGTGTGGGGAGTGCTGGAGCGAGCCCATGGGTCTTTGGAAACAGGGCTGGCTCTTGCTTCAGGGGCAGGGGATTTGGTCAAAGTCTCAGGCTAGCTGCTGAGACCCAACATCAGGGAAGGTGTATGAGAACACTGGTGGAGGAATTAGTTGTGGAATCGGTGTTGAAATACCTTAGGACTAAAACTCAACTATCAATAATTTTGTAAATAATGGTTCATTAAATAAAACTGTTTTTAAAAACTGGGGGAAAGTAACTTTTTGAGGGACAAAAGCATTCAGCATGTGAGCTAGATATATAGTATAGCAAGTCAGGCACTTGCCCTTTGAGCTGCCAGCTGCAGTTCCAGCCCTGACATCCCTCTGGCGGTGGATGGAGGCAGGAGTAAGCCCTGAGCATGGTATGTGAGGTCCAAAAGCAAAAGAAAAACCCTCTGAGACTGAAACTCACTACAATAGATAATGGTGTCAGAGAAACTGACCTCTTATTTAAAATAAGCTTATTTTGAGGGGTACTCCTAACAACAATAGTGAGGTTTGTGTTGAAATATTGAATGTAACCAAAGTAAACAGAATGTAAAATGAAACTTATCAGTTACAAGGTAGGGGGTGGGGGGGACGGGATGGGAGGTGTACTGTGTGGGTTTTTTTTTTCTTTTTGGTGGTGGTATATGGGCACTGGTGAAGGGATGGTTGTTTCAGCATTGTATAACTGAGACCTAAGCCTGAAAGCATTGTAATCTTCCACACGGTGATTTAATAAAATAAAAAAAAAATTTGTTCTTTTGGATGTGTGCTAGTCTCTGTGGTGTGAGGTGGTATCTCATGGTTGTTTTGATCTGCATCTCTCTGATGATTAGTGATGTAGAGCACTTTTTCATGTGCCTTTTGGCCATTCGTATTTCTTCCTTGGTAAAGTTTCTGTTCATTTCTTTGCCCCATTTTTTGATGGGGTTGGATGTTTTCTTCTTGTAGAGCTCAACCAGTGCTTTATATACCATTGATATCAACCCCTTATCTGATGGGTATTGTGTAAATATCCTTTCCCATTCTGTGGATAGTCTTTGTATTCTGGTCACTGTATCTCTTGCGGTGCAGAAGCTTTTTAGTTTAATGTAGTCCCATTTGTTGATCTCTGTTTTTACTAGATTGCTTAGTTCCGTGTCACCTTTGAAGATACCTTTTAGGATGTGGGGAGAAAGGGACCCTTCTTCACTGCTGGTGGGAATGCCGACTGGTTCAGCCCTTCTGGAAAACAATTTGGACGACTCTCAAAAAATTAGATATTGAATTCCCATTTGACCCAGCAATACCACTGCTGGGAATATATCCCAGAGAGGCAAAAAAGTACAATCGAAACAACATCTGCACATGTATGTTCATCGCAGCACTGTTTACAATAGCCAGAATCTGGAAAAAACCCGAATGCCCCAGAACGGATGACTGGTTGAGGAAACTTTGGTACATCTATACAATGGAATACTATGCAGCTGTTAGAAAAAAGGAGGTCAAGAATTTTGTAGTTAAGTGGATGGGCATGAAAAGTTTCATGCTGAGTGAAATGAGTCAGAAAGAGAGAGACAGACATAGAAAGATTGCACTCATCTATGGTATATAGAATAACAGAGTGGGAGACTAACACCCAAGAACTGTAGAAATAAGTACCAGGAGGTTGACTCCATGGCTTCGAGGCTGGCCTCACCTTCCGGGGAAAGGGCAACTCAGAGAAGTGATCACCAACTACATTGTAGTTGAAGGCCATGTGGGGGAAGGGAGTTGCGGGCTGAATGAGGGCTAGAGACTGAGCACAGCGGCCACTCAACACCTTTATTGCAAACCACAACAGCTAATTAGAGAGAGAGAACAGAAGGGAATGCCTTGCCACAGTGGCAGGGTGGGGTGGGGGGGAGATGGGATTGGGGAGGGTGGGAGGGACACTGGGTTTACGGGTGGTGGAGAATGGGCACTGGTGAAGGGATGGGTTCCCAAACTTTGTATGAGGGAAGTATAAGCACAAAAGTGTATAAATCTGTAACTGTACCCTCACGGTGATTCTCTAATTAAAAATAAATAAATTTAAAAAAAAATAAATTTCATGTTATAATAAATAAAAAAATTTAAAAAAGGATAAAATAAGCTTATTTTATTTTAGTTGTCGTGAAATTATAAAGTTATTCAAGATTAGGTTTCAAGCATACAATGTCAAGAAAGCTGAACTCTTCTCATCCAATTGGTCCATATCCCTCCATTAATGACCCCCTCCCCATTTGCCTACCCCCACCCATTTGCCCCACTGGTCTGATTAAGAAGCATTTAAAAAAAAAATTATTAGTGAATCACCATGAGGTACAGTTACAAACTTATGAATTTTCATGTTTGCATTTCAGTCATACAGTGATTGTTTACATCTTTCCACCAGTGCCCATTCTCCTCGACCATTGTTGCCAGTATTCCTTCTACCACCCCCTCCTCAACCCCCACCACCCCACCCTGCTTCTGTGGCAGGGCATTCCCTTTTGTTCTCTCTCCTTTTGGGTGTTGTAGTTTGCAATAGAGGTATTGAGTGGCCATCATGTTCGGTCTATAGTCTACTTTTGGCACACATCTTTCAACCCGAGTGGGTCCTCCCAACATCGTCTACTTGGTTTGCCCTTTTCTATCTCAACAGCCTTTTCCCCCAGCATATGAGGCCAGTTTCCAAGCTGTGGGCCATACCTCCTGGTTCTTATCTCTACTATTCTTGGGTGTTAGTCTCCTATTATGTTAACTTTATATTCCACAGATGAGTGTGACTTTTCTATGTCTGTGTCTCTCTTTCTGACTCATTTCACTTAACATGATTCTTTCCATGTTGATCCACTTATATGCAAATTTCACGAAAGAAGCATTTTTTTAATATGAAGGTTTTGCAGTGAGTTACAGTATTATTGTTGATAGGGTTTTGCACAAGACACTTTACTAGATTTCAAAACCACCTCCTCCTCCTGGTTGAATGCTTCTCTCCACCATAGCCATCGCCCTCTCCCCAGAAGACCCTCTAGACCCCTCAGGTGGCCTGTTTCCTACTGAAGACATATTCTAATGTTCTTTGTTTCCATCATCTTTTTGGTATTCATTATTCCCCCATTATGTTTCCTTATGCCCCACATGTGCAAGGGAATATTCTTACTAACTTCACTCAGCATGGTATTCTCTTGGTACCTCCATGTAGCAGAAAATGTCATGATTTTATGTTTTCTTTTGTATATATATTCCATTGTGTATATGTACCATAGTTTCTTTATTCACTCATCTGTTCTTGGATATTGATTTGCTTCCAGATTTTGGATACTGTAAATGATGCTGCAATGAGCACAGGAGTGCAAATGCCTTTTCTCTGTCCTGTTTTCAGGCCCCAATTTAAGCCCATTTCCTCTCATCATGGCCCCGTTACCTAATTTTATGCATCTACTTATAGTGGATATACTTTGATCACTGATTGCTTAGATAAAAATAGAGTTTTAAAGATGTATTATTAAAAATATATTAACTCAAGGGCTGGGAGTTTCTGTAATGTTACCAAATTAATTAACAGTTCCAGTACCAGCTTCATAACATACAAAATGGGCCATTATATGTGGTCATTGTCTGTGGCTGTCTTATACAAACAACAATTATTCCTCATCCTTTGGAAACGGCAGTCAAATTTCACCTTGGAAGAACTACCAAATAAACTCCTTATTCTAAAATTAGTCACTCTGTTGAGATTGACCTCATTTCCTCCAGTTCCAAGGAAAGTCTTAATTGGCAGAAATAAATCAGTTTATCTCATGCTTTCAGCCATGATGAAGACTGTGTAGTGGGCACAATGCCCAGGTAAGATCAACAAGGTGCGTGGAGGTTTTCTGGACTTTCCAGGATGGAAACAATAACAGACCTAGCTTCTTCCATGTGAATATGGGCAGATGCTACCAGCAGCCACCCTATTGTAGAATGAGGGTAGAACCATTCTAAGATTGCATCCAACTCTTAAAATGGGGACAAGAGACATTGGAAAGACTAAAAACAAACAAACAAGACCAAAAAAAACCTGAATAACAGTTTCTTCTTTAGAATTCTGGATCAGGGACCAGAAAAAAATATGTTACGAACTAATAGTTTTGCATCATCGAAGCCCTAGCCAAACAGCGCGTACAAACTCAGTATATCAGGATCCTCCATGAGCTATATTATGGATTCACTACCAGGATATTACCATTCTACAAAGAAGTGATCATAGACATAAAGAGAAGGGTTCGGCAGGGCGATACCATTACACCAAAACTCTTCAGTGCCACCTTTGAGAACGTCATGTGATGACTGAAATGGGAAGGAATGCAAGTGACGAGTAATGCAGTTTGGAGATGACTGCTGCACTAGAGCTGTTACTGACTAGATTCCATGGGATGTCAAAGAATGCGTGGCCATACAAGATGATCAGACTTCTTTGTCAAGACACCCAGGGTACCGGTGGTGGGGAATGTGCCATGGCAGAGGGATGGGTGTTTGATCATTGTGAGATTGTAACCCAAACATGAAAGCTTGTAACTATCTCATGGTGATTCAATAAAATTAGAAAAAAAGACACTGAATGGACGGTTTGAAGCTCTGTGTATTCTTGGAGTGAGCAGATGCCACTGGGCTATACTAGCATATGACAGGGACGAATGGAGACATTCCTGGCGCCCGCTCGAGCAAATCAATGAGCAATGGGGTGACAAGTAATACAAGCGATATAAGTGAATAGTTTTGCTTGAGAAATTTCAATCTAGATTTTCCTCTGGAAATCAAGATATTCAAACCCCTGGAAATATGGAAACAATTATATTAGTACTTTTTGTTACTATAAACAAACATTATTTCTTAAACAATACTTATTTTTCTCACTGTTCGTAATAGTAGTGACTATTTTTGTTGTTTGTGTTTCTTTATACCCAGTGGTTTTCAGGGCACACTCATGGCTCTGTAGATTAGGGATAGCTCCCAATAGTGCTTGGAGTACTATATACGGTTCTGGAAATAAAACTTGGGTCAATTTCAGTCTGTGAATTGGGATATAGTTCATTGGTAGAGCTAAATACTTCAAATGTATGAAGGTCAGAGTTTGATCTTTGACAGCCAAAGACAACCAGAAAAAAAAATTCCTTTGGAAAAAGAGAAGCAGAGAGTCTATGAAATTTCTAGAAATGATTCACTTAATTTCACATAAAATTCTCCCACTTTTAAGATATTTAAATTGCACATATGGGTATATTAATGGAATTTTAACTTTTAAAATAATACAGAAACGATGATACTCTTAACTTTCCTTAAATTGTTTATAATTTTGCAATGTGCATGGCCCTGGGCTGGACACTGCAGTTATATTGAACAAAGAAAAAATGAATTACTTTATATATTACATTAAAATGGCAAGGAGAAAATTACAAAGGTAGTATGGATAAACACTTGACCGTAAGAAGATGTTTTACAAATAAAAGTGATTTATTAAAAAAATTGTTATTAGTTGTGGAAAGTCAGATTTTCAGGAAACAATGAAATGGAGTTAAAAGTTTGAAGTGGATTTTTTTTTAATTCGTGACTGGCCTTGGCTATAGAAAATTAACTTATTTGAGTTACCAGCACATGGGCTACAATCATATTCAATCATACTTTAACGTAAGTACATTGCTATTTGTTTACTTGTCAACTAAGAAATTGCACCAAGCCACACATTCCCCAAACACATAGAATTACAAATTACTTCCATAAAAGGAGAAAGAAGCTATTTTATTTTTAATTTTTAAAATGC
The DNA here is from genome assembly GCF_027595985.1 of Sorex araneus. Classification (NCBI taxonomy): domain Eukaryota; kingdom Metazoa; phylum Chordata; class Mammalia; order Eulipotyphla; family Soricidae; genus Sorex; species Sorex araneus. Next base: position 10,463,136 of record NC_073308.1, read on the forward strand.
AGCAGAAAATCTGTTATGATTCTTAGTTTCCTATAACAAGCTTTTACAAATCAAGCACAGTAGAATTATTTGATCATTTTCCAACTTGGCATGCAGCATTCAAAAATTCCTTTGCCACTGTCTTCCCAGGCTTCCCTGCCAAAAATTTTATTTTAAAAAAAGAAGAAAAAGAAAGGAAATAAATCTTTTTTAATATTTAAATCAGGTACAAAGACACCCTTTGCCAGTTGCATGGCCTTCCTTCCTACAACACTGAGAGCAGAAGAATAGCAAACACTGGTTTAACAATCAATACCCCAAACCAATTAGGCAGAAAACAACTTTCAGACAAGGATTTAGCTGAAAAATTTTAAAATGATCAAGCATGTTGGAGCTTTATACTAAAATATAATGATTGACAGCACTGATTTTGACATCATCTGTATTGGGACCATTTGTATTTCTGAAGGATGTTTTGTTTTAATGTTTTTAGGCACCATAATTTATGATACTGTGAATATGTTTCAGGAATATGATGTGCCAACACCACACTTACCTCCAGTGTTAGTGTCTCTCCACCAATATCTGCAGGTCTCCTCAGATTATTCAGGAGGAATATCTGAATATTCACCCTACTCCCCTTTTGACTCAGTTCTGTGACCATCGTCCATTTGTTATTCCCTTGTATTTACTTACATCCCACATATTGAAAAGATCATTCTGTGTTTGTCTATCTCCTTCTAACTTATTTAACTAAACATGATATGCTCTAGTTCTACCCACATTGAAGCAAATTGATTGAATTCATCTTTTCTTATGGCTGATTAATATTTCATTGTGTATAATTGCCTTAGTTTCTTTATTAATCTGTTCTTAGGCACTAGAGTGTTCCCAGGTCTTGGGTTTTGTGAATAAAACTGCAATAAACATAGGTGTGTAAATGTCTCTTCCAAAATAGAGTTTTGGGGCACTTGGGGTAGAGGCCAATAAGTAGAATTGCTGGGTCATCTTTGAATTTAATGATTAATTTTTTGAGAAGTCTACAGATTGTTTCCAACAGAGGCTGAATTAGAAGACATTTCCATCAACAGAGGATGAGGACTCCTCTCCACCCCACATTCACAGCAGAACAGACATTATTTCTTATCTTTTTGATGTCTACAACCTCACTGATGTAATCATTACTATGATTTGCATTTCAAGGTTGGTAAGTGATGAGATACACTTGTTCCAACATATATTGGCAATAGTGTGTCTTCTTTGAGAAAGCGGCTGTTGTCTCTAGGGTTTTTCTGAGTATGTTATTTGGTTGTAAGCAAATAGTGATTGTTTGACTTCTTATTTTCCAATCTGAATCGACTTAATATATTTGCAATTCCTATATGTTTTAACAAGCATTTCCAATATTATGTTGAGTAAGAGGTGTAAGCTAACACACTTGTTATGTGCCCGATCTTAAAGAAAGTGCTCTCAATTTTTTACCATTAGGCCTAACATTATCTGTGGGGTTTTGGTAAATGACTTTCTGTATACTGAGGAAAGTTCCTTCTATTCCTATTTTATTGAAAGTTTTTTTTAATTTATTTTTTATTACGGATGGTTGTTACATTCTCTCAGGTGTTTTATCTGCCTTTATGGATTAAACACTGATTTTTCCTATCTGCTGTACAATATCTACAGTCTATTTAATGCAGAATTTTATCTTTAAAAAATGGCCTGCATTTCTGATGCTAGTAGAAGCTACAGACCACAAAAATGCAGCATGAAGAACTAAGGATATTTTAAAAACATGGTACATGTAGTTAGTGGAATGATTGAGTTGATGTTGAACTTGAATATTTCAATGAATACACAAATAAATCTGTGGAATACACTTAGACAAGTTAGATGTTTTTGAAGTTATTTTCTTGCCATATCCAAATAACACAAAATGCACAATGAAATAAATCTGTGATATTTCTGATTTTAATGGACATAAAGTAACTCAGTGTTAAGATACAAGAAGCCCAGATAAACTGAATACAGACAAAACTGTAGTAAATAAAACTAACATAACTAAACTTGTAACATCAGGCTGAGGAGTGCTTCTCCATAGGCCTTTATACATCAGCCCATCTTTTGAGCTTCAATAGTACCTGTATATGTTTGCATACTCTCTGTCTCTCTGTCTCTCTGTCTCTCTCTCTCGCTCTCTCTCTCTCTCTTTGCTCGAGCAGGTACCAGTAACGTCTCCATTGTGAGACTTGTTGTTACTGTTTTTGGCATATCGAATATGCCATGGGTAGCTTGCCAGGCTCTGCCGTGCAGGCAGGATACTCTTGGTAGCCTGCCGGGCTCTCCGAGAGGGACAGAGGAATCGAACCCAGGTAGGCCACGTGCAAGGCAAATGCCCTACCCACTGTGCAATTGCTTCAGTCCTCCAAAAACTAAATAAATAAATAAATATTTTTTCTTTCTTTATTTTTTTGGGGGTGTGGGATGGCACTTAAAGGGCCAAAAAAGTTGAGTGTTCTTAGTCCTCAACAATAATGAAAAACATTTTAGATGTGAGTACTAAGTGATTTGGGCTCTTTCAAGGTTTCCTTTCATTTCTTTCTTCTTTACATTGTGATAAAGAATGATAAAAATAAGCAGGAATATGTGACCTCTAACTATAATTTAAACAACAATGATATAGCGTCCTTCCACTCAGCAATGACCTCTTTGAAGCCTCTGGGTGACTTTGCACAGAACTTGTCATTGTTTAGATTTTTGTTACTTTTGTATTTTAAGAATTTTTCTAGACCATCCCCACTTCAATGAAGCCATAGTTACTGGGCATCCTGCCTATCATTTACCAGAATCTTCTCCAACCCAGTATGCTGTCAGAGACCTGAAGGGGACAGACAGAGCCTCAAATTTACCCTACATTCCCGGAATACTGAATCTATTCCTCCAACTTCACGCTTAAAACACTGATATCCCCAAGGAAGTCTGCACTGTAGGGAAGCCCTCCCTGATTCTAGGGGCTGAACCAATGAGAGCAATCTTGTTGGGATGAACTGCAAAAATTCGTTCCAGACAATAGCAGACACAATGAGTACAAAAGCCTCACAAGACCAGTGAAAATAATGACTCAGAAAACAATACCAGACCCAACTACCTGTAACTTCTCAGGTAAGGACTTTAGGGATACAGTCATGTGGTTGTTTAATGAGTTGAAAGAAACAATGGCATGGGTACAAGAAAAGATGAGAAACTGCAATCAGGTGATAGAACTGAACAGTGTGTTAAGTGAAGTGAAAAACTCAATGGAAGACCTCAGTGGCACTGTATAAGAGCTGAATAAAAAATCAGTGAGTCCCAACATAGGATGCAGGAAACATCCATAAGTCAATAAAAGATGGAAAATATAAAGAGAAATAAAGTGTATACCAGTGAACTATGAGATGAATTCAAGATGAGCAACATAAGGAACATCTGAATCTGAGAAAGATAAAGGTGATTTCAATGGAGAATCACAATTTAAAGAAATCTAGCTAAAATTTCACCCAAGTTGAAGAGTACATGCTCCTGGATTCAAGGGGCTAGAAAGTTCCCAGTCAAGAGGTGTCCAAATTATTTCAAAAGACCAAGAAACATTGTAATCAAAAGTACAGAAACCAAAGACAGACAGAATATTGCAAGCACCATGATCAAAGAAGGAACTCACACTTGAAAGAAATCCCTCAAATTGACAGATCAACCAAGGCTGAAGAGCTTGTTAGATGCAGTAAAAATGCTGAATGAAATGAAAGGCTCACCAAGAATACTTTATCCAGCTAATTTTTCAGATTTGAAGGAATGACACAAAATTTCGTAGACAAACAGCTTAGGAATTTCTTAGCCTTAAGTCCCGTTTTGCAAGAAGCATTAAAGGAGCTTCTTTAAAAGGCAAGACAAACCTCAAAGCCTGCATAGTTCTTCAAAAAGACACCAATTAGTTCCTTCATCTCCATAATCTTATTCAATGATTTAAAAACATTTTAATTAAATCATAGTGAGATAAATTGTTGGAGGTTTATTAATGATGGGGTTTTATTCATATAATGTCTAACTTTCAACTCTTAATTCTTGTCCAGAGTGGTAATTTCTAACTATTATTGTCATACTAGCCCCTTCTCTATCTTAACTGTCCTTTTCCCCCCACATATGAAGTGCAATCATTCTGTATTTGTCCCACTCCTTCTGACTCATTTCACTCAGCATGATACTTTCCATGTCCATTCATGTATAAGCAAAGTTCACTACTTTTTTTTCTAACAGCTGGATAATATTCCATTCTGTAGATGTACCATTATTTCTTTATCCAGTCATCAGTTGTCAGGAAACTTGGCTTGTTTCCAGATTCCAGCTATTGTGAACAATGCTGCAATGAACATAGGAGTGCAGATGGTGTTTCTGCTGTGTGCTTTTTGGGCCCCTAGGATGTATTCCTAGAAGTTGTGTTTTTGAGTTAAAAGGGAGTGCAGTTTCTAGTCTTTTTGAGGAATGTCCTTACCCAGTCGGAATTCCCACCAACTATGAATGAGACTCCTTTTTCCCCACATCCATGCCAACACTGCTTGCTCCTGTTCTTTTCTCTGTGGCATGAGATGATATCTCATTATTGTTTTGATTTGCATCTCCCTGATGATTAGTGATGTAGACTTTTTTTTCATATGCTTTTTGGCCATTTGAATTTCTTCTTTTAGGAATTTTCTGTTCATTTCTTCTCCCCATTTTTTGATGAGGTTGGATATTTTTTCTTGTAAAGGTATACTAGTGCTTTATGTAACTTGGATATTAACCCCTTATCATATGGGCACTGGGTAAATAGTTTTTACCATTACATGGGATGCCTTTGCATTTTGGTCATAATTCCTGTTGAGGTGCAGGAGCTTCTTAGCTTAATGTAGTCCCATTTGTTTATCTTTGATTCCACTTGCTTGGTCATTGTTGTTTCATCTTTGAAGATTGGGTAATCACAAAATAACTAGGGAAATCCCGAGGCTCTCTTTTGCCATCTGCATTAGGTGGTCTTGTTCCACATCCCCACCAGGGATGGCCGAGTCCATGGGTGGACAAAGGAGGAAATGAGGGCCAGGTTCGTTGGTGATCAGTTGCTGTTTATTCCATTCTCCCCACGTGCCTGTTCCAATCTCACTAAGATCCCCATTCCACTCTCACACTGCTCCTCATTCCCTCTCCTCCTGTCTTTCCCGCTCATCTCTTCGCACTCCAACTAGCTGCCCTGGTCTCTCTCTAGTTTCTCACCAACTTCCCCTAATGGGGATAGCCATCACAACCCTTCTGGTAGCACAATCAACATATGAAAGCCCTTCTTCCACTCAAGGGCAAAATATCATTTAGGGGTGTTTCTTCTCTCCTTAGTCCAATAACTTAATATCATAATTAATAACTTAATTCTACTTTTTAACATTATTTTGTATGGACACAGACTGGAGCTATAGCATAGCATGTAGGATATTTGTCTTGCATGCAGCCAACCCAGGTTCGATTCCTCTTTCTCAGAGTCCAGCAAGCTGCCAAGAGTATCTCACCCGCATGGCAGAGCCTGGCAATCTACCCATGGCATATTCAATATGCCAAAAACAGTAACAAGTCTCACAATGGAGACATTACTGGTGCCTGCTTGAGCAAATTGATGAACAACGGGAGGACAGTGACAGTGCTACAGTATGGACACAGTAAAAAATACATTGAGTTTATAGTGTGGCTCTCCTGGGAACATCTTGCTATAGATCTCAGACTATAGTGCTCAGGCCAGATTAATCTTTCCTAACCTGTAAAAAATACAAACATGCATGTGTGGGAGGGGGATGATGTGATGTGTGTTGTTTGCGGGCTTTCGTGGTGGCTCTCTCTCTCTCTCCGCTCATGTTTGGTGCTCTTGAGCCGCGGTGTATGGACCGGATCGGGATGGCTCCTCCTTGTGCTCTGCTTCTGTGTGTGCCGCTGTGCTCTCTTCTGTCTGTCTCTCTATCTCTGTCTCTGTCTCTGTAGACTCTCCTCTGGTCTCTTTCGACCTCTCTCTGTCTGTCATCTTTCCTGTGGTCTCTTCTGATCTCTCTTCTTCTGATCTCTCTCTCCAGAGGGAACCCTTCTGCTTCAGTCTCTGGATCCCCACTCGCTCTCACTTCTCACTCACTCTGTGCTCTTTTTCCCCCTGCTTCTGGCTCCGATGATTCTCTTTCACTCTGTGCTCTGCTTCTGTGTCTTCTCTCTGTTTCTGTCTTCTCCATGCTTCTGTGTCTTCTTCTTGCTTCTGCGTCTTCTCCTACAATCTTAGTTTATATAGCAATTACATAGGGTGATGACACAAAGGTGGGTTGAACATTAGCAAATCAACAAAGAGGGGTAAGACCACTCCTCCAGAAGATTAACAAAATCTCATCTAAGGAGATTACTCCAGATTACTAGAAGATCCGCTCAAGGGCGGGATCCCATCCGGGGTGTGTCACTTCTTTCCTAAACTTGTAATCCAACTATTAAATTTATATAAGTGGTTATATAAATTTACATAACTATTTATATAAATAAATTTATATAACTATTTATATAATTTTATATAACTATTTATATAAACTATTAAATTTATATAAATAGTTATATAAATTTACTTCTAATGTTTCTACCAAAGTCATTCTGTATGAACACAGTAAGAGATATATCAAACTTAAAGTTTGGTTCTTCCTGAGGATATCTTACTATATTTTCTAGATCACAGTCCTCAGACCAGGTTAGTCTTCCTAACCCCAGCAGGGTCCTAAGTCTCGTCATTACTTTTGGACAATACATAGACATCATTTGTCTATGACCATGCTCTCAAATTATAGTTAAGTATTATGGCACTTTGACCTGGTCCATTTCGATGCCAAGGTAGCTCACAGCTTGCCCTGGGTCCGTTCAGTCCCTTGATGGGACCCTGCTTTGGGGGTGTTAGGAAGTAAGGGCAACTGAGGCTTAAGTTGAGAGAAGATGCCCAGGGATGAGTATCATTCAGAGTCAACTAACTCCCAAGTTACAAAAGCATAGCATTAACTGTCTTCCTGTGTCTGTACTGCTCTGAATGAATTATGCAAAGGACTGAAGGAGAAAAGAAAAGCAATATTATCAAGTTAACAGAGTCTGATTAAGAGATACAAGTATTTGACCAGTTGAGGAAGCAGAGCACAAAGAAAGAGGTTACAAGTAAACACAGAGGAATGGGAGCACTGTGATTGGAGTAACCCAATAAACCCAAACTCCCCATGGCAAGACAGAAAGGATAAACCAATGATATCACAGAGAAGATGTCTTTAGCTTCAATGTCAAGTACGGTTTTGCCAAAGTTTTCCTTCATGTGACATATGGGTTAAGAGATGATGTTGAGGTCTTTAACCCATTTTTATCTGACTTTCATACATGGCATTACATAGAGATCTGAGTTCATTTTTTACATGCATTGGTCCAGCTTTACCCGCACTACTTGCTGAAGTAGCTTCCCTTGTTCCACTTCATATTTCTTGTTCCCTTATCAAAGATTAAAGATGAATTTGAGGGTCAATCGGAGGCACGCCTCACCGGGGATGGTGGAACAACAACCAGAAGGTCAGACATGACATTTGAAAAAAAACATAGAATGCTGTTGAAATTTATATGGAGTAATTGTTCCCCTCTTCCAATATCCAAAGCAATACTCATGGTGGGGAAAGATTAGAGGCTTCTCTTTCCCCAGGTACAAATAAAGCTGCAATAATCAAAACAGCATTGTATTGGAACAAGGACAGATCCTCAGACCAATGAAATAGAACTCAGAGTGCAGAGACAGTCTCGGATATATGGATAGTTAATCTTTGACACAAGAGAAAAAGTATGAAATGAAGCAAGGAACCTTTCCAACAAATATTGTTGGTTAAACTGGATGATCACCTGCAAAAGAATGAATTCAGACCCCTTTCTAATACTATGCACAAAATCCAATTCAAAATAGATTAAAGACCTCTGTATCAGACCTTAATTCTTGAATTATATTGAGTATACTATAGTTAGAACACCTCAAAATATTGAATTTATGCGCATCTTTAATGATTCAATGCTATTAGCAAAGTAAAGAGTGGCAAAGAAAAAGCAACTTGATTATCTATATCAAATTATGAAGCTTCTGCCAGGAAAAGAAATGATTAGAAAAAAAGACACTCTACACACTTGCAGAAAATATGCAAACCTCTGATAAGGGGTTAATTTTCAAGAATAAAACAACCAAATTCACACAAATATGTTTTATAAAAAAGAAGAGGACCAGAGTGATAGTATTGCAGATAGGGTGTTTGCCTTACGAAGCCAACCCAGGTTCCATCCTTGGTACCCCATATGGCTTGCGAACCTCCAAGAGTGATCCCTGAGCGCAGAACCAGGAGTAAACCATAAGCATTACCTGGTGTAGCCCAAAATAAAAAGTGGTGGGGGGGAAGATATGAACAGAAACTTTCTCAAAGAAGACAGATGGCCAAAAGGCACATTTTAAAAATATGCTCTGCATCACTTATCATCAGGAAAATCAAAACAATAATGAAACATCATCTCACACCACTGAGACTGACACACATCACACACACAAAAAAATCAATCAGTGTTGGCAGGGATAAGGGGGAAAAGCTATCCTAATTCACTGCTGATATGAATGTTACTTGGTCCAGACATTTTGAAAAGAGTGTGGACACTTACTTAAAAAACTAGAAATTGAGCTTACATGCAACCCATGCAGTTTTACCAATTTTACTTCCTGGCATTAACCCTGAGGGAACAAGAATTCTATCAGAAAAGACATTAACAATTCTGTATCCATTACAGCACATTTCAGTAGCCAAAATATGGAAAAAACTAAAACGTCCAAGAATAGATTAGTGTATAAAGAAGCTATAATATATAGATCATTGTTGATGTTACATAGAGTAATATATTATATATTATTAATATGGCATCAGAAGCATCCATTGAGGACCTGATGGTGCAAGGGCAGAAGATCAAGTACAACATCATTGGTCTGACCAAAATGAGAAGACATCAATCACATCATGCCATTTTTGGCACAGGAAAAGAACAGTTATTCAGAACATGCGACAACAGAGGCATTAGTGGCATGGGTGTCTTTGTCAACACGAACTTGGCCATGAGCATTGATTCATTCAAATGCCTAACAACCCAAATCAGTTGATTACACTTGAATAGATGTGGCTCACTGCCTGCAGTTTCTATCTTCATCGTCTATGCACCAACATCCAACTACGATGAAGAAGAAATTGAGAAGTTCTACGTGGAACTGGAGAAGTTCTATAAAGAAGACCACACCTTCTACAAGATTATTGTTGGTGATTTTAATGCCAAGATAGGATTGAGAAAGTTACCCAAAGAACTCCACATTGGGTCTCATGGCCTAGAATGGAAGGAACAGGGTGAGAGACTGTTTGAGTTTATCATGTCAACCTAGACCAACCATGGTAACTCACAGTTCTAGAAGGCCGAATCTAAACGTTGGACATGGGTGTCTCCCAGTGGACAGTTCCACAAAAAAATTGACCACATCATATTCAAAGGTTTTGCCTGACTGATGTCACTGTTGTCCCAAAATTCCAAACGGGATTGGACCACCATCTCCTTCGTGCAAAATTCTACTTCACAGAGCAGGGAGAAAAGACTGCAAAGTTTAAGTTTGAGAACTCCCAGGATGATCACCTACTGGGAGTACTTTGGCACTATTGTGGCAATGTGGGAAGATGCCGTTGTTGACAACATTGACGAGGAATAAGATCGATTGACTGGTTCAGCACCTCCATGACTGCGCGAGGAATGCCGAAAGTGGGAAAGCCACAAACAGACACCAGTCTTCTGAAAATCTCGAGCCCATTTGCCAATGTGGTTTGGCACGAGCCTCAGGCAATCACAAGCGAATGTCCAGGCTTGCAAAGCTGGGCAAAGAAACAATAAAGGAAGACCTCAAAGAGAGAAGAGCAGCAGTGTTGGCTGATGAGGCAGAAGCTGTGAAAAAGTATTCACAACACTCACCTGTCCTTAGTCAACTACAGATCAAGATGACTGCCCTCCGACGTCCTGATGGATCTATCACATCTTCTAGAAGGGCAATGGAGAGGATTATTCATGACTCCTACTTGAATATCTTCGACAGCTATGTCCACCTGCCCACATACCAAATTCCGCAGGATGGATATGTCTTTCCCAACTTCCTCCCTTCCAAAATCCAACATGCCATTTTGTCGGTAAAGGCACGTACAGCACCCGGTCCAGACAAGGTCAGACCCAAACACACCTGAAGAATCTGCCACCAGTACTTGTCAATACACTGGCTCAGCTATTTAAACACTACCTGTCCAAATGCAAGGTTCCGTCCAAATGGAAAACCAGCAGGACCGTTCTGTTGTACAAGAAGGGAGACATCCACGACATCGGCAACTATCGCCAAATCTGCCTGTTATCCATAGTATACAAGTTGTTCACTCAAGTCATCCTGAATAGAATAGTCAGAACACTAGACGAAAGATAACCACGCGAGCAAGCCAGGTTCTGAAAAGGGTTCAGCACAATCGACCATATCCACACAGTGACCAAACTCATTGAAATTTCGCAAGAGTTCAAGATGCCACTCTGTCTAACGTTCATCGATTTAAAGAAGGCCTTTGATTCTGTTGAGACTGAAACGGTCATCGAAGCCCTAGCCAAACAGGGCGTTCAAACTCAGCGTATCAAAATTCTCCACGAGTTGTATTACAGATTCACCACCAGGATCTCACCATTCTACATGGAAGTGATCATTGATGTAAAGAGAGGGATTCGGCAGGGTTCACCAAAACTCTTCAGTGTCACCCTCAAGAACATCATGCAATGACTAGAATGGGAAGGAATGGGAGTGAAGATAGAGGGTTGGCAAGGACACCACCTCCTCTTCGCTGATGATATCATTCTCATAATGCCAAACATTAGCCAAGCAGCACAAATACTGGCCGACTTCGACTGCGAGTGTGGAAAGGTCGGACTGCAGTTAATCTCAACAAAATGATGTTTATGAAAAATGAACTAGCCCCTGATGTTCCATTTGCTCCCAATAGAACAAACATCTCCAAATGCAACAGTTATGTATACCTGGGTTGAGAACTCAACATGAGGAATGACTTGGCGCCAGAACTGCACAGAAGGAAGAGAGCAGTGTGGAACACCTTCAAGAGCATCGAAGAAGTAGTTAAGAGGACTAAGAACCTCCGGCTCTGGGCACATCTTTTTGACTCCACCATTCTTCCTGCACTAACTTATGTCTCAGAGACATGGGCCCTATGAAAACAGGATGAGAACGCTATTCAAATATCCCAAAGAGGAATCGAGAGAGCCATGCTAGGAGTATCACATTTTACTCAAGTGAGAGAAAGAATTCAGAGTTTGACCTTGTTGATGATCAAGAATCAGGGATGCTGTCTCATTTGCCAAAGCATTGAAAATCCGATGGGCACGTAATGTGATTCAGAGATGATCGCTATACTAGAGCTGTTACCAACTGGATTCCACGGGATGTCAAAAGACCACATGGCTGCCCACATACGAGATGGTCTGACTTCTTTGTCAAAACCCTGAATGAACGATTTGAGACTTACTGTTCCTGGAGCAAGCAGATATCATTGGGCTACATTTGCACACAACAGGGACAAATGGAGACCTCACTGGCACCCGCTCAAGCAAATCAAAAATCAACGGGATGACAAATGATACAAATGATTGTTAATATGTTTATATAACATATATTAATATCCCACTATACATATTACAGTAATATTCCATTATATATAATGAATTATTACACAGCTATAAAAAAAAACATGAAGTCAAGTGTGAGTTCAAACTGTCGGTATATTCAGTGGCTGAAACCCTTTCCAAGGCCAGCCAAACAGCTGGCAGTGGAGGAGTGAAGGGCCTCAGGCTGGTTGGCAATCAGTGTCCATTTATCTTGAACCTCACAGCATTAGTTTTGGTTATATAGAAATCGTGAAGGGTGGGGGAAAGATGTAAAGCCCTTCCTTCAGGGGAAGTTCTTCTAAGAGACTAACTCAAGGACAAAATCTCATCTGGGGCTTCAGCACTCTAGATTACTAGAAGATCTGCTCAAAGGTGGGATTCCATCTATGGGTACTGCTTTCTCCTTTCCTCAGCTGGTAACCCATTTAAACAATCTTATTACATTCACTTCTTACTAATATTTCTAGTCATTTTGAATGAATGTGTTCATACAAAGTTAATGTATCTCTTACTGTGGTAAGAGCTATATTAAGTTTAAAGAGTGGCTCTTCCTGGGGACATCTCGCTATGTATCCCAGACTTCAGTTCTCAGGCCAGGTTAGTCTTTCCTAACCCCAGCAGGGTCCTTATGCAGTTACTTCTTTTTGGGTCATGCATGACAGAGTTTGTTCCATGACTGTGCTCTATCTTATTATAATGCTTATGGTGCTTAACTTGTCCCTTTTTGATTCCAGGATAGCTTACAGCTTGCTCTCGGTCCATCCAATCCCTTGCTGGGACCCTCCTTTGCAGTGTTAGAACTAAGAACAATTGAGGCTTAAGTTAAGTAAATATGACAGATCCCCAGGAGTAAATATTATTCATAGCCAATTAACTCCCATGCTACAAAAGCATATTATCAATTGTCTTCCTGTGTCTATACAAAAAGGACTTTGCTAAACCATACAAAGAACACAAAGTAAAGAGAAAAGCAATATAGGATTAGGTATGCCTGATAAAATCGGGTGTGCCTCGGGAGCACTGTAATGCATACAACTCAGTAAGTCTAAGCTCCCTGTGGGAGGAGCAAGAAGAAACCAATGTTATCCAATAGCCATGCAATTTATAACAATGTGGTTGATCTGGAGAGTATCATGCTGAGTGAAATTAAAAGGTAAGGGAAAGATACAGTATGAGCTCCCTCATATGTGGATATAGAGAAAAACATCCCAGAAATAACATATTCCCACAGGCAACAGAGACTGAGAGCAGGTGTTTGATAGGAAGCTTACCACAGTAAAGGGGCCTGATGGATGACTGGGACGGGGAAGGGAATAAGACTTGGGCACAATGGGAGAGTAGAGAGGGAAATGGCTATTCCGGCACAGAGTGTGGTGCTGAAACTACCATTTACAGTACAGTAAATCATGGCACCTAACATAAAATTTTAAAAAATGTTATCAGGCCCAGGACATAGCTAAGTAGCAGACAACATGCACTGTGTGTCTGAGGACATTCCCTAGTATGATTTAAATAGTTAAATAAATAAAAATAAAAGCATATGCATATAATCCCCAAGGACAGCGCTCCCCTTTTCCGCCCAGATTGGGGGGGTGGGGCAGGCTCGGGTCACTCCCCTCCCCTGGCAGCCCAGCCCATGGGTCAGATGAAAGAGGAAACAAGGGCCAAGCCGGTTGATTGATCAGCTGCTCTTTATTCCAATCTCCCTACACACCTGTTCCAGTCTCTCTGAGCCCCCCATTCTAGTCTCACACTGCCTCTTATCCACGTCTCCTCCTGTCTCTCCTGTTCATCTCTCCGTGCTCCATCTGGCTCCCTGCCTCTCTCCCAAGTCTCACCAACTCTCTCCATTCCCCAGCACTCTGGACCTCTGGACAGACTACACCCAATCCAGTAGGTAGTAAAATCAACATAAGAAAGCCCTTCCTGACTGCTCATCAGGCTCAAGGGCAGAAACACCACCTAGGGGTGGGCATTTCTCTTCTCCTTAGTCCAATAACTTAATTAACACCTTAATATTAGTTGTTTTTATATGGACACAGTAAGAGATACATTGAGGCTTGTAGGGCAGCTCTCCTGGGAACATCTTGCCACAGACTCAGACTACAGTACTCAGGCCAGATTAATCTTTTCCAACCCTAGCAGGGTCCAAATCTAGTTACTGCTTTTTGGATCATGACAGCATCTGCCCATGACCAAGCTCTTAAGTTATAGTTAAGCATTAGGCACTTTGGCCAGGCCCATCTCAGTTCCAGGGTAGCACCACTTGCCCTGGATACATCCAGTCTCTCGTCGGGACGCTGCTTTGTGGGTACTAAGAAGTAAGGGCAGCTGAGGTTTAAATCGAGAGAACAGATGCCCAGGAGGAAAATATCATTGAGAGCCCGTTAACTCCCATGTTACAAAAAGCATAGCATTAACTGTCCTCTTGTGTCCATATAAAAAAGAACATTGCTCTGAATTGCAAAGGACTTAAGGAGAAGAGAAGAACAATATTTACAAGTTAACAGAGCACAAGAAAATTTACAAATAAAGACAGAGGAATGGGAGCGCTGTGATGGGAGCAACCCAATAAACCTAAGCTTCCTGTGGCAAGGTGGAAAGGACAAACCCATGTTATCCTACATAAATGTATTTTATTTACATTTTTGAACAATATATTGCTTTGTCTGCTTTATTGCATCATAAGAATTGGGTTTTACTGCATGTTTTCTTTTGTCTATATCTACCTATAAACATTGATTTAAATTTCAATTTGGTGACACAAAAAACAGTTGCACATTTCTTTATTCTTTATTGTATCATTCCATATTCAATAAAATATTACCCAATGATATGTGTGTATGTACATCAGTGTCTCTTCCTTCCCATGCTCCAAGACATTGAGTTTGTTTCCTGTTTTGCTGACAGAGTCACACCACTGCCGGGGGTGCGGGCATCCCCAGTGCTGCTTCTCCAGGAGCCATCCCAGAGTGCACAGATGGACCCAGTGTGCAGTCTGATCCGGGCCCTGCTGCCAGCTGCATTCTTGTGGTGTTCCCAAACCAGATCCCTGCCACATCCGTCCATAAGTCTGTTCTCCAAACTCTTTTATCTTCCTTCCTATACTGTATCCCCACCCCTTGCCCTGTTCTTGCTCTCTTTAATCTCACCCAGACCCAACATCTCTCGAACGTAACTTTGGATTATTCCACATATGGATGCTTTTAGATTAGAAACCTACTCAGTACTGTATGCATTGTGGGCTCCACAGTCTATAACAGAAAATGCAAATTACAATACAGGCCCTTAAAAATTGTGCCCAAGAAACGTTCAATTTATTATAATATTCCGTAGCATGGGAAATGAATTCTTTTAAATTTTTATTTACTTATTTATTTTTTGAAATACATTTTATACATAATAATTAACAAATAAAAATAAAATTACTTATCAGAAACTATGATTTTATTATAAAGAGGAGATAGGGCTCTTTTCTTTCTTTTCTGTTACTTTCCTTTTTTTTTTTTTTGGTAAGAGGAGGAATAGAAATATATATCTCCTCAGCACAAGTTAGACTGGTGATATCATTAGGATTATTGAGTAACTCAAAGGTAGAGAGAGGAAACCACGTCAGACACAGAAAAACAAACTTTGTTTATCTCTCCCTTCTGGCCGTTTGAGATTTTCCCAGGCAAGAACTGACCTCTTGTGAAACAGCTTCACTTTGAGGTTCAGGGATGGATAAAATCCAAAATCCCAGACCTAGGTGGAAAAATGAAGTATCTGAAAAGAGGAAGCCTTTCATGGTGCTTATCCTCTGTTTACATCCGTTGTGGGTTTCTGTAAACAGAAGTGCATGGTAGGACAGTGTACAAAGACTCATCTGTGTTGTAGAGGACTTGGCATGGGACCATAAGTTGAGAAGGGGTCACTTTAGGCCTGATACCACTCTTCACCAGTGATCCTCTGATGCACTTGAAAATAGTAAATGATTACTGTCTTACTCAGTTTTCTGAGTTTTCCAATGACAACACTATTGATATAGTCTAAAAAGTGGCTACCTTATCCATCTATCAATTTATGTACCAGGGTAGGAAGCCCTCTGACTCTGTCCTGAGGAAGTTGGAACAATCTTGCTTATACTCATGAAGAATGGTTGTATCCTGGAGCAAAACCAAAGGAAGAGGTTAACATGCTCAGAAGGCTTTTGTAACATATTATTGTGCAAATTTGTCTGAGTTTTCTCTTTTCTTCTGGACTCTTGTACAGATACAGTTCTCTTAACTGTTTTTATACCAGAGTCCAGAAGCAACTTTAGAAAGCACTGAGAAAAAAGACATTCGAAAAAAACACAGTGGGAATGAACATATAGAGAATCTGATTTTAGAGCACACACTTGATTGCAATTCAATGAAGAAAATCTTATTGTTTGCATTTAGTTTGGGGTTAGTTAAAAATCAACACATGCCATGAACTAACAAGAGATATGTTAATTAAAATGTTATAATAAAATGTTAAATTTAAGTCCTTATTTCAATTAAACATTTAATAAGCACCAACTCTATAAGTTATCACATATTCTATAAAATATATAAAAATATGAACATGGCAGGAAGAGATAGTACAAAGGGCAAGACTGTTGCCCTGCTCATGGTCAACCTGGGTTCAATCTGGGCACTCTGTATTGTTCCTTGAGTCATGACAGAAGAAATCCCTGAGCACAGAGCCAGGAGTAGGCCCTGAGCACTACTGGGTGTGCCCTCCAAAACAGGAAACAAAACAACAACAACAACAAAACCCAATGAGTAAAACTCTCTGGTATTTATTGAGATAACTTTGGTTTATGGGACTGCATATGTTTTAGGGATATTATTTCACACTTCAAGATATGTTATTGGACCTCACCAAGCATGAAAATACCAATATAGCTTCACTCTATCCTACCCATTTTAATCCTCTTTTATCTCAACCATTAATATCAGTTCCATAATTACAGTCCAAGTTATGATCTACCCCCCTTTTTATTAAATTTGGATTTCTTCCTTTGCTTTGTTTCTCTAAATTCTTCATAAAGGTAGAATCATCTGGCATTTGTCATTCCTCCTTCTGATTTAGCATAAAGGGTACTCTGATTTAGCATAGAGGCACTCAGTTCCATTAATGTTATGAAAAAGTCATTTTTGTCATTTCTTACAAATAGATAGCATTCCATTGTGTATACATACTACATTTTCTTTATCCACTTATCATTTGAGCAGTTGAATTGTCCCATATCTTGGCCATTTTCTATTTATTATTTTTTTTATTAGTGAGTCACCATGAGTTACAGTTACAAACTTATGCATGAACTTTGATGTTTGCATTTTGTTTATATCCCTCCACCAGTATATCTTGGCTATTTCTAATTGCTCTAACAAATGTAAGTGTACCTATGTCTTTTTGAATTAGTGTTCATTTTTTGCTATCATTTTTTGAGTAGATATCACTGAATATCATTTTTCTCCGTTCGCACTGCCACATAAGTACCGCGCGCTAACCGATTGCGTCACTGGAGCTCCAAATCTTTCTTAAAAATGGTAATATACTTAGCATATTTTAATATTTAAGAATTATAAGTACTGTTCTCTGTAGAAACTAAACAGATTTACGTCGCCATCAATAGGACTCTTCTGTCCCCATTCTTCTGCTCGTTTAGTTGCTGGTTTCTATTACTTAGGCCATTCTCGCTGTGTATGAATGATGTGAGGTGATGTCTCACTATTCCTTCAATTTTCAATTTCTCCAAGGCATAAGACAAGGAACATTTTCATTGAGTCTACTGAATATCTTTATGTTTTCCTTGGTCAAGTGTCTGTTCAACAGTTATCTTTATTTTTGATGGAAGTTTGTTTCCCTGCTGAAATTCTGTAACTTCCCTATTTACCTTGGACCTCAGACTTTTCTCAGATGTAAGAAGTTTGAATATTCATCTACGTATCTAGGTAAGTAGAATAGTTTTTGCTTTAATAAGTTCTTTTGCTGTGCAGAAGCTTTATGGTTTGATGTAATCTCATTTATTTTTCCTTTTGTTTTTTCCCATAAGGACAGAGTAGAGACCTCAAATACAGCATGGAAGACAATATCATTGCATTTTTCCTATGTTGTTGCCAATGTATGTTTTGATTTGTTTTGATCTTTAATTCATTTTTAATTATCTTTTATGCAGTTTTAAATAGCAACCCAGTTTTATTGCTTTGCACATGGTATCCAATTTTCCTAACAAAATTTGTTGAAAAGAGTATGTTTTCCCAAATTCTTAGTTGTAAATAAACTGTTTATAGATGAGGGTTTAATTCTGGACTCTCAATTTTGTTCCACTGACATGCAAGTGTTTATTTTGATTCCAATATCATACTGTTCTCATTACTAGCACTTTGTAGTATAATTATAAGTTAGGGAACATAATCCATTCTGTTTTGGAGTTCTGTATAAATTTCAGTAAACTCTGTCTTCTTTTCTTAAAATATGTCATTAATAGTTGAATAGAGATTGCATTCAATCTATAGAGATTGAATTGGTCATATTTATAATGTTAACTTTTCCCATCTGCGAGTACAGATTATCTTCCCATCTTCTGGTGTCTTCTATTTAAAATGACTAAAATGTAAGTACACATGTCTTTTGCCTCATTTTTAAAGTTTTCTTGGCACTGTTGGGGGTAGAGAGGTGAGCAAACCTGGTAAAATATATTGGGAATCACACCAATTAAAACTTAAACCAGACTGAAGGCACAAAGGCCTTTGAGACAAAGACCCATCTCAGGAGCCTGGAAAAGTTCTGTTATGCTGAAGTCCAGGCCAGAGCAAAAATGGATCACTGGGAGCAAAGACCCTAAGAGTGCTGGGACCAAGGCAGTGTGGCTACTGGGAAAACTCAAAATTGGATCATCAGGAGTTCAAATCTTTTTCCCCAGGAAAAGCCAAATTAACTACTACTTGTTTAAAGAATTCCAGATCAGGCAGTTATGAAGAGGACCACAAAACCTACCCACAAAAGCCATTCTGTGCTCTGTCCACTCTGGAGAAACCCACATTCTCTCTTGAGCATGAAACTATTTTTCTCTCCACTTATTTCTTAAATTAACTCATCTCAATCCCCTATTGACTTCCTTTTGGAATTCTTTGCCGTGAGGGAAGGTAACAGACTAAAAACCCTGGGTAGAATTTAGAACTGACTTTTATTTTGAAGTAGGAGTGATGGTGGCAGGTCTCTGTGTTTGCTGTGGTTCCAAGGTTCTTAAACATTTTAAGAAATTGAACTATTGAGTAATGTCGGTGCTGAGGTTCAAATAAATAGTAATGATTTTTGCAAACTCCAAGTCCTCTGCCAGGAAGGATTTAAACATAGGACCAAGTTTGGCTTCTTTTATGTGTGGGGATTTTTAGGAAAATTTGATATTTGTGTTTCTAATCAAAGAAAGTATCAGACTATTCCCATTTATTTTCCCTGACGTCTTGTTAATTTAGGGTCCCTTTTTAACCTCTTGCAGTGCCACAAACACTGGGTGTTGTCTGTTTATTTAATACCTTTTTGGGATAACAGGCTGTGCCATTGACCTAGGCACAGCCTGTTATCTTTGGCCAAAGACTTGAAGTATAATTCATAGCCCCGAAAAACTGGCCTATCAGCCTTCTGTAAAGTCTCTGTAAAGTGCAGGAGTATTTAGAAAGTAGGATAGTAATAGTGGAAATGGAGACTTTCAAGCAGCTGGCTACGGGAAACTGAGGCTTCCTCTAAGGCTTTTGTTTGCGCATGTTTGGGGGCCATACACAGTGTTGCCCAGGGGTTACTGTCTAACTGGCTCTGTGCTCAGGACTCACACCTGGCAGTGCTCAGTGTGCCAGGGATCCAACCTGGGCCAGCTGCGTGCAGGGCAAGCGCCCTCCCTGCTGTCCTATGGCTGCCACTGCCTCTTTTTCTCCTCTGCAAAGAGCAGTCCCTCCATGCAGACAGAATCTCAAGGCTCTCCAGGGAACTTGATGGAAAGAATAATTTCCCATGGTATACAAAACTTGTAGATGGTGAAGGACAGGTGAGCTCTGCGAATACTTTTCCTGGTTTCTGCCGCATTGGCCAACACTGATGATCTCTCTTTGAGGACTTCCTTTATAGCTTTCCTGCACAGCTTTGTGAGGTTGGACGTTAGCTTGTGATTGCCTGAGGCTCATGCCAAACCACGCTGAGAAATGGGCTTGAGATTTTCCGAAGACAGGTGTCTATTTGTGGCTTTCCCACTTTCGGCATTTCTCATGCAGTCATGAAGGTGCTGAACCAGTATTCCTCGTCGATGTTGTCAACAATGGCATCTTCCTACGTTGCTGCAATAGTGCCAAAGAGCACCCAGTTGGTGGTCATCCTGGGAATTCTCTTCTTAAACTTTAAAGACCTTTCTCCCCACTCTGTGAAGTAAAGTTTGGACAAAGGAGACAGTGGTCCAATCCCGTTTGGAATTTTGGGACAACAGTGACATAAGTCAGACAAAACTTTTGATTGAATATTATGTGGCCAATTTCATTGTGGAACTGTCCACTGGTAGATTCCCATGTCCAACAATTAGGTTCGGCCTTCTGGAACTCTGAGTTACCATAGTTGGTATTGGTCAACATGATGGACTCAGACAGTCAGCCTGTTCGTTCCATTCTAGGCCATGGGACCCAATGTGGAGTTCTTTTGGTGACCTTCTCGGTCCTATCTTGGCATTGTAATCATCAACAATGATCTTGTAGGTGTGGTCTTTTTTATAGAACTTCTCCAGCTCCATGCAGAACTTCTCAATTTTTTTTTCATCATAGATATATGTTGGTGCATAGATGATGAAGATAGAAACTGCTGGCAGTGAGCCACATCTATTCAAGCGTAATCATCTGATTTGGGTTGTTAGGCATTCAAATGAATCAATGCTCATGGCCAAGTTTGTGTTGACAAGGACACCGATGCTGACGCCTTTGTTGTCGCATGTTCCGAGGAACAGTTCTTCTCCAATATCAAAAATGGCATGATGTGATCGATGTCTTCTCATTTCAGTCAGACCAATGATGTCGCACTTGATCTTCTGCCCTTGCACCATCAGGTCCTCAATGGATGTTTCCGATGCTAGCATATGTGTGTTGAAAGTACAGACAGTCATTTTAGTTTTTCTTCATTTTGGCAGCTGGCTCATCCCTGAGATTTTATCAGTCTCTCCTTGTTCATCCTTCTTAATGGTGCCATATTGGGGGCTCTTTTGGTGTCAGGCGAATGAGGCCCATTGTTTTACTGATATAGCATATGCCGCAGGTAGCTTGCCAGGCTCTCCGAGAGGGATGGAGACTTTTAGAGTGGCCTCCAATCACCCTTACAGGTGTTCCTATGGTTCATACCATATTTGAAACCCATAAAATATGGTGCAGAAATTATGAAAAATGGGTATTAAGTGTCTTATGTTGTAACTACCCGCCAATGTCCTGAAGGATCTTTCACATCTTCCAGAATGGCAATGGAGAGGATTATTTACGACTTCTATTCAGATCCCTTTGACAGCCATATCTGCTGCCCACATACCAAAGTCCAAAAGATGGATATGTCATTCCCAACATCTTCCCTTCCAAAATCCAACACACTATTTTGTTGGTAAAGATGCATATAGCACCCGGTTCAGACAAGGTCAGACCTGAACACCTGAAGAATCTGCCGCCAGTACTCATCAATACACTGGCTGGGCTCTTCACACGCAACCTGTCCGAATGCAAGGTTGTGTCCCAATGGAAAACCAGCAGGACTGTTCTGTTGTACAAGAAAGGAGACATCCATGACATCGGCAACTATTGCCCAATCTGCCTGTTGTCCGTCATCTACAAGTTGTTCACTCAAGTCATCCTGAATAGAATAGGCAGAACACTAGACGAAGGACAACCATGCGAGCAAGCCGGGTTCCGAAAATAATTCAGCATGATTGACTATATCCACACAGTTACCAAGCTCATTGACGTTTTGCGAGAATTCAAGATGCTGCTCTGCCTAACACTCATCAATTTAAAGAAGGCCTTTGATTCTGTTGAGACTGAAGCCGTCATCAACGCCCTAGCCAAATGGGGGCATTCAAATTCAGTACATCAGATCCTATGTGAGCTGTGTTATGGATTCACCACCAGGATCTCACCATTCTACAAGGAAGTGGTCATTGCCATAAAGAGAGGGGTTCGGCAGGGTGATACCATTTCACCAAAACTCTTCAGTGCCACCCTCAAGAACATCATGTGACTACTGGAATGGGAAGGAATGGGAGTGAAGATAGATGGTCAGCAACTACACCACCTTTGCTTCACTGATGACATCGTTCTCACAACACCAAACATTAGCCAAGCAGCACAAATGTTGGCCAACTGTGACCGTGACTGTGGAAAGGTTGGACTGCAACTGAATCTCACCAAAACAATGTCCATGAAAAACAAACTAGTCCCTGATGTTCCATTTGCTCTCAATGGAACAAACATCTCTGAATGCAGCATCTATGTGTATCTGGGTTGAGAACTCAACATGAGGAGCAACTTGGCACCAGAAATGCGCAGGAGGAAGAGAGCAGCGTAGAACGCTTTCAAGAGTGTCGAAGAAGTAGTTAAGAGGACAAAGAACCTTTGGCTCTGGGCACATCTTTTTGATTCCACCATTCTTTCTGCACTAACATATGCTGCAGAGACCGTGGTCCCTGTGAAAACATGACTCGGGTATCCCAAAGAGGAATCGAAAGGGCTATGCTTGAAGTATCATGTTTCATTCAAGTGAGAGAAGGAATCTGGAATTCTGACCTCTGTTGATGATCAAGAATCAGGGACGCTGTCGAGTTTGCCAAGGCGTCAAAAATCAGATAGGCCGGACACATAATGCGATTCAGAGATGATTGCCGGTGAAACAACCATGAGATACTACCTCACACCATAGAGACTAGCACCCACCCAAAAGAACAAAAGCAACCACTGTTGGAGAGGATGTGGGGAGAAAGGGACCCTTCTACACTGCTGGTGGGAATGCCGACTGGTTCAGCCCTTTTGGAAAACAATATGGACAATTCTCAAAAAATTAGAAATTGAGCTCCCATTTGACCCAGCAATGCCACTGCTGGGAATATATCCCAGAGAAGCAAAAAAGTATAGTCGAAATGACATCTACACTCATATGTTCATCGCAGCACTGTTTACAATAGCCAGAATCTGGAAAAAAAATTTAGTGCCCTAGAACAGATGATTGGTTGAAGAAACTTTGGTACATCTATCCAATGGAATACTATGCAGCTGTTAGAAAAAATGAGGTCATGAACTTTGCATATAAGTGGATTGGCATGGAAAGTATCATGCTAAGTGAAATGAGTCAGAAAGAGAGAGACAGACAGATAAAGATTGCACTCATCTGTGAAATATAGAATAACAGAGTAGGAGACTGACACCCAAGAATAGTAGAAATAAGTACCAGGAGGTTGACTCCATGGCTTGGAAGCTGGCCTCACGTTCTGGGAAAAAGGCAGCTCAGATAGAGAAGGGAACACCAAATAAAATGTGGTTGGAGGCCATGCGGGAGAAGGGTGAAGAGTGCTGAATGTAGACTAGAGACTGAATACAATGGCCACTCAACACCTTTATTGCAAATTACAACACCTAATTAGAGAGAGAGAACAAAAGGGAAGACCCTGCCACAGTGGGGGGGGAGATGGGAGTGGGGGGGAGGGATGCTGGGTTTATTGGTGGTGGAGAATGGGCACTGGTGAAGGGATGGGTTCTCGAACTTTGTATGAGGGAAACATGAGCACAAAAATGTATAAATCTGTAACTGTACCCTCACTGTGACTCACTAATAAAAAAAAGAATAAAAAAATAAAATAAAAAAAGAAATAAAAAAAATGAAAAAAAAAACAAAGGATACATAATTATACCTTAGTCGGTTTATCTACTTCAAATGAATTGAAAATAAAAGCCACAAATGCTACAAAAAAAAAAAAAGACATGATTGCTGGACTGGATTACCGACTGGATTCCACAGGATGTCAAAAGACCACATGGCCACCCACTTACGAGATGGTCAGACTTCTTCGTCAAAATCCTAAACGGAAAAAAAAAATCCTGAACAAAAGTTTTGAGGCTCTTCCTGTTCCTTGAGTGAGCAGATACCATTGGGCTACACTAGCACCTGACAGGGATGAATAGAGACGTTACTGGCACCTGCTTGAGCAAATCAAAGTTCAATGGGATGACAAGTGATACAAGTGATACAAGTGGTGTACAAGACAAGTGTGATTCAGGTTCAGTTTGACGACTGCCGGAGACAAGTTTTCCCAAGCAGAGCTGCTCATGGCAGTGCACCTCTTGCCTTCCCACAGCTCCCCGGTGAGTCAGGTGTATCTGGTGTGGAGGGAAGCCCTGGGCGCCTCCCCAGATTCTTCCTCTCTTTTCACTTCAGTAAGCCATCTGGACACAATCATGTATTTGACTGGTTTCATATGAAATTGTATTTTGATTTCTAAACACAGTGTAATCGCAGGAAGCTTTCCCAATGCTTTTCTAAAAACTTCATAAATAGAGATAAATTGTGCACTTTCCCTGAAATTCCCTGAAATTTACAGTTTTTCTGCTTGGAAGGAAATTTCTGGGCTTTGCTGAAATCTTCATTTTGTGGTTGTCGATGATGATTATGAAGATGATGATGGTGATGGCAATAATGAGAACAAGGTGAGTTAAAGACAGGAGCAGTGACACTGTCTAATGCTTCTTGTGGTTATTTTGACCCTCGAAGGTCAAAGGGTCACTGTGGCAACCCCAGGGCACTGCTCTTCCAGAACAAAGACAGACTGGATATGGTTGATACGAAAAGGTGGGATAACTGTTCCAATAAAACTTTATTTACAAAAGCCCTGTTGATCTACCCAACTCTCTCTCTCTGACTTCCTCTTTGAGGTTTATGAATCCAAGCTGTCTGTATAACCAGCATAAGCCTCCACAGTTTCCATC
This sequence comes from Sorex araneus, assembly GCF_027595985.1. NCBI lineage: Eukaryota > Metazoa > Chordata > Mammalia > Eulipotyphla > Soricidae > Sorex > Sorex araneus. The sequence continues at coordinate 10,487,909 of NC_073308.1, forward strand.
CCAACACTTAAGTCCTCCCAGGAGTTCTGAGAGTTTTCCCCTTCACCAGAACTTTGTAAATTGAAACCAGAAGATCACATTCTGCCCACTAACAGGAATTGTCCCTTCATTTTCCTCCATTTAACAGGGACTTTTTGATTTTGCTCTTTTGCTTGTGGTTTCATAAAGTTGATGACATCTTCCATTATCTTATATATAGCTATTGTCCCAAAAGAAATTCTATTGAGATACTAATATTCAGGCAAACAATCCCCAAATCCTTTAAGATAACCATTTTGTGAAATGTGCTCTTCTCCTGAAATTTTTGCTAAAAGTCTGAATCTCATACCAGCATAAGACTGCTTACAATAAAAAATTTCTATGACAGAAAATTAGAAAAAAGGAGAAAATCAAGAGTCTAGAACATTCAAACTGGTTTTCTTTTTCTCAATTTAGGTATCAAATATAATACTGGTTAAAATCAGAGAAATATGGAAGAGCAGGAAAATGTAATTAAAATAATCATGCTATCTTAAGGATGCCTATTAACATTTTTATTAAGTATCCAGTTTTTAAACTGTCTAAATGCAATTTTATTATTTGACTTTTTCTATATATTTTGATAATGTATCTGTTGCCTTTTGTCATTGAAAGTAAAGGGTACATTTTACTCATCCTTTGGTAGACACATAGAGGAGATTTTTTAAAATAACACTTATAAGACACTCATGCTTGCTTTCTTATCTCTGGTCCTTTTTTTCCCCACACAAGTGCTTTATACATATTTTAAGTTTCATTTTTATTATACAAAACTGAATAGCACAGGTGCCACTTCTTATTCTCAGTTGAGTAAGAGTTAGCCCCAGACCCAGTGTGTCCCATTTACCTTTTCTGTGGGTCTGTATCCTTACCTGCCTTCCTTTTTTTTTTCAAGTTTTTTATTAGTGAATCACTGTGAGGTACAGTTACAAACTTACACACTTTTGTGTTTGCATTTCAGTCATACAATGATCTTTTACCCATTCCTCCACTAGTGCCCATTCTCCTCCACCAATATTCCCAGTATCCCTCCCACCACCTCGACCCCATCCCCCACCTCCCCACCCTGCTTCTGTGGCAAATGAGTGAGAACCCTTTTGTTCTCACTCATTTTGGGTGTTGTAGTTTGCAATAGAGGTATTACCCGCCTTCCTGCTAAGGGGCAGTGACAGGGTGAGAGGATCATAAATGTGGAAGATCAACAAACACAGTAGCATGAACATAGACTCCAGGTATAACTTCTCAATCTCTCTATCTCCCCATCTCTTTTAATAACACACAGCCAAGGGGGTGGTCCAGGGACTGTCACTGCCACACACAGTGCTCTTATGATTTGCCAAAGGAAATCTCAGGATTTTGAACATGCTTAGCTGTGCTCTGCCTCTGAAGCTCTACCTATGCCTCCCACGGGTCTAGTTCTTTACCCTAGATTTTAAAACTGGAGGGAGGGGGAAATCTAAAGAAGTAATTTAATAAACAGTACAATTGCAACAGTTGCAACAGATTTTTCACTGCCCACTTGTCAATGATCAACATCATGGGGAAAAATGTGAAAAGCTATCATCCCCCCGAAAACATGATTTGATGTTAGGAAGGAAGTCAATTGGACTACAAAACAAAATCTTAATTTTTTTAAAACCGGATTGAATAGTAAGTTAGTAAACAAATAGGAATGTATCCCTGTATGCTTAGAAACTACAGAGCAGATATAAAAGACCACTCATGTGTCAAGTGTTGGGCAAAACAGAAGAAATTTCACTAGTAAATAATTAAGAGAAAACTCAATAAAGTATAGAAAATTCTGACTCTAGTAAACACTGCATATATTAAGGACTTCATTTTTGTTCTCTTAATTATTCCATAATATTTTAAATTAATGGATTAATTAAAATAAGCTGTCAGTGCAATGGCACCATAAGAGTACTTTATATTTTCACTTGAGAATTTTGACCAGTAAGTCATGGAAAAAGTTTTTAAAATTTATGTGCTTTTCTAGAAAAAATATTTGTATTAATGTTGCAGGCCCCTTATGTGAAGTGAGGAGGAGAGTAATGGCAGCTTCCCTCTCTCCACACCATGGCCACCCCAGGAAGTGCCTGGGAGAATCCAGGACTGATGAGTGTCTGTAATAACACCTGCATTGTGGAATCCCTTTGTCTCACCAGTCTCAGGAGATGGGTTCCACTTGCTTTACCCAGCATGCAAAATGACCCTGGCAACCAAATGTTCAGGGTGCAGCAGAACTCAGACTGGAGCAAGAACTGCTATTTGCAGGAAGGAAAGTAAGTCGCAGATCTTACCCAGCTTCCTAGGTCATTTTCTTTGTATCACAGAAAAGAATTTTAGTAGGAGATAAATAATTAGGAGTTAAATAATTTTAGTAGGAGTTAAATATTTTTAATTAAAGATTATGAAGAAGGAAAAAGATGTTGCCTTCAAAAGAGAACTCAGGCTTCTCTAGAGAAGAAAACTTTTTAATTGATTCAATCCTTCTTGCCTATTTTTGTCTCTGTTGTCTTGGCCAATGGAATCATATCATTGAAAACATCCTTGAGGTCCCTGAAATGTTTTGACTATATTTTTTCAGTGTATTTTAAGGTCTTTGACTCACTTCGAATCAACTTTTGTATAAGGTGTGAGATACAGATTCTTTTCTTTCTTTCTTTCTTTCTTTCTTTCTTTCTTTCTTTCTTTCTTTCTTTCTTTCTTTCTTTCTTTCTTTCTTTTCTTTCTTTCTTTCTTTCTTTCTTTCTTTCTTTCTTTCTTTCTTTCTTTCTTTCTTTCTTTCTTCTTTCTTTCTTTCTTTCTTTCTTTCTTTCTTTCTTTCTTTCTTTCTTTCTCTTTCTTTCTTTTTTCTTTCTTTCTTTCTTTCTTTCTTTCTTTCTTTCTTTCTTTCTTTCTTTCTTTCTTTCTTTCTTTCTTTCTTTCTTTCTTTCTTTCTTTCCTTTCTCTCTTTCTTTCTTTCTTTCCTTTCTCTCTTTCTTTCTTTCTCTCTCTCTTTCTTTCTTTTTCTTCTTTCTTTCTTTCTTTCTTTCTTTCTTTCTTTCTTTCTTTCTTTCTTTCTTTCTTTCTTTCTTTCTTTCTTTCTTTCTTTCTTTCTTTCTTTCTTTCTTTCTATTTCCTTCCTTCCTTCCTTCCTTCTTCTTTCTTTCTTTCTTTCTTTCTTTCTTTCTTTCTTTCTTTCTTTCTTTCCTTCCTTCCTTCCTTTCTCTCTCTCTTTCTTCCTTCCTTCCTTCCTTTCTCTCTCTTTCTTCCTTCCTTTCTTTCTTTCTTTCTTTCTTTCCTTCCTTCCTTTCTCTCTCTCTCTTTCTTCCTTCCCTTCCTTTCTTTCTTTCTTCCTTTCTTTCTTTCTTTCCTTTGTCTCTCTCTTTCTTTCTTTCTTTCTTTCTTTCTTTCTTTCTTTCTTTCTTCTTTCTTTCTTTCTTTCTTTCTTTCTTTCTTTCTCTCTCTCTCTCTCTCTCTCTCTTTCCTTCCTTCCTTCCTTCCTTCCTTCCTTCCTTTTTTCCTTTCTTTCTTTCTTTCTTTCTTTCTTTCTTTCTTTCTTTCTTTCTTTCTTTCTTTCTTTCTTTCTTTCTTTCTTTTTTTTCTTTCTTTCTTTCTCTCTGTTTCTTATTTCTCTTTCTTTCTTCCTTTCTTTCTTCCTTCCTTCCTTCCTTCCTTCCTTCCTTCCTTCCTTCCTTCCTTCCTTCCTTCCTTCCTTCCTTCCTTCCTTTCTTTCTTTCTTTCTTTCTTTCTTTCTCTCTGTTCTTATTTCTCTTTCTTTCTTCCTTTCTTTCTTCCTTCCTTCCTTCCTTCCTTCCTTCCTTCCTTCCTCCTTCCTTCCTTCCTTCCTTCCTTCCTTTCCTTTCTTTCTTTCTTTCTTTCTTTCTTTCTTTCTTTCTTTCTTTCTTTCTTTCTTTCTTTCTTCTAAATATTTTTCCAAACCCCAAAACCCCATATTTTGAAGAGGCTAGGTTTACTTCACTTCATGTACCCATCACTTTTGTCATAAACTATCTATTAATGGATACGAGAGCTTATAATTTGGATTCTCAATTTAAACCACAGGTAAGACAGTCTGTCTTCATTTCAGTGTCATGTAATTTTTATAACTATATTTTTATAGAATACTCTTGTTGCTGGCAGGAAAATAAGGAATCCTGGTAATATATGTGGGAGGAAGTGTTGTCTGGTTCTTAAACCAGCCCAAGACTGAAGGCCTTTAACACATCAGAGGCCAGAAAATGACTGAGATGCAGGTCAGGTGCGTAAAGGCTTCCCAGAAGGAGAGTCCCTAGAGGACAGATTCCAGCCATCCTGGAACAAAGGTCCTGAAAGAATATCCAAGGAACACCATCAAGTTCCCAGCTATTCTCCTGGACAACCACCCTGCCAACAGACTAGGGGAGGAGGTAGTTTGGGGAAACTGTACATAAACTAATTTGGCAAATAAAGGGAAGAGCCCACACGTCCATGCTCAAGAGTAAACCTTGCTCTTTCCATTCAGGAGAAGGCCATTTCTCTCTTGAGCACTTCTATAAATCTACTCGCTCTTCTCCTCTCTTTGTTTCCCCGATAAAGTTGTTTTGTTTACTCCCAATATTCTCTCTAAATTCTATTTTTCTGTGAGAAAGATGGGCTTGAAAACCTTGGGTGAGAACCTTGGGTTGACTTTCCTCACATGCGCCTGAGTCCATGGCTCTCTGAGAAATTGGGTGGTGGGGATCAAATCCCACAATGTGCAGAACAAGTGGACTTCAGGAATATTTATTTTTTGTTTGGGGGCCAAATCCAGTGGTATTCACGGATTACTCCTGCCTCTGAATTCAGGGATCACTCCTAGTGGGGTTTGGAGGACTATCAGGTTCCTGGCATCTACCATGGGTTGGCCCTGTGCAAGGAGAGCCCCCTAAGCACTGTACTATCTATCCAGCTCCAGGCGTGTCTTGGCAGCTGCCTCATGGAGGTAAGCCTCTGTCCTGAGCAGGGGCTCTGCACAGATTCTCCTGAGTCCTAACTGTCCCAGGCACTTCCTAAGATGAACAGATACAAAGAGAGGGAAAGCAGCAATTTCCTTCCTGAGACTACTGCCTCTCTTTTCCCCACTCATTTCATGGAAGCCTGGCCTGGGGAACTTACTCCTCCCCTGGTGGAAATCGAGTCCAACACCAGCAACAGTTTGAGACAGGTAATGCAGTATCTTTAATAGCTCTCTATTTCTTATTTCTCAGAATGCCAAATTTTATTAGTGACTCTTCAATGTCTTTGAAGAAAGTCATTGGAATTTTGATGGGGATTGCATCGAAATACATATATGTATATATGTGTAAATATATATAAAGGTGGTTATTTTGTCAATGTTTATTCCTCCAATTGATGAACATATATTTTTCTATTCCCTGAGATCCTCTGCTATTTCTTTCATAAGTGATATCATTTCAAGATACAGGTGTTTCACGTATTTAGTTAAGTTGGTATCTCGTAGGTACCTGACATTTTTAAACACTATTTTGAAGGAAGTAGTCTTTTATCTTGTGTTCTTATAGTTCATTATTTGCATATAGGAGTGCAATAGATTTTTTGTATCAATTTCTACAGCCTGCTACTTTGCTGTATTGGTTTATTGTTTTAAAGAATTAATTAACAGATTCTTTGGGTCTTCTATATAATGAAACAGTGATCATTTTACTGCTTTTTTAATTTGCATCTCTTCAATTTCTCTTCCTACTTGCTGTGTTAGGACTTTCAAAACTATATTGAATAAAAGTGAAGGTAAATGGGTAGTAAAGTTTATAAAACTTCTGCTTGTAGACCTACAAAGCCAAATCAATTGTTAATTCTTGAGAAATCTCCATATTGTTTTCATAAAGGCGGAATTAGTTAACATTTCAGCCAACATTAAATGAGGATTCATTTTTCACAATCTCTCTGTTGGCAGCAGTTTTTTGCAGTCCTTTTAATATGAGTAATTGTCATTAGTGTGAGATGATATACCTCATTGTCATTTTGATTTAAGCTTCCCTAATAAGTGACAATGAACCTTTTAATATACTGACTGGATGGATTGGGTTACATGCAGGAGTGTGTACCCCTATTCCCATTTTATGATGAGCTATTCACTTTTAAACTGGTGAGTTTAGTGAGTAATTTATATAGCCTGCACATTAGTCCCTTATCTGAAGTATTATATACAAATATTTACGTTCAAGTTACTGAAGTAACTTGTCTTTATTTTGCCTCCAAGGCCTTTTTTTTCCACGTTAGAACTTTTGAATTTAAGGTAGTTCCACTTCTTTACTTTTGTTATCGTGCCACTCCAGTAAAATCATTGGAAACTCCTCCAGGTCCATAGCCTGTAGAGTTCTGTCTATATTTTTCTCAGTGTAGTTTTTTGACACTAGCCTTTACCAAACTTTTGAGTATAATGTGAAATGTATCCTGTTTTATTCCTTCCTTCCTTCCTTCCTTCCTTCCTTCCTTCCTTCCTTCCTTCCTTCCTTCCTTCCTTCCTTCCTTCCTTTCCTTCTTTCCTTCCTTCCTTCTTTCCTTCTTTCCTTCTTTCTTTCTTTCTTTCTTTCTTTCTTTCTTTCTTTCTTTTCTTTCTTTCTTTCTTTCTTTCTTTCTTTCTTTCTTTCTCTCTCTCTCTTTCTTTCTCTCTCTCTCTTTCTTTCTGTCTTTCTTTCTTTCTTTCTTTCTTTCTTTCTTTCTTTCTTTCTTTCTTTCTTTCTTTCTCTCTCTCTCTCTCTCTTTCTTTTCTTTCTTTCTTTCTTTCTTTCTTTCTTTCTTTCTTTCTTTCTTTCTTTCTTTCTTTCTTTCTTTCATTTTTTTTGCAGTTGGCTCCCATGTTTTCCCAGCACCATTTGTTGGAGAAACTCCTTGTTCTCCTTCATGGGTCCTGCTACTTTGTGGACATTATCTCTTTACAAATCTAAGGGTTTTATCTCTAAGATCTTCATTCTCTCTGCTTTTGGCCTGATATTCTAGCTTTATTGCAGCTATTTCAATTATGAAAGGTTGGTATTTATAATTTAAAGTCAAGAAATGTGATACAGCCAATCATCTTTTTTTTTCAGAATGACTTTTACAGTTCAGGGTTATTTAAAAGTTCATATAAATTGTAATAGAATTTGTCTCATCAGCATATGTGTAGGAATGACATTTACTGTGCTTTAGGTAGTGATGTTGATGAGGTTCCCCAGCTGACAAATGAAATGGAGAAGGGAAGGGAGACAGCCCAAGAAGGGAATCTGCTCTTCTTTTCTAACCACCTTTGCCACTCAGAAATGGCTGGGGAGGTCTGGGACTGAGGAATGTCCACTGTGAGCCTTGGTCCTTGGAGGGAGGAAAGTCGGTCCTAGACCTTACTCAGGCCTCTCAGGTGCTTGCTTTTCTCTCAGAAAATAATTTCAGAAGATGAGCAGTGAAGTATTTCAGATTTTATTTAAAAGTTTTGAGGAAGAGGAGAGAGAGAGAGAAACATTCCCAAGAGAGAATGCAGGCTTCTCCAAAGGAAGAGTGAGCCCCAGTACCCATCCCAGCATGAGACATGAAAGCATGAAAGTGTACATCTCAAGAGGGGAGATGCGGGTGTCACGTGTCCTCAGGCACCACATGCACCTGGACACAGGAACACAAGCACCACACGGGCTTTGGCAGCATATACATGTGCTTCCTTTGTTCAAGTTGGCTTTTATAGGTTTTTTCCAACTGGACCCATGTGGGGCTTCTACCTAGGTAAGAGTCCCTTGATAGAGTAGTTGCCGAAGGGGTAGAGTTGGGGTTGCTTAGATGGTCTTTGAAATTCCTTTCCTGTTCATTTATTCCTGCTGGAGCTTCAGACGGGGTGGGGGGGGTGGGTCCAACTTTCTCTGGTCTGTGCTGTCACCAGAGTAAAGATCTCAGGCCTTAGTTCCTGTGCTCACAAGGGTGTAGACATCTTGATAGCCTTGGGGTTATTTGGTTTCATTAGCTCTCAGGAATTCCATTGTCCTGGGGGTTCTTTCCTCTCTGCCTACCAGTCTCATTATGAATGGATGCAGAATTTTATGGAAGCCTTCTGACCTTATTATAAATCCATACAGAATTTTGTCTTGCACATGGATGGCCTGGGTTTGATCCTAGCACATAGTCAACCTAGGGTTAATCCTCAGCACCACATATGATTCCCAAAGGCCCACCAGAGAGGAGTAAGCACTGAGTGCAAAGCCATAAGTAAGCCATGACCAGTGCCAGGTGTGGCCTAAAAACAAAACAAATATATATCCAACATACACACATATGTGTGTACATATATATATATATATATATATATATACACACATCTACATCATTTTTCTCTTTTTCCTCTTTCTATGTCTTGTCTTTGGGGTCACTATTTGATTTCTGTTTTTTTTTTTTCCATTCTTTGTCATTCTTAGATCATGTCAAAAGTTCTGATGTACATACTTGAGGACTTATTTGAATTTCTTTCCCCATCTATGGAGCAACTAAAATTCCCCCCCCCCCCATTATTTCTTCATGGTTTTTTGGTTACTAATGGTGAGGTCTAAGTTTCAGGTGGTCAGAGAGTGACATAGCCTCTCATTCCCAGCACTCTGCTAGTACTTATGACACTGGTTCTTGGGTTCCCTGTTCCCTTCTGGAGGCTTCCCAGAAAGTCCAGTGGAGGTGACTGGGCTTTAGAGCGAGGTCCCAAGCTCTAATTTGGAAGGTGTCAGGGCTTCAGCTGGGCACAGTGACCTCACAGGCTCCCAGTGGAGGAAGGGAGCTGGAGACAAGGGAAACGCGGAGCCACCACCCTGAGGGGCGAGCAGCTTTCTGTGTGCAGTGGAGGCAGGAGACACAGGGGAAGTGTGGGCCAAGAGCTTGCTCTGAGGAACTTCCAATTTGCCTCATGTCTTTTAATGGACCAGGAAGCTGGAATATTCATTCCTGTGCTTAGGGAAGAGGGGATATTACTGATACACCTTTGAGACCTTACTGCAAAGAGGCCCAGCCAACCTTCTGCCTGGGCCTCTGGACGTTAGTCTTGCAAAGGTGGTGCTGTGCTGAGACGGTCACCAGCTGGACAAGGCTTCTACAGTGAATCATAATCCGTGTCCCAAGAAACAAGCACTAAGCTTCTCCCCCAGTAGTTGTTATGCAGTAAGTGGAACACAAACACCTGAGAGTGTCCCGAGCTAAGGAAGACAACACTGGCCAAGCGTGGACATGTACCCTTACGACACCCTAGATCCCAGTGGGAGAGTGGGCAAGGCAAACCACAGGTTTAGGAGGGAAAACCAGACACTCCAAGGAGCTTGAACACACATGAAGCTGGGGTTCTACCACTAAGGAAAAAAGTCGACAAGTCAGATCTATTTTAAGATATTATATTAATTTTAAAATATTATAGAAAAATTTTTAAAAATCAGTCTCTATCGAAATGACATCTGCACTCAAATGTTCATTGCAGCACTGTTTACAATGGCCAGAATCTGGAAAAAACACGAGTGCCCTAGAACGAATGACTGGTTAAAGAAACTTTGGTACACCTACACAATGGAATACTGTGCTGCTATCAGAAAAGATGAGGTCATGACCTTTGCGTATAAGTGGATCATCATGGAAAGTATCATGCCAAGTGAAATGAGTCAGAGAGAGAGGGACAGACACAGAAAGATTGCACTCATCTGTGGAATATAAAATAACAGAATGGGAGACTAACACCCAAGAATAGTAGAGATAAGTACCTTGACTTGGTTCCAAGGCTTGTAAGCTGGCCTCACACGCTGGAGGAAGGGACATCTCACATAGAGAAGGGAACACCAGGTAAAGTGTGGTTGGAGGACCCGCACGGGATGGGGCACTCTGAAAATAGAATATAGACCAAACACGACAGCCACGCAGTGCCTCTGTTGCAAACCACAGCACCCAAACGGAGAGAGAGATCAAAAGGGAATGCTCTGCCACAAAGTTGAGATAGGGTGGGGTGGGGGAGGGGGGTGGGAGGGTGGGAGGGATACTGGGAATATTGGTCAAATATTGACTGGGCACTGGTGGAGGGATGTAAACAAAATGCAAACATGAAAGCTCCTAAGTTTGTAACTGTAACTCATGGTGATTCACTAATTAAAAAAAAAAAATCAGTCTCTGGAGCTGCACCTTCCTGGAAAGCAAGCATTGGAGTGCTGACCAGGGTAGTGGGTTTGTCGGAAGGCTGAGTGAAGGGCCATCTCCGTGACCCTTGCTGGGCAAGCAGGCTTTGTAGTAGCAAGTTTAAGTGTGTGAGTAGAAACTTTATGTCAGGCTTCTTCTGCCCCTAAAGGCTGAAATGCAAAAGAGCTTTATAAACAGGTAACACAGGTAACAGGTGGTTCTTACACACCCTAGCACAGTCCTTCTGATTCATCTGACAGTTATCTGACATTTTCTTCACGTTTTCTTCGTGCTTAGTCAGAGGAACAGGGCTTCATCTTGTTTAGCACTAAACGTACTATTTTCTAATACAAGTTTTTCTGATTATAAATATATTCCATGGGAAATGTACAAAATATGAACCAATACAAGGAAGAAAATTAAAACCACTGATAATTCAAAACATGTCATAATCATTTTCATAAATATTCCCCTGATCTTTTCTCTGTACATCATTTTTATTGAGCTTTCTTTTTCCCTGGCCCCCTTCTACATGAAACATTTTGTCCCAGCTCTCCCAGACTTACAAATCCTCTGATCATTGTACCAAAGCCTTTCACCAATAATTGAAATACAGCTTTGACCCACTTTGCCCTGCTCTGTGTTCACCACCATTTAGGTGGCCTGCAGGGACCTGAGGGCTTGCCCACTCTCTTTCTAATGCCCAGCAGATGAAGTTGTCCTGCTGAGGGTCATGGAAAGCCTTTGTTTTCCTTTAACTCTTACTTTGATTTTCTTTCTTTTTCCATTGTGTGCTGAGACAAAGGAGAGTGAAGAATGGCTAATAATTACCCTTGCCCCATCCCTCAGACTTTAACACACTGGTGCTGGAATACTGACACTTAAAGCAGGTGAGTTGAAACTGGATACATGGCATTTCACCAGGCCACTGGATTGTTGGCTCAGCTATGGCTTTCAGGAATGGTTATTTGGCAGGCAGACTTTACAAAGAGCAATTGTAACTGAAGAAATTGATACATTTGTTCCTTTTTTTAGGCTTTATTCAATAAAATGTTGTTGAAATTTATTTTCAAAAGTAACAATCTGACAAACAAAACCAATCAAGCATCCTATGAAATAAGGGAATGGAGGTAAATACGTTCCAATACATAAAGCAAAGACATATCCTGTGGTCATCAGAGCTGTATATTAATAACATAAAGACATTATATGATATTCTATCAAATTTCTGTACAAAACCTGTGCAGATAATCTGCTTTAAATATTTTACATCCAAATATCTATACATGTATCAATGTCAATGACTACATTTGTCCTGTTGACATCAAAGTAAATGAACCATTATTCCAACCACAAAAATGGTTTAATTCAGAACCTAACAGAAAAAACGAGCATATTGTGGAGACTGATTTCAGATAAGAATCAGGTGCTCTTCCCTATTAGTAGAAGGCAAATTACAAGGCAAATAATTTCTACTTATTCTTGTAGGACATTCTGCTTCAGTTCCACCTAAACACTAAAAGAAAAATATCGCTTCCAGGGGAGACACAAGGCACGTGAAGTCCTGGAGTTTGGTGACTTGCACATGAGTGTCATTTGCTACTTGCCTTCTGAATCAATTGAAACAGAACTCTGAATTGTAATGCCACCCAGTTATCTTACTTACCATATATCTCTAATGACGTCTACCTGTATATGCACATTTTTTAAATGAATATAAGCATAAGGGCCACCAACCAGGACCAGAATGCACACACTTCAAACTTGCTTTTTGACTATTCAGCCTTTGCCTTGACCATCTAAGCAGAGAAAATGGGAGTATAAGATTTTTCAATGACAAGAATTACAAGAAGAGACCCCAGGAGCTTCAGATGAACTTCAGTGCCATCTGAAGGAAAGGCCTATATCTGTAACGCCCCAAGTCCATTACACTCTTTCTCAATGTTTTCCTGATTCTTGCCCACTGGGTAACACATTTCAAAGTGCAATATTCTGTGAGAACTGCTGGCTTTTAAACAGAGGGTAGGGGCTGGAGCAATAGCACAGCGGGTAGGGTGTTTGCAGGTATGACCCATACCTGGAAATAGTCATTTCCAGGTATGACCCAAAAAGAAAAAATAATTAGAGGGGAAAAATATGATTTTTCACTTTAAATAAGTTGGCTCCTAGAAATCTAGATATATGAACTACAATTCTAAAAATAGTCTAACATGGTTCAAGATCCCTTTTATTAATCAGGGTTTTCTTTTGTAAATAACAACTAATAGAATGTATCTCTATTGTTGTGGGTTTTTTGTTTTGTTTTGTTTGTTTTTTTTTTGGGTCGCACCTTGCAATGCACAGGGGTTACTCCTGGCTCTGCACTCAGGAATTACCCCTGGCAGTGCTCAGGGGACCATATAAAATGCTGGGAATCGAAGCCGGGTCGGCTGTGTGCAAGGCAAACACCCTACCCACTGTGCTATCACTCCAGCCCAGAAGAAGGTATCTCTAAACAGCAATGTTATAATTGATAGAAGTAGTAAAGTTTATTCTCATGTTATTCTAATGAGTTGGCTCACATAATTATGGAAGTCCTTTATTTATCATTTGTAATTTGGAAATCAAGGAGAACCAGTGGCACAGTTCCAGTTCAAGCCCAGAGACCTGGAAAATTGAGGGTGTAAATTCAAATCCAGGTTCAAAGATGTGAGCACCAGAGGGCCTCTGATGTCAGTTCCAGATCCATAAAGTCTTGAAAACCAGGTGTGTACTGATATCTGACAAATGACAGAAGATCCATGTATCAATTTAAGAGACCAAGAGACTGGATATACTCTTTCTCTACTTTGCTGTTCTCTCTGGACTCTCAGTGGATTGGGTGACGGTCCCCCACTCTCAAAAGGACCATCTGCTTACTCTGCATAAGCATTGTTGAAATGAGTACTGTCATTCACTTTTCAGTTCATTAATTCTAAGACAAATTTCACCTGAAAACTTCCTCATAAATGCACCTATAAATGATATATAACCAGAAACCTGGGTACCCTGTGTCCCATGCAAGGAGACTCGTACAATTACCATCAAAATGTTCAATATATCTGTACACAGTGAGTGTGGGTGGTTGTGTTATGATAGAGTCTCCCACAAGGACAAAATGTTCCAAGTCTATATTTAGTTTAGATGTCTAATGGCTTTTATATAATGTTGTCTTAACAGATGAAAGAGTCATAACAGTGAAAAATAGAGTATAAAAACATGCTACTCATTTTAATCAGGCAAGTCATTACAATTTGTGAAAAATAACTTGTTTTAATAAAATCATTGTTTATGTGCTAATGTGGGTTAAAGAGTCATCATCATTATCATCATCATCATCCCATTTTGGGTCACACCTGGCAATGCACAGGGATCACTCCTGGCATTGCACTCGGGAAATAATCATGTTGGTTAAAAAGTAAATCAGGAAAATAATTAACTTTATGGTGAAGTACAGAACTGGGATTTACTGGACAATTAACATATATAACGTTAAGTATGAAAATATTTATTTATACTGATACATGTTGCTTCTGTAAAAATAAGAAAAAGAAAACATTTTTAGTATGGGTTAAAAAGTAAACTAAGAGGGAATAGAATGTTAGGTAGGATCCAGTGAAACTGTGGTGGAGAAACCAAACTATGGTGACTGCAAGGGGAGACGTATTTTTGAAGAGCTATGGAATTGTACCCATAAAAAATAGTATTAGAAACCAATTTACCTCAATTGGAACATTAAAATATGAATGGTGTTAAAGAATGTTAGAGCTAACCATTCAAACCACAGAGTAAACAACACTGAAATTATAAGACCCAGACATTAACAAATTTAAAAAGATGCCTGCCAAGAGGGCAGGGTGGGTACAGGAGGGAAGGAGAGGGAACCTGGGAACACTGGTGGAGGGAAGTTGGCATTGGTGGGGGGATTGGTTCTGGGACATTGTATGTGTAAGACCCAAATATGAATAACTTAACTCATGGTGCTCTAGTAAAATGAAATTTGAATAACAGTTATAGTTAAAATATTAAAAACTTAAAATAAATGAACACAGAAATTAGCAAAGCCTAATATTAACATTAATAAATAGTGATATTAACAAAAAGTAAATTAAGAATGTTAAACTAGGTTGCAGGGAGAGTTCAATGAGTTGAACACAGGCGTCACATACAGATAGCCTGGATCTGGCCCCCGTACCACAGAGTCTCCTGAGCGCACTGGTGGCAACTCCACAGCACTGCACTGGCTCTGGCCCCTGGGTTCTAGTGTCAGGACTTCAAAATAGAATGTTGAACTATCTACAATCAGTATTTAAGAGTTTATAACAAATCTCAAAAATACAATTGTGTAAGAGTATCAAGCCTGTCCCTCCCTCCCTCCCTCCCTCCCTCCCTCCCTCCCTCCCTCCCTCCCTCCCTCCTTCCTTCCTTCCTTCCTTCCTTCCTTCCTTCCTTCCTTCCTTCCTTCCTTCCTTCCTTCCTTCCTTCCTTCCTTCCTTCCTTTCTCTCTCTCTTTCTCTTTCTCTCTCTTTCTTTCTTTCTCTTTCTCTCTCACTTTCTCTTTCTTTCTTTCTTTCCTTCTTTCTCTTTCCTTCTTTCTCTTTCTCTCTTCCTTTCTCTCTTCCTTTCTCTCTTTCTCTCTCCCTTTCTCTCTCCTTCCTTCCTTCTCTCCTTCCTTCCTTCTCTCCTTCCTTCCTTCCTTCTCTCCTTCCTTCCTTCTCTCCTTCCTTCCTTCCTTCTCTCCTTCCTTCCTTCCTTCCTTCTCTCCTTCCTTCCTTCCTTCTCTCCTTCCTTCCTTCCTTCCTTCTCTCCTTCCTTCCTTCCTTCTCTCCTTCCTTCCTTCCTTCTCTCCTTCCTTCCTTCCTTCTCTCCTTCCTTCCTTCTCTCCTTCCTTCCTTCCTTCTCTCCTTCCTTCCTTCCTTCTCTCCTTCCTTCCTTCCTTCTCTCCTTCCTTCCTTCCTTCCTTCCTTCCTTCCTTCCTTCCTTCCTTCCTTCCTTCCTTCCTTCCTTCCTTCCTTCCTTCCTTCCTTCCTTCCTTCTTTCTTCGGTTTTGCTTTTGGAGGCCACATCTGTGGTGCTCAGGAATTACTCTTGGCTCTGCACTCAGGAATCACTCCTGGAAGTCTAGGGGGACCATATGGGATGCTGGAGCAGTGACATACAAGGCAAGCACCCTACCTGCTGTAGTCTCTGCCCACATGTCAATTATTCTTAACGAAGTTAGGAGACTCTCTCAAAAATAAAGTTTCATTTAAGTTATCTGTAATTTTTAAAGGTGTTATTATTCCAATTATATTTGGCATCTTAAAGAAATGTTAAATGATAAATTTCTTAAAATTATATTTCCTGCAATTTAAGATTTTTTTCTCCCCATTATTCTCCAGCTTAATAAAAAAACCAATTTATTATCTAAGAAACTAAATAACCCTATATATCAAATAGCCAAAAAAAAACCCTTGGTACTTTGAAGTGTTAATGTACTTACTACTTCCAAATTTATGCCATCATAAGTGAAAGCATCAGTGAATCAGATGCAAAGCTTTTTCTTGTCCCTACAAGCCGGATTTGATCTTGTATGTAGTTCATGAGATATCAGGAGTAAAACCCTCATCATGATGTGTGTTCCCTGAATTTACAGGTAGTAGATTAATAACAGAATTGAGTTGCAGCATCTCACCCACATAACATTCCTAAATTTACAGCTCATTCTCTGTTCCTTTATAGAGACCAAAGAAGCTGGCCTTGGCAGAATGGCTTGGTTAAGTCATAAGTCTGACAAGCTACAAAGGAGAAAAATGACTCACCTTTAAAAAAAAATCTGTTACTTTGTTTTAATCATCTTAATTCTTATGATTATATACTTAAACAAATTTGTGCTAATGATGTATCTCCTCACAAATGAGTTGGTAAAAGCACCCTTATCAATTACACATACAGATAGGTTTCTAAGTGTGTATTTCTGAATCGCTTCTTAAAAACAATTCTGAACTACATCATGTTCTGACTTTAGTAAAGAACAAGCAAAATTTGCCACTCTTATCTCACCAGGCTAAATTTTAAAAGCATCTGACCTTAAGATCATCTGAAAAATTGTGAGAATTCTTTATTTGATGTTAGACAGACATCACATTAATGCACTTTCCTGTAAGTGAAAAGAAACAATTTAGATTCAGGGAATATTTAATTAAATCAGCATAATTAAGAAAAAGATATAGGCTAACTAATCTTCAAGGCTAAGAACACAACCTAAGAAGACTGTGATTTCCTCAACGTTCAGATATACTTAAAAAAGCCATTTCTACAAATCTGCATAGAAAACTATTCTCCTACAGGCATGAGAAGGCAATCCCCATCTCTTGGAAAGGTGAACATGACAAATTAAGTTTAATCATACCTTTACAAGGAGACAGTGATTGCACCGCTGACCTGAAATTATCATTGAAATTCAAAAAGCTGATCATAGTCATTTAAACTCAAGCCCATCTCCCCACAACATTGAAGCTAAAGGTATTTTCTTCATTTTTTTTAATTTTTAAAAAAAATTAAAAAATTTACTGAATCACTGTGAGATAGTTACAAGCTTTCATGTTTGGGTTATAATCTCACAATGATCAAACACCCATCCCTCCACCAGTGCACATTCCCCACCACCAATAACCCGGGTATACCCCCCATTCCCACCCTCCCCCAGGTATACCCCCTTTCCCACCCTCCCTCTAAGGCAGACAATATTCCCCATACTCTCTCTCTACTTTTGGGCATTATATATTGCAACACAGACACTGAGAGGTCATCATGTTTGGTCCATTATCTACTTTCAGCATGTATCTCCCATCCCAACTGGTTCCTCCAGCCATCATTTTCTTAGTGATCTCATGAATCAGTCTTCCAGTTATGGGGCAATCCCCCTGGCCCTTGTATCTACCATCCTTGGGTGTCAGCCTCATATGATGCTACCCTACACTCCACAAACGAGTGTAGTCCCTCTATGTCTGCACCTCTCTTTCTGACTCATTTCACTTAGCATGATACTCTCCATGTTTATCCATTTATAATCAAATTTCATGACTTAATCTCTCCTAACAGCTGCATAGTATTCCATTGTGTAGATATACCAAAGTTTCTTTAACCAGGCATCTGTTTTAGGGCACTCGGGTTGTTTCCATATTTTGGCTATTGTGAACAGTGATGCAATGAATATATAGGTACAGATGTCATTTCTACTATGTTCTTTTGCATCCTTGGGATATATTCCCAGAAGTGGTATTGCAGGGTCATATGGAAGCTCAATTTCTAGTTGTTGAAGGACTGTCCATATTGTTTTCCAGAAAGGCTAGACCAGTTGACATTCCCACCAACAGTGAAGGAGCATCCCTTTTCCCCCACATCCAAGCCAGCATTGGTTGTTTTTTGTTCTTTTGAATGTGTGCCAGTCTGTGTGGTGTGAGATGATATCTCATTGTTGTTTTGATTTGTATCTACCTGATGAATAGTGATGTGGAGCATTTTTTTTCATGTGCCTTTTGGCCATTTGTATTTCTTTTTTGAGGAAACTTCTGTTCATTTCTTCTCCCTGTTTTTTTTTTAATTTTTAAATTTATTTATTTTTAATTAGAGAATCACCGTGAGGGTACAGTTACAGATTTATACACTTTTGTGCTTATACTTCCCTCATACAAAGTTCGGGAACCCATCCCTTCAAAAGTGCCCATTCTCCACCACCCGTAAACCCAGCGTCCCTCCCACCCTCCCCAATCCCATCTCCCCCCCACCCCACCCTGCCACTGTGGCAAGGCATTCCCTTCTGTTCTCTCTCTCTAATTAGCTGTTGTGGTTTGCAATAAAGGTGTTGAGTGGCCGCTGTGCTCAGTCTCTAGCCCTCATTCAGCCCGCAACTCCCTTCCCCCACATGGCCTTCAACTACAATGTAGTTGGTGATCGCTTCTCTGAGTTGACCTTTCCCCGGAACGTGAGGCCAGCCTCGAAGCCATGGAGTCAACCTCCTGGTACTTATTTCTACAGTTCTTGGGTGTTAGTCTCCCACTCTGTTATTCTATATACCATAGATGAGTGCAATCTTTCTATGTCTGTCTCTCTCTTTCTGACTCATTTCACTCAGCATGAAACTTATCATGCCCATCCACTTAAATACAAAATTCTTGACCTCCTTTTTTCTAACAGCTGCATAGTATTCCATTGTATAGATGTACCAAAGTTTCCTCAACCAGTCATCCGTTCTGGGGCATTCGGGTTTTTTCCAGATTCTGGCTATTGTAAACAGTGCTGCGATGAACATACATGTGTAGATGTTGTTTCGATTGTACTTTTTTGCCTCTCTGGGATATATTCCCAGCAGTGGTATTGCTGGGTCAAATGGGAATTCAATATCTAATTTTTTGAGAGTCGTCCAAATTGTTTTCCAGAAGGGCTGAACCAGTCGGCATTCCCACCAGCAGTGAAGAAGGGTCCCTTTCTCCCCACATCCTCTCCAACAGCGGTTGCTTTTGTTCTTTTGGATGTGTGCTAGTCTCTGTGGTGTGAGGTGGTATCTCATGGTTGTTTTGATCTGCATCTCTCTGATGACTAGTGATGCAGAGCACTTTTTCATGTGCCTTTTGGCCATTCGTATTTCTTCCTTGGTAAAGTTTCTGTTCATTTCTTCGCCCCATTTTTTGATGGGGTTGGATGTTTTCTTCTTGTAGAGTTCAACCAGTGCTTTATATACCCTTGATATCAACCCCTTATCTGATGGGTATTGTGTAAATATCCTTTCCCATTCTGTAGATAGTCTTTGTATTCTGGTCGCTGTTTCTTTTGCGGTGCAGAAGCTTTTTAGTTTAATGTAGTCCCATTTGTTGATCTCTGTTTTTACTAGATTGCTTAGTTCCGTGTCATCTTTGAAGATACCTTTATCTTCAATATCGTGGAGGGTTTTGCCTACCTTGTCTTCAATGTACCTTATGGTTTGTGGTCTGATGTTGAGGTCTTTAATCCATTTTGATCTGACTTTTGTGCATGGTGACAGATCGAGTTCTAAGCCCATTTTTTTTGCATGTGGTTGTCCAGTTGTGCCAGCACCATTTGTTAAAGAGACTTTCCTTGCTCCAATTCACATCTCTTGCACCTATATCAAAGATTAGATGATCATGCATTTGAGGTTGTGTGTGGGGATATTCCACCCTGTTCCATTGGTCTGCAGATCTGCCTTTGTTTCAGTACCATGCTGTTTTAATTGTTACCAATTTGTAGTAGAGTTTAAGGTTGGGAAGGGTGATGCCTCCCATCATCTTTTTCCCAAGAATTGTTTTAGCTATCCGTGGGCGTTTATTGTTCCATATAAATTTCAGAATTGCTTGCTCCGTTTCTTGAAGAATGCCATGGGTATCCCTATAGGGATTGCGTTAAATCTGTATAATGCTTTTGGGAGTATTGCCATTTTGACAATGTTTATTCTCCCTATCCATGAGCAGGGGATATTTTTCCATTTCCTCATGTCCTCTTTTATTTCATGAAGTAGTGTTTTATAGTTTTCTTTGTAGAGGTCCTTTACTTCTTTAGTTAAGCTGATTCCAAGGTATTTGATTTTCTGGGGCACAATTGTGAACGGGATTGCTTTTTTCATGTCCCTTTCCTCTGTCTCATTGTTTGCATATAGGAAGGCCATGGATTTTGGGGTATTGATTTTATAGCCTGCGACTTTACTGTATAGGTCAATT
The DNA here is from genome assembly GCF_027595985.1 of Sorex araneus. Taxonomy (NCBI): domain Eukaryota; kingdom Metazoa; phylum Chordata; class Mammalia; order Eulipotyphla; family Soricidae; genus Sorex; species Sorex araneus. Next base: position 10,507,774 of record NC_073308.1, read on the forward strand.
GTTTCTAAAAGTTTCTTACTAGAGCTTTTAGGTTTCTCTAGGTATAGTATCATATCGTCTGCGAATAGTGAGAGCTTGATTTCTTCCTTTCCAATCTGAATCCCCTTAATATCTTTTTCTTGCCTGATGGGTATTGCTAATACTTCCAGTACTATATTAAAGAGAAGTGGTGAGAGTGGACATCCTTGTCTTGTCCCCGATCTTAGAGGAAAAGCCCTTAGTTTTTTTCCATTGATGATAATGCTTGCCATAGGTTCATGGTAGATGGCTTTGACTATCTTGAGAAAAGTTCCTCCAAAACCCATTTTGGCGAGGGTTTTCATCATGAAAGGATGTTGGATCTTGTCAAATGCTTTCTCTGCATCTATTGATATGATCATATGGTTTTTATCTTTACTTTTGTTGATATGCTGGATTATGTTGATTGATTTCCGAATGTTAAACCATCCTTGCATCCCTGGGATGAATCCCACTTGGTCGTGATGTATGATCTTTTTGATGAGTTGTTGGATCCTATTTGCTAGTATTTTGTTGAGGATCTTCGCATCGGTGTTCATCAGGGAAATTGGTCTGTAATTTTCTTTCTTAGTGGTGTCTTTGTTTGCTTTTCGTATTAGGGAGATATGTGCTTCCCTAGAAACTGTTTGGGAGAGTTCCTGTTTTTTCAATTTCCTGGAAAAGTTTGAGGAAAACAGGCAATAGGTCTTCTTTAAATGTTTGGAAGAATTCGCCAGTGAAACCATCTGGGCCTGGGCTTTTGTTTTTGGGGAGGTTTTTGATTACAGTTTCAATTTCCTTAACATTGATGGGTCTATTCAGGTATTCCAGGTCTTCTTTCTTCAGTGTTGGGAGATTGTAGGAATCAAGGAATCCATCCATTTCTTTTCGGTTCTCCTTTTTTGTGGCGTAAAGACCTTCAAAGTAGTCTCTAATGATCTTTTGAATCTCACTGGTTTCTGTTATGATGTCCCCCTTTTCATTTCTGATTCGATTTATTAGAGTTTTCTCTCTTTCTTTCTTTGTGAGTCTTGCTAGCGGTTTATCAATCTTATTTATTTTCTCAAAGAACCAACTCTTTGTTTCATTGATCTTTCGGATTGTTTTTTTGGTTTTGATGTCATTAATTTCTGCTCTAATTTTTATTATTTCTTTCCTTCGGTCTGGTTTGGAGTCCTTTTTCTGGTCCTTTTCTAGGGTCTTGACTCGTGAAGTCAAGCTATCTATGTGGGTCCTTTCTTCCTTCCTGAGGAATGCTTGGAGAGCTATAAATTTTCCCCTTAACACGGCTTTAGCTGCGTCCCATAGGTTTTGGTAGCTCGTGTCTTCATTCTAATTTGTTTCTAAGTATCTTTTGATTTCTTCCTTGATTTCCTTCTTGACCCACTCATTGTTCAACATGGAATTGTTTAATTTCCAGGTGTTTGATTTGATTTTCCGTATTTGTGGGTGGTTAGCTTCTATCTTCAGCGCATCGTGGTCTGAAAAGATGGTTGATACAATTTCTATTTTTCCGATTCTATTGAGGTATGTTCTGGGGCCCAGTACATGGTCTATTTTTGAAAATGTTCCATGTGCACTGGAAAAGAATGTGTATTCTTTCTTTTTGGGGTGTAAGGCCCTGTATAGGTCTATTAGGCCTCTCTCTTCAATTTCTTCTTTCAGAGTCAGTGTTTCCTTGTTGAGTTTTGTTCTTGTGGATCTATCTAGAGGCGATAAGGCCGTATTGAAGTCTCCGACTACAATTGTGCTGTTAGTGATGTCCTCTTTGAAGTCTGTTAGGGGTTGTTTTAAATATTTAACCGGTCGTTCGTTAGGAGCATATACGTTTAAGAGTGTGATTTCTTCCTGTTGTACATATCCCTTGATAAACAGAAAATGACCTTCGCTGTCCCTTTTGATCTTTTTCATCCTGAAATCTATGTTGTCGGATACCAGGATGGCCACTCCAGCTTTTTTAAGGGGGTTGTTTGCTTGGAGGATTGTTTTCCATCCTTTGACTTTGAGTCTATGTTTACTCTGTTTGTTCAGGTGTGTTTCTTGCAGGCAACAGAATGTTGGGTTTAATTTCCGGATCCATTTAGCCACTCTGTGTCTCTTGATAGGTGCATTTAGGCCATTGACATTGAGAGAGATTATTGTGATGTGGTTTTGTGTCATCTTTCTGTGGGATTTGTTGTTCTTATGGGGCTCCTCCTTGTCTTACAGTAGCCCCTTTAGACCTTCTTTCAAGATTGGTTTTGAGTCTATGAAATTCCTGAGCTGTTGTTTATCCGAGAAGTAGTGAATAGTTCCTTCGAGTTTGAGTGAGAGTTTAGCTGGATAAAGTATTCTTGGTGAGGCATTCATTTCATTGAGTTTTTTCACTATGTCCCACCATTGTCTTCGGGCTCGGAGGGTTTCTTCTGACAGATCGGCCGTAAATCTGAGGGGTGCTCCTTTGTATGTGATTTCCTTCCTTGCCCTTGCTGCTTGCATAATTGTGTCTCTATCCATGGTATCCGTCATTCTGACTATGATATGCCTTGGGGTCTTTTTATTCGGGTCTCTTTTTGCTGGTACTCTTCGGACTCCTTGTATCTGGATGCCTGCCTTCTCCAGCTCTGGGAATTTCTTAGCAATGATATCTTTGACTGTGTTTTTTTCATTGGGGTTGCTTCCCTGCGGTTCTGGTACTCCAATGATTCTTATGTTGTTCCTCTTGAAGTCATCCCCCAGGGCTCTGATTCGCTCTATAGCCATTTTGAGGTCTTTGGCCATGATTTGTTGCTGTCTATAAGCTTTCTGCAGCTCATCTTCCAGATCACTGATTCTGTCTTCGGCTGTAGTCATTCTGCTGTTGAGGGCATCTAGAGATTTTTATTTCATCTACCGATTCCTTTATTTGTGAGACTTCCGTTCGAAGGTTTGAAATTTCTGCTCTCATTTCTGCTCTCATTTCTTCCTTTATTTTCTTGGTAGACCGTTCCAGCGCTTCATTCATCTCCTCCCTTAATTTATTGGATGTCTGTTCCATATTTGCTTGGAGTAGGTCGACTCTCCTCCATATTTCCTCTCTGAATTGTTTATCTGAGAGGTCGTAGATGTGAGAAGCCCCTGTTGAGGTTTCTGGTATCTTTTCTTCCCCCTCTCTTCTCGGAGGGGATTTTCGCTGCTTCTTCATATTGTTACGGACGTATAGAGTTGGAGCTTTGTAGTTATTTAGTCCTTTTTCTTCTTGTGGAAAGAAGGTTTTCTGATCGTGCTAAACTTCCCTTATTAACTGACAGCTTTTATAGTGTCAGACTAAGCTAATGGCTATTTTGCGTGTTTGAGATCGCAAAAGTGAATTTTCAAAAAAATACAAGTACCGAGTGAGCTGAGGTAACAATGAATAACTACGGCCTCGTTAGCGTTGGCCGCTCTGAGAGGAGGCCACGCCCACTTTAGACCACGCCCACTAAGACACAGGCCACGCCCCCAGTGTCTTCCTGTTGATGGGGGGAAAGGGAGTGCGTGGCCGAGGGATGGTCCTCGTACCTGATGGACGTGCGCAGTTACAAGCCGGTTCGGGAGACGGGGTGCGCAGGGCGAGCAGGGAGTGACTTCAGAAACTCGGGAGACGCAGACGGCCTTCTCCCTGTTTTTTGATGGGGTTGGAAATTTTTTTCTTATGCAATTCTACAAGTATCTTGTATATCCTGGATATTAATCCCTTATCAGATGGGTATTGGGTAAATATTCTTTCCCATTATGTGGGCTCTTTCTGAATTTTTGTCACTGTTTCTTTTGAAGTGTGGAAGCTTCTTAGTTTGATGTAGTCCCATTTGTTTATGTTTGCTTCCACTTGCATGGTCAGTGCTGTTTCGTCCTGAAAGATGCTTTAGATAAAAGTATTTTCAAAGATGATACTTCACTGGCCAATCAAGTGAAAACAGAGATAAACAAATGGGACTATCTTAAACTAAGAAGATTCTGCACCTCAAAAGAAACAGTGACCAAAATACAAAGACAGTATACAGAATGGGAAAGAATATTCACCCAATACCCATCTGATAAGGGGTTGATATCAAGGATATACAAGGCACTGGTTAAACTCTACAAGAAGAAAACATCCAACCCAATCAAAAAACGAGGGGGGGCGGAAATGAACAGAAATTTAATCAAAGAAGAAATCCGAATGGCTAAAAGACACATGAGAAAATGCTCAACATCATTAAACATCACAGTCACGATCACAAAATTCCATTAATCATCAATTGCTCGAACGGGCTCAGTAACCTCTTCATTCATCCTTTCCCTAGGATCTTAGAAGTCTCTCTCGACTCGGCCCACCTAACGATGTTGCACTGGGGGCTCGTCAGGGTCAGGGGAATGAGATCCAGCTTGTTACTGGATTTTGCATATGAATACACCATGGAAAACTTGCAAGGCTGCCCCATGTGGGCAGGAAACTCTCAGAGGATTGCCAGTTTCTCCCAGAAGGAGTAGGCTAAAGATATCACGTGGCCGCAAAGTGGCCATGCGCTTATGGGAGCTTGCTTTTAAGTCTCTTGATGTTGGCCGTTGATGGGATTACACACATGGGTTCCTCTGCGTGAGGCCTGTTCGAACGTGTGGAGAGGGGTCTCAAGCATCTTGCCCGCATGCCTGGCTGTCTTCCCCGGGGCCCCTCGGAGGAGATGGGATCAAGCTTCCCTCCCTACCCCAGGCAGAGCTCCCAGTGGCCAAAACCATCAAGGAAATGTAGATTAAAACAGCAATGAGATATCATTTCACACCACAGAGACTGGCCCACATCCAAAAGAACAAAAGCAACCAGTGCTGTTGCGGATGTGAGGAGAAAGGGACTCTCCTTCACTGCTGGTGGGAATGCCAACTGGTTCAGCCATTTTGGAAAACAATATGAACGATTCTGAAAAATTAGAAATTGAGCTCCGATTTGACCCAGCAATACCACTCCTGGGAATATATATCCTGGAGAGGCAAAAAGGTATAGTAAAAATCACATCTGCATTTGTATATTAATTGAAGCACTGTTTACAATAGCCAAAAGCTATAAAAACCTGAGTGCCCAAAAACAGATGACTAGTTAAAGAAACTCTGGTACATCTACACAATGGAATACTATGCAGCTCTTAGTAAAGATGAAGTCATGAAATTTGTGTATAAGTTGACCAACATGGAAAGTATCATGTTAAGTGAAATGAGTCAGAAAGAGAGATACAGACATAAAAAATATCGCACTCATCTAAGGAATATAAAATAACAGAGTGGGGTACTAACACTCCAGAGTTGTAGAGATAAGGACCAGGAGGTCTGCCCCACAGCTTGGAAACTGCCCTCACATGCTGGGGGAAAAGGCAGCTGAGATAGAGAAGGGAACTCCAAGTAGAGGATGTTGTGAGGACCCATTCGGGTGAGCTGAAAGTAGACTATAGACCGAATATGAAGGCCACTCAATACCTCTATTGCAAACTACAACACCCAAAAGTAGAGAGAACAAAAGGGAATGCCAGGGTGGGGCAGTGGGGGATGGGGTGGGGGTAGTGAGAGGGATACTGGGATCATTGATGGAGGAGAATGGGCACTGGTGGAGGGATGGGTAAATGATCACTATATGAGTGAAATACAAACAAATATGTTCATAAGTTTGTAACTGTTCATCACAGTGATTCAATAATAAAAATTAAAAAAAATCACAAGCCAATCTTATTCAAATCAGGGCTGCCCACCAAAAATATGCTACCAGCCACTTATGATCTGGATTCTGGTGAATGAGTTGGATTTAAATATGTTACATATAAAAAGTCATGATACATTTGTTTTGTAATAAATAAGATGGCACCAACTATTACAAATTAGTAGCATTTTTGAGGTAAGCTATCAACTGCCCTTTCAGTCTTCTTAATGCCAGTGAATATCATTTTTGATCCAGAAATGTATTTTTTTTTTTGGATTCTCCAAATATTCCATCAGTGTGTCTTTTTCCCGTGATGATTTTGTTTTTGTTGGCATCATTGTAAGAGAATTCAGGGGCCTGACCTGTCTTTTGCCCATGGAGGCTGGGCCTGGTTTTGTGTCTGCCTCCCTTCTCCCTTCTTCATAGTATGGCACTAGGTACTCATCTGGAGATTTTTTTTTCATCTTTCTCCATATCTCCCATCTTAGAAGCTCACCTTTGTAACACGTAACACGGAGGGTCCAGGCTGCAAATCTGATGTCCCACTCTTTCTGACTCACTTTACCTTACCCATGTACTCTTTTTGGGTCAGTGATTCAAAAATAAACCCTCAAGGGATGTTAGAATTCTATGTCATTGAAAATTTTTAGTTAGTTTCATCATTCTTTGTTTTCCAGAAATTCTTTTTGAATTTTTCTTAGTTAAGGCAACAACTTCTTTTTCTCTTTTAGGGTAACCCCTTCAGCTTGTTATTATGGATATAGGTGTGTTTAACTCCCCATTTTTTGAGAAATTTGATTTATTGAGAGGGGAAGCATTGAATTTTTTTTATTTCCATGTTAACGAGGATGTGGTTTCTAACATCTTCAGAAATAGTTTTTATGGAATTATTCTAACAACGAGTATACACATTTTCTAATATAAATTTTCCTCAACAATCCTCATCAATGATAACTATTTTCCACTTGTATAATTTTAATTACTTTTAAAAAATATTCAATCACCATGAGATAGTTACAAACTTTCACGTCTGAGTTTCAATCATACAATAATCAAACACCCATCCCTCCACCAGAGCACATTCCCCAGCACCAATGTCCCAGTATCCACCCCTTTCCAATCCTCACTGCCTCCATGGCAGACAATAATCCTCATAGTCTCTCTCTATTTTAGGGTATTATGGTTTGCAATACAGATATTGAGAGGCTATCATGTTTGTTCCTTTATGATGTCAGCACACATCTCCCATATCGAATGATCCCTCCAACCATCACTGACTTAGTGATCCCTTCTCTATTTTTTTAATACTTTATTTTTAATTAGTGAGTCAGCGTGAGGGTACATTTACAGATTTATGCATTTTTGTGCTCGTGCTTTTCCCATACAGATTTCGAGAGCCCATCCCTTCACCAGTGCCCATTCTCCACCACCAGTAAACCCAGCATCCCTCCCACCCTCCCCAGTCCCGTCTCCCCCCACCCACACTGCCACTATGGCAGGGTATTCCCTTTTGTTCTCTCTCTCTTGATTAGGTGTTGTGGTTTGCAATAAAGGTGTTGAGTGGCCATTCTGTTCGTTCTCTAGCCTACATTCGGCACGCATCACCCTTCCCCCGCATAAACTCCGATCACATTTCACTTGGTGTTCCCTTCTCTGAGTTGCCCAGAATGAGAGACTAGCCTCCAAGCCATGGAGTCAACCTCCCGGTACTTATTTCTACTATTCTTGGGTGTTAGTTTCCTAGTCTATTATACTATATTCCACAGATGAGTGCAATCTTTCTATGTCTGTCTCTCTCTTTCTGATTCATTTCACTCAGCATGATACTTTCCAAGCTGATCCACTTATATGCAAAATACATGACCTCATTTTTTCTAACAGCTGCATAGTGTTCCGTATAGATGTGCCAAAGTTTCTTCAACCAGTCATCTGTTCTAGGGCACTTGGGTTTTTCCCAGATCCTGGCTATTGTAAACAGTGCTGCGATGAACATATAAGTACAGATGTCATTTCGACTATATTTTTGCTTCTCTGGGATATATTCCCAGCAGTGGTATTGCTGGGTCAAATGGGAGTTGAACCTCTAGTTTTTTGAGAATCATCCATATTGTTTTCAAAAGGGCTAAAATAGTCGGCATTCCCACCAGCAGTGTAGAAGTGTCCCATTCTCCCCACATCCTCTCCAACACTGGTTGCTTTTGTTCTTTTGAATGTGTGCTAGTCTCTGTGGTGTGAGGTGGTATCTCATGGTTGTTTTGATCTGCATCTCTCCGATGATTAGTGATGTAGAGCACTTTTTCATGTGCCTTTTGGCCATTCGTATCTCTTCCTTGGGAAAGTTTCTGTTCATTTCTTCGGCCCATTTTTTGATGGGGTTGGATATTTTCTTTTGTAGAGCTCAACCAATGCTTTATATACCATTGATGTCAACCCCCTATCTGATGGGTATTGTGTAAATATCCTTTCCCATTCTGTAGATAGTCTTTGTAATCTGGTCACTGTGTCTTTTGCGGTGCAGAAGCTTTTTAGTTTAATGTAGTCCCATTTGTTGATCTATGTTTCTATTATATTGCTTAGTTCCGTGTCATCTTTGAAGATACCTTTATCTTCAATATCGTGGAGGGTTTTGCCGAACTTGTCTTCAATGTACTTTATGGTTTGTGGTCTGATATTGAGGTCTTTAATCCATTTTGATCTGATTTTTATGCATGGTGTCAGGTCGGGGTCTAAGCACATTCATTTGCATGTGGTTGTCCAGTTGTGCCAGCACCATTTGTTAAAGAGGCTTTCCTTGCTCCACTTCACATCTCTTGCTCCCTTATCAAAGATTAGATGATCATACATTTGAGGTTGTGTGTAGGGGTATTCCAATCTGTTACATTGGTCTTTGGCTCTGCCTTTGTTCGAGTACCACGCTGTTTTAATTGTTACCGCTTTGTAGTAGAGTTTAAGGATGGGGAGGGTGATGCCTCCCATCATCTTTTTCCCAAGAATTGTCTTAGCTATCCGTGGGCGTTTATTGTTCCATATAAATTTCAGGATTGCTTGATCCGTTTCTTTGAAGAATGACATTGGTATCCTTATAGGGATGGCGTTGAATCTGTATAATGCTTTGGGGAGTATTGCCATTTTGACAATGTTTATTCTCCCTACCCATGAGCAGGGGACTTGTTTCCATTTCCTCATGTCCTCTTTTATTTCATGGAGTAGCGTTTTATACTTCTCTTTGTAGAGGTTCTTTACTTCTTTAGTTAAGCTGATACAAAGTATTTGATTTTCTGGGGCACGATTGTGAACAGGATTGCTTTTTTCATGTCCCTTTCCTCTGTCTCATTGTTTGCATATAGGAAGGCCATGGATTTTGGGGTATTGATTTTATAGCCTGCGACTTTACTGTACAGGTCGATTGTTTTTCTTGCCTGATGGCTATTGCTAATACTTCCAGTACTATATTAAAAGAAGTGGTGAGAGTGGGAATCCTTGTCTTGTCCCCAATCTTAGAGGAAAGGCCCAAGTTTTTCTCCATTGATGATAATGCTTGCCATATGTTCGTAGTAGATGGCTTTGACTATCTTGATGAAAGTTCCTCCAAAACCCATTTTGGTGAGAGAATTTATCATGAGTGGGTGTTGGATCTTGTCAAATGCTTTCTCTGCATCTATTGATATGATCATATGGTTTTTATCTTTACTTTTGTTGATATGATGGATTATGTTGATTGATTTCAGAATGTTAAACCATCCTTGCATCCCTGGGATGAATCCCACTTAGTCATGGTGTATGATGTTTTTGATGAGTTGTTGGATTCTATTTGCTAGTATTTTGTTGAGGATCTTTGCATCGGTGTTCATCAAGGATATTGGTCTATAGTTTTCTTTGTTAGTGGTGTCTTTGTTTGCTTTTGGTATTATGGAGACATGTGCCTCGTAGAAACTGTTCAGAAGGGTTCCTGTCTTTTCAATTTCCTGGAAGAGCTTGAGGAGAACTGGCAACAAGTCTTCTTTAAATCTTTGGAAGAATTCGCCAGTGAATCCGTCTGGACCTGGGCTTTTGTTTTGGGGGAGACTTTTGATTACAGTTTCGATTTCCTTGAAATTTATGGGCCTATTCATGTATTTCAGGTCTTCTTGGTTCAGTCTTGGGAGATTGTAGGAATCAAGGAATTCGTCCATTTCTTTTAGGTTCTCTTGTTTCGTGGCATACAGACTTTCAAAGTAGTCTCTGATGATCTTGAATCTCCTTGGTTTCTGTTGTGATGTCCCCCTTTTCAGTTCTGATTCGGTTTATTAGGGTTTTCTCTCTTTCTTTCTTTGTGAGTCTTGCTAGCTTTTTATCAATCTTATTTATTTTCTCGAAGAACCAGCTCTTTGTTTCATTGATCTTTCGGATTGTTTTTCGGGTTTCCATATCGTTGATTTCTTCTCTAAGTTTTATTATTTCTTTCCTTCGATCTGGTTTCGGTTCCTTTTGCTGGTCCTCTTCTAAGATCTTGACCTGGGAAGTCAAGCTATCTATATAGACCCTTTCTTCCTTTCTGAGGAAAGCTTGCAGAGCTATAAATTTTCCCCTTAACAGATCTTTAGCTGCGTCCCATAGGTTCTGGTAGTTTGTGTCTTCATTCTCATTTGTTTCGAGGTATCTCTTGATTTCTTCCTTGATTTCCTTCGTGACCCACTCATTGTTCAATTGTGAGTTGTTTAATTTCCAAGTGTTTGATTTGGTTCTCCGCATCTGTGTGTGATTAATTTCCATCTTCAGTGCATCATGGTCTGAGAAGATAGTTGATACAATTTCTATCTTCCTGATTCTATTAAGGTATAATTTGTGACCCAGAACGTGGTCTATTTTGGAAAATGATCCATGTGCGCTGGAGTGAATGTGTATTCTTTCTTTTTGGAGTGTATAGCCCTGCATAGGTCTATTAGCCCTGTCTCTTCCATTTCTTCCCTTCAGAGCCATTGTTTCCTTGCTTAGTGTTGTTTTTGTCGATCTATCCAGAGGTGATAAAGCAGTGTTGAAGTCTCCTACTACTATCCTGGTGCAAGTTATGTCCTCCTTGAATTCTGTTAGGAGTTATTTTAAGTATTTAGCTGGTCGTTCATTAGGCGCATATACGTTTAATAGTGTGATTTATTCCTGTTATACATATCCGTTGATGAATAGGAAATGACCTTCGCTGTCCCTTCTAATCTTTTACAGCCTGAAGTCTATGTTGTCAAATATTAGTATGGCCACTCCCGCTTTTTTGAGGGAGCTGTTTGCTTGCAGGATTGTTTTCCATCCTTTGATTTTTAGTCTGTGTTTGTTCTGACTATTCAGATGTATTTCTTGTAGGCAGCAGAAAGTTGGATTTAGTTTCCTAATCCATTTTGACACACTGTGCCTCTTGATTGGTGCATTTAGACCGTTAACATTAAGAGAAATTATTGTCATGGGATTTTTTGTCATTTTTCTATAGGGTTTGTTGTTCTTATAGGTCTTTTTCCTTGTCTTATAGTAGCCCTTTGAGTCCTTCTTCTAAACTTGGTCTTGAGTCTGTGAAGTTCCTGAGCTGTTGTTTCTCCGTGAAATAGTGTATGGTTCCTTCAATTTTAAGTGAGAGTTTACCCGGGTAAAGTAACCCTGGTGAGGCATTCATTTCATTGAGTTTTTTCACTATATCCCACCATGATCTTCGTGCTTGGAAGATTTCTTCTGATAGGTCTGCTGTGAATCTAAGGGGTGGTCCTTTGTATATGATCTCCTTCTTTGATCTTCCTGTTTGCAGCATTGTGTCTCTATCCATAGCATCCATCATTCTGACTATGCCTTGGGGTTTTTTTATTTGGGTCCCTTTTAGCTGGTACCCTTCGGACTCCTTGAATCTGGATGTCCATATTTTCTAGCTCTGGGAATTTCTTAGCAATGATGTCTTTAATTGTATTTTTTCATTAAGATTGGTCCTCTGTGGTTCTGGTACTCCAATGATTCTTATGTTGTTTCTCTTGAGGTCATCCCCTAGGACTCTAATTCGCTCTAGAGCTGTTTTGAGGTCTTTTGCCATTATTTTTGTTGCCTATATGCTTTCTGCAGCTCGTCTTCAAGATCACTGATTCTTTCTTCTGCAGTAGTCATTCTACTGTTAAGGGCTCTACTGAGTTTTTTATTTCATCTACCGATTCTTTTAATTGTGTCACTTCTTATCGTAGCTTTGAAATTTCTGCTCTCATTTCTTCCGGAATTATCTTTTTTTTTCACAGTTACGGATTTATACACATTTGTGCTTCTGCTTCCCTCACACAAAGTTCGGGAACCCATCCCTTCACCAATGCCCATACTCCACCACCAGTAAACCCAGCATCCCTCCCATCCTCCCCAATCCCATCCCCCCATCCCACCCCGTCACTGTGGCAGGGCATTCCCTTCTGTTCTCTCCCTTTAATTAGCTTTTGTGGTTTGCAATAAAGGTGCTGAGTGGCCACTGTGCTCAGTCTCTAGCCCTCATTCAGCCCACAACTCCCTTCTCCCGAATGGTCTTTGACTACGTTATAGTTGGTGATCCCTTCTCTGAGTTGCCCTTTCCCCAGAATGTGAGGCCAGCCTCCAAGCCATGGAGTCAACCTCCTGGTACTTGTTTCTACAATTCTTGGGTGTTAGTCTCCCACTCTGTTATTCTATATACCATAGATGAGTGCAATCTTTCTATGTCTGTCTCTCTCTTTCTGACTTATTTCACTCAGCATGAAACTATTCATGCCGATCCACTTAAATCAAAAATTCTTGACCTCCTTTTTTTCTAACAGCTGCATAGTATTCCATTGTGTAGATGTACCAAAGTTTCCTCAACCAGTCATCCATTCTAGGGCATTCGGGTTTTTTCCAGATTCTGGCTATTGTAAATAGTGCTGCGATGAACATACATGTGCAGATGTCGTTTCTATTATACTTTTTTGCCTCTCTGGGATGGATATATTCCCAGCAGTGGTATTGCTGGGTCAAATGGGAGCTCAATATCTAATTTTTTGAGAATCGTCCATATTGTTTTCCAGAAGGGCTGAACCAGTCGGCATTCCCACCAGCAGTGTAGAAGGGTCCCTTTCTCCCCACATCCTCTCCAAAAGCGGTTGTTTTTGTTCTTTTGGATGTGCGCTAGTCTCTGTGGTGTGAGGTGGTATCTCATGGTTGTTTTGATCTGCATCTTTCTGATGATTAGTGATGTAGAGCACCTTCTCATGTGCCTTTTGGCCATTCGTATTTCTTCCTTGGGAAAGTTTCTGTTCATTTTTTCGCCCCATTTTTTGATGGGGTTGGATGTTTTCTTCTTGTAGAGTTCAACCAGTGCTTTATATACCATTGATGTCAACCCCTTATCTGATGGGTATTGTGTAAATATCCTTTCCCATTCTGTGGATAGTCTTTGTATTCTGGTCACTGTATCTTTTGTGGTGCAGAAGCTTTTTAGTTTAATGTAGTCCCATTTGTTGATCTCTGTTTTTACTAGATTGCTTAGTTCCGTGTCGCCTTTGAAGATACCTTTATCTTCAATATCGTTTGAGGGTTTTGCCGACCTTGTCTTCAATGTACCTTATGCTTGTGGTCTAATGTTGAGGTCTTTAATCCATTTTGATCTGACTTTTGTTCATGGTGTCAGGTCAAGGTCTAAGCCCATTTTTTTGCATGTGGTTGTCCAGTTGTGCCAGCACCATTTGTTAAAGAGGCTTTCCTTGCTCCACTTCCTGAATTATCTTGGTGGATCGTTCCAACGCTGCATCCATATCCTCCCTTAATTTATTGGATGTTCGCTCTATAGTTGCTTTGAGTTCTTCAACCATTTTCACGATTTCCTCTCTGAATTCTTTATCAGAGAGGAGACTGTATTTCTGGGGAGTCATTGCTGGGTTTGCTGAGATCCTCCCTTCCATTTCTGCTGGTGGTGGGGATTTCTGCTGTTTCTTCATGTTGTTATGGGTTTTACTATTAGGCGCTCTCCTTAGCTTGAGAGGAGTCTCAAGTGAAAGCGTGGAGCTATGATCTTTTAACAAAAGACTTTATGTGCAGGTTGATGTGTTCACTGACAGTTTTTAAAAATTAGGATAGGCTAGGTCAGTTGGCTGTTAATATATAGTGACTAAGATGACCCTGATATTTTTCAGAGGAATAGATTCTATCAATTATGGCCAAAGCGCAATGCAATGAGTGGGAAAAATATCTTCGGCTGCTCCAGAAGGAGGCCACGCCCCCTTTGAGGCCACGCCCCCTGACGTATGGCCACGCCCCTAACACCCTGGTGAGGAGGGAAAGTTGGGGGCCGCCACATGGAGACTGAAGGTCGCGAGTCGGGCCTCGGGTCTCCGGACCCCAAGCTGCCGGCACGGTGGAGATCTCTGTGTTCTTCGGCAGGGGGCAGGGTCTCCAAGGGAAAGTTCCAATTTACCTGATCGGACGGATCCCTTCTCTATTCCAGCTGCCTTCTCCCCCAGCCTATGAGGTAGGTTTCCAACTATGGAGCAATATTCCTAGCCCTTGTGTCTACTGTCTTTGGGTGTCAGACTCATGTTATTTTGTATTCCACGAATGAGTGGAGGAGTCCTTTTGTGTCTGTCTCTCTCTTTCTGACTTGTTTCACTTAGCATAATACTCTCCATCTCCACTGACTTATAAGCAAATTTTATGACTTCATCTCTCCTAACACCTGCATAGTATTCCATTGTGTAAATGTACCAAAATTTCTTTAACCAATCGTCTATTCTTGGACACTCGGGTTGTTACCAGAGTCTTGCTACTGTTAACAGTGCTGCAATGAACATATAGGTGCAGATGTCATTTGTACTGTTCTTCTTTGAATCTCCAGGATATATTTCCAGAAGTGGTATTGCTGAGTCATATGGAAGCTCAATTTCTAGTGTTTGAAGGAACGTCCACATTGTTTTCCAGAAAGGTTGGACCAGCTGGCATTCCCACCAATGGTGAAAGAGCATCCCTTTTTCCCCACATTCATGCCAGTACTGGTTGCTTTTGTTCTTTTGAATGTGTGCCAGTCTGTGTGGTGTGAGATGATATCTCATTGTTGTTTTGATTTGCATCTCTCTGATGATTAGCGATGTGTATCATTTTTTCATGTGCCTTTTGTCCATTTGTATTTCTATTTTGAGGAAGCTCTTGTTCATTTCTTCTCCCCATTTTTTGATAAGGTTGGAGGATTTTTTTCTTGTACAATTCTACTAGTGTTTTATATATCCTGGATATCAATCTCTTATCAGATTGGCATTGGGTAAATATTCTTTCCCATTCCATGGGTTCTCTCTATCACTATTTTTTTGAAGTGCAAAAGATTCTTAGTTTAATGTAGTCCCATTTGTTTATGTTTGTTTCCACTTGATTGGTCAGTGGTGTTTCATCCTTAAAGATGCTTTTAGGGGCTGGAGTGATAGCACAGCGGGTAGGGCATTTGCCTTGCACGCAGCTGACCTGGGTTCGATTCCCAGCATCCCATAAGGTCCTCCAGCACCGCCAGGGGTAATTCCTGAGTGTAGAGCCAGGAGTAATCCCTGTGCATTGCTGGATGTGACCCAAAAAGCAAAAAAAAAAATGCTTTTAGCTTCAATGTCATGAGGGTTCTGCAAAAATATTATCTCCATGTATCTTATGGATTCAAGTCTGATAGTGAGGTCTTCAATACATTTTGATCTGACTTTTGTGCCTGGCATTAGACAGGGGGTAGAATTCATTGTTTTGTAGGTAGCTATCTAGTTTTCCCAGAACTATTTGTTGAAGAGGCCTTCCTTGTTCCACTTCACATTTCTTGCCTCTTTGTCAAAGATTAAATGGTCATATATTTGAGAGTCTGTGATGCAATATTCAACTCTGTTCCATTGGTATGCAGGTCTGTTTCTAGCCCAATACCATATTGTTTTAATTACTATAGCTTTGTAGTACAGTTTGAAGTTGGGGAAGGTGATGCCACCCCTCTTCCTTTTTCCCAAGGATTAGGAAAAAGGTGTTGATGGGGGTTTATCGTTCCATATGAAATTCAGGATTGTTTTGTCTATTTCTTTGAAAAATGTCATGGGTATCCTGATAGGGACTGCATTAAATCTGTATTGTGCTTTGGGAAATATTGCTATTTTGATAATGTTAATCCTCCATTCCATAAGCAGGGGATGTGTCTCCATTTCCTAGTGTTCTCTTTCATTTCTTTAAGTATTTTTTTTGTAACTTTCATTGTATAGGTCCTTCACCTCTTTAGTTAAGCTGATTCCAAGATACTTGATTTTCCAAGGTACTATTGTGAATGGACTTTTGGATGTTGATTTTGTAGCCTGCTACTCTACTATGCAGACCTATTGTTTCTTGAAGCTTTTTTGTTGAGTCTTTAGGGTTTTCTAATTTTAGTATCATATCGTATACAAATAGTGATAGTTCGACCTCTTCCTTTCCCATCTGTATGCCCTTGATATCTTTTTCTTGACTAACTGCTATGGCCAGTACTTCCAGTACTATATTGGGTAGGAGTGGTGACAGCAGGCAACATTGTCTTGTGCCCAATCTTAGAGTGAAGGCTTTTAGTTTTAACAGCTCACTACTGAACAACGAGTGGCTTAGAAAAGAAATCAAAGAGGAAATAAAAAGATTCCTGAAACAAATAAAAATGAAAACACAAGTTAACCCAAACTTATGGGACACAGCAAAAACTGTGTTAAGAGGAAAGTTTATAGTTCTACAAAGCATTCCTCAGGAAGGAGGAGCGAGCCCACATAAGTAACCTAATCTCACCTCTCCAGCTTAAGAGCTTGGAGAATGACTAACCAAAGGAGCCCAATCTAAACAAGAGGAAGGAAATAATGAAATTCAGAGCAGAAATTAATGAGATGGAAATCCAGAAAACAATCCGTAAGATCAATGAAACCAAGATCTGGTTCTTTGAGAAAATAAATAAGATCAATAAACCTGGTCTCAGGAGCACCTAATTACATGAAGACATTCATGAGGTGTTGGAGCTGAACTGCGCCATCAGGGTGAGTCCCAAATAGACTGCACTGCACAACGGACAGGAACACAGGGACCCATGAAAATGGGCAAAATTTCTCATATGGCCTGACTGGCTTGGATGAAGCTGAACATTTTCCCCTTCAAACTCCCTTCAGTAAATAATTTCATAAAGTTTAGTATATTGAAAGAGTCCGTTTTTTCTTCTCTCACAGAAGCCCAGCCTGATCTTTGACATGTAGATTCCGGGCTCTGGCCCAGCCTAGTCTTTGGGATGTAGATTTCAGGTGCAGGCCAGCCTTGTCTTTGCGATGCAAACCCAAATACTTGTAGCCCAAAAAAGGTTTTAGTTTTAGTTTTATATCTTCTTTCCAGAGGCCAAAATTATTGGCATGCAGACACAAGGAAAAAATGCATGTTTTGCTGCCTCAATGTTTGTTCTGTAACTTCTCTGGATGACATCACTGTATTGCGTCCTTTAGAGGTACCATGATCAATAAAAAAAGATTTAGGGGCTCTCTACCTTTAAGGTCTGAAAGAACCTGGGCCCTCCATGACATAAATTTCTTTTGTGTTCCTTAAATCAGTGCCTCAGACTGAATAAATATTCATGCAACAATAAGGCAATGTGGCATGTTCACCTATTTCATGGTAAGGAAACCAGGTTCCTTATTCAGGTTCCCATGACACTGGATATGGTCCCTGAGCAATCCCAAGGAGTGATCCCTGAACAGGAGCCAGGATAAACCCCGGACACCAATGCATGTGTCCCTCCTAAACAGCCAGCAATTGTTTTGAAAAACTAGGCCTCCATCTCACTGAATTTGAATGATAATGGATTTGAATGATAATAAGATATTTAAAATATTTTAAAGACTGGAAATTCAAAGTTAGTACTATCTATGATAGCAAAAATAAATACACAAAAGAGTAGGTAGATGGGACGGTGGATGTGTTTACTCTCTAAGAATGCCTAGTCTATCCTTTTCTTCACTTTCTTTCTACTTGCTTCCTTTTTTAAAATTTAGTTGATTTGATATGTGAAATAATCTTCTAATTTTTAGATATTTTCCCCTTCTGATCTCTTTTCTATGTTTTCCCATCTTCACCATTCTATTTTTCACCTAGATATCGTAGTTTAAATTTGTAAGGTACATTTTCCTTAAGAACCAGAGGCTAACATGAGCCAACACAAATATTTCATAAACCCAGGATGGTGTTTCTTCCAAATAAGAGAAATCTTGCTTTCAGATATCATGAAATTGGGAAATTTTTCTTCTTCTGCCTATGTTAGGGTTTGGTGGGCTTTCCATATGCTTCTTATGAGTACTGGAGAAGGAGGTGGTTTGAAGAGATGAAAAATCAGGATCTTTGGAGTCTCTGAGAGAGTACATGGCAACACAGAATGTGACAGCCAGTACCAGAGAAGAATGTCCTGTGAACTACATAGTCTGAACTTTGAACAGCTAAGTAAGTAATCAGCTCAGAAAAGTATTAATTGTAAAACAAAGTGTCAATTTCTTCTAAAATAGATTGGTACATAGACTAGCTTATAAACAGGAGTACAAACAAGTATCAAAAGAAAGAAATCTCTACTACTGAAGGATTTGGAATTAAGGTATAGATACAAGGAATTAACTGCATAAATTATAACTGGATAATTTATTCTACAATGTGAGTTAACTTCCCAGTATTTTTTATTGACTTTATAAACTTCTAAATACACTCTATGAATATACATGAAGCTGAGCTTCTGAGCCAAGGCATCCCAACTGAGTACAAAGAAACTAAGAAAAGGGGAAACTAAGGGGAAAAAAGAGGGAACAGATAAATCATGTTCCAGAACTTAAACACATTTTTGTGCATGCTACTTTATCCAAGACCTACCAACTTTTTTTTTTCATTAGTGAATCACCATGAGTTACAGTTACAAACTTGTGAGCTTTCATGTTTGCATTTTGTTTATATCCCTCCACCAGTGCCCAGTCCCCTCCACCAATGTTCCCAGTATCCCTCCCATACTCCCACCCCATCCCCCCTCCCCACCCCACCTCTGTGGCAGGGCATTCCCCCTTGTTCTCTCTCTCTCCTTTTGGGTGTTGTGGTTTGCAACAGAGGCACTATGTGGCCATCGTGTTTGGTCTGTATTCTATTTTCAGAGTGCATCTCCCATCCCGTACGGGTCCTCAAACCACACTTTACCTGGTGTTCCCTTCTCTATGCGAGCTGCCCCTTCCCCCAGCATGTGGGGCCAGATTCCAAGCCTTGGAGCCAACCTCCTGGTACTTATCTCTACTATTCTTGGCTGTTAGTCTCCTATTCTGTTATTTTATTTTATATTCCACAGATGAGTGCTTTCTATGTCTGTCTCTCTCTTTCTGACTCATTTCACTTAGCATACTTTCCACGTTGATCCACTTATATGCAAATTTCATGACTTCATCTTTTCTAACAGCAGCATAGTATTCCATTGTGTAGATATACCAAAGTTTCTTTAACCAGTCATCCGTTCTAGGGTACTTGGGTTTTATCCAGATTCTGGCTATTGTAAACAGTGTTACAATGAACATTTGAGTGCAGATGTCATTTCGACTGTACCTTTTTGCCTCTCTGGGATATGTTCCCAGAAGTGGTATTGCTGGGTCAAATGGGAGCTAAATTTCTAATTTTTTGAGAAGCGATCATACTGTTTTCCAAAAGGGCTGAACCAGTCGACATTCCCACCAGCAGTGTAGGAGGGTCCCTTTTTCCCCACATCCACGCCAACAGCAGTTGCTTTTGTTCTTCTGGATGTGTGCCATTCTCGGTGGTGTGAGGTGGTATCTCATAGTTGTTTTGATCTGCATCTCTCTGATAATTAGTGATGAAGAGCATTTTTTCATGTGCCTTTTTGCCATTCGTATTTCTTCCTTGAGAAAGTTTCTGTTCATTTCCATCCCCCAGTTTTTGATGGAGTTGGGAGTTTTCTTCTTGTAAATTTAGTGCCTCATATATCCTTGATATCAGTCCCTTATCTGATGGGTATTGGGTGAATATTCTTTCCCATTCTACAGAATGGGAAATCTACATATTGTCTTTGTACTTTGGTCACTGTATCTTTTGCAGTGCAGAAGCTACTTAGTTTAATATAGTCCCATTTGTTGATCTCTGTTTCCACTTGGTTTGTCAGTGGCATGTCATCTTTGAATATACCAATAGCTTCAATATTGTGGAGAGTTTTGCCACCCTTGTCTTCAATGTACTTTATGGATTCTGGTCTGATGTTGAGGTCTTTTATCCATTTTGATCTGAATTTTGTGTATGGTGATAGGTCTAGATCTAAACCCATATTTTTACAAGTGGTTGTCCAGTTATGCCAGCACCATTTGTTGAAGAGCATCATTTCTTTGCTCCACTTCACATTTCTTGCTCCTTTATTAAAGATTATATGTTCATACAATTGGGGTTGTGTGTAGGGATATTCCACCCTGTTCATTCAAGACCTACCAACTTTTGAAAACGATAATTTTCTCACTTTCTGTTGTAGGATCCCTATCTTAGAGACTCTGTTGGGAACAAATTGGAGGCTGACTAGAAGCTAAAATTTCTTAGGGAAAAAAGAAGAAGGAAGAGGTTTTAGGAGGCGTGAGAAGGAGTACAGTGGATAGTTACATATGACTGACTGAGATTTGGTCCCAACCCTGCCAAGAATGATCCCTGAGCACAGACAAAAGCTTAAAATAAAGAAATTACAAAGAGGAAGCCCACTCCAGAAAATGCACAAACACTGACCAGAGCAATCGCCCTTTTGTGGTGAGGTAAAGAGCAGGGGAGTAGTCACCATCTCCTCACATTCCTGCCCAGTGGTTCTGTGATTCTCGTTTTTGATCCTTTACCCTATGGGGGTAGAGCTGCTTTATTTCCATCACAGTATGCTCACTATAGCCCTCTATAGTCCTATAGAAGGACCAATTAGTGACCTTCTAATTGGTCACTCATGAAGGTCATCACTCTCTGGAGGTGCCCCAGGGGCAGGCGCCAGAAGCATGCTCAGCAAGGAGGCCAGAGAATAGTATACAGCATGTAGGGCATTTGCCTTGCACGTGGCCGACCCGGGTTCCATCTCTGTCATTCCATATGGTCCCTCAAGCATCTCAAGCAGTAATTCCTGAGTTCAGAGCCAGGAGTAACCCCTGAGAATCACTGGGTATAACCCAAAAAGCTAAAAAAAAAAACAATCAAACAGAAACATGCTCAGCAGAAATACTGAGCATTTTAGTTGCCTGTTAACAAGAAATACACCCTTGGCTAAAAGAATCAAAGTATTTGGTGGATAGACATGACACAGGTCATATGATTATTCTGAAAGCTACTCTCTCTACTTCTCGAGTGGTTTAACACATAATGCTCCTGAACACCCACTCTCCTCCCACCCCTCCTACACACACAGCCATTGGAGCTATATGTCTAACTCAGATATGTATTTAGAGTTAACTATGGTTAGGTGTTACAACAGAGAAGCAAGAAGGTGGCATGTGAGTCTGGCATGCACACACAGGTGAACATGTGCAATAGCCACAGCCTCTCACACTACATATACCTCAAACATAAATACAAATACCCCCATACAACATACAATTAAATTTGTTCACAAATAGTACATACATACATATTCAAACACATATATACTATCATAAAAACAATGTAATGTTTTATTTTTAACTATTACCTACCTAGGTATTACATTATATTATGCAATCTATACTACCCTCTCTATGCATTTTATATAATGTACCAGATAAATCAGTCCCAGAAACCCTGTTATTATGCTACGATTAGTAGGAAATGTTTTGCCCAGTCACTCTGATTCTCATCATTACTTGGAGACTGATGTTTGAGACCAATTCTGTTTACAGGGACCCCTATGAGCTCACAGCTTGGCAGACTCCAGAGGTAGCATCAAAGTGCTTTGGGACGTTGAAAATATTATTAATTATGGCTTGATAAGTGTTGGTCACTTATTCTAAAGACACAGAATCTGAAGAAAGTATGGGTTTTTGGAGGGGATGGAGCACACTGGCAGTGCTCAGGGATCACTCCTGGTGGGCTTGGGCAGGTCTTCTGAGGTACCAGGGATCAAATACAGATCAGCAGCATAGAAGACTAATGACTGATCCATTGTTCTATTACTCAGGCCCAGAATATGGGCTTTCCGGAGGGGAAGCATTGCACACAGTCAGGACAGTAAAAGTTTCAGAAAGAGTTCTGTCTTTGCTTCTTCATGAAGTTTTTTCTAATCCCTTGAAATTTTCACTTCCCCTTGAATGCAAAGCACTACATCTCCATTTGGATGTTGTTTTTCCTGTGTCTGGGTCCAGAGATGGTGAGGGAAGGGTGAAGCAGAGCAGAGGATTCTTTGAAGTGAAGAATGAGAATGTTGAAGCAGCAAGAAAGTGGGGCACTTTAATATTTATCTAAATAATCAAATTATTAATTTAAAATTAAATTATTATATTGAATAAGAATTTAATATGATTAATGGGATTTATGAATAATGAGAGTCTCTTGCCTACACGCCTGGCTGTCTTCCCCGGGGCTCCTTGGATGGGATGGGCTCCAGCTTCCCTCCCCACCATGAGCAGAGGTCCTGGAGGCCAAAGACCACTGGAACCTAGCTGCAGCCATGCTGGAGGCCCCTCTCCACACGTTCGGACAGGCCTCATGCATAAAGGTATCGGCAGAGGAACCCAGGTGTGTGTAATCTCATCAATGGCCAACAAGCAGAGAGACTTAAAAGCAAGCTTTCAGAAGAAAGTGATGCAGAGTCTCTTGCCCGCCTGGCTGTCTTCCCCGGGGCTCCTCGGAGGGAATGGGCTCCAGCTTCCCTCCCCACCCCAAGCAAAGCTCCCAGCGGCCGAAGACCACTGGAACCTAGCTGCAGCCATGCTGGAGGCCCCTCTCCACACGTTCGGACAGGCCTCATGCATGAAGGTACCGGCAGAGGAACCCAGGTGTGTGTAATCCCATCAACGGCCAACATCCATAGAGACTTAAAGGCAAGCTCTCAGAAGCGTGTGGCCACTTTGCGGCCACGTGATATCTTTAGCCTACTCCTTCTGGGAGAAACTGGCAATCCTCTGAGAGTTTCCTGCCCACATGGGGCAGCCTTGCAAGCTTCCCATGGTGTATTCATATGCAAAATCCAGTAACAAGCCGGATCTCATTCCCCTGACCCTGAAGAGCCCCCATTGCAACATTGTTAGGTGGGCCAGAGTCGAGATAGACTTCTAAGATCTCAGGGAAAGGACTAAATGAGATGTTACTGAGCCTGCCCGAGAAATCGGTGATTAACGGGATATTGTGATCGTGATTGTGATGAATAATGAATGATAATTAATCCTATGAATATAAATAAATTACAAAGGTTTCAAGCAGAAACTGACATGTTTAAATATTATTTGAATTTTTTAAACCTTAGTAACAATTAAAGAAATTTTGATCATTCTAAGTGTGCAGGTTGGTAGCATTAAATGCATTCATGTTTTTATGTAAATGTAACTGCCATGCATTTGTGTAACTTTTCCATTTTCCTCTTAACCCAAGTCCAGCTGAGTTGTCACTTGTCACTTGTCATCCCCTTGATCTTCAATTTGCTCGAGCGGGCACCAGGAATGTCTCCATTTGTTCCTGTCGCCTGCTAGTGTAGGCCAATGATATCTGCTTGCTCCAGGAACAGGAAGAGCCTCAAATCGTTCATTCAGGGTTTTGACATCTCATTGGTGGGTGGCCAGGGGATCTTTGACATCCTGTGGAATCCAGTCGGTAATAGCTCTAGTCCAGCAGTCATCTCTGAATCACATTACGTGTCTGGCCCATCTTATTTTTGACACCTTGGCAAATGAGACAGCATCCCTGATTCTTGGCCATCGATAGAGGTCAGAACTCCAGATTCCTTCTCTCACTTGAGTGAAACTTGATACACCTAGCATGGCTCTTTGGATTCCTCTTTGGGATTTCTGAATAACATTCTCATCCTGTTTCTGTAGGGCCCAGGTCTCTGAGGCTTATGTTAGTGCAGGAAGAAAAGGAGAGTCTAAAAGATGCGCCCGGAGGCGAAGATTCTTTGTCCTATTAACCACTTCTTTGATGCTCTTTAAGGCGTTCCACACTGCTCTCTTCCTCTTGAGCAGTTCTGGCGCCAAGTCGTTCCTCATGTTGAGTTCTCGATCCAGGTACACATAGCTGCTGCATTCAAAGATGTTCGTACCATTGAGAGAAAATGGAACATCAGGGACTAGTTCATTTTTCATAAACATCATTTTGCTGAGATTCAGCTACAGTCTGACCTTTCCACACTCGTGGTGGAAGTCAGCCAGCATTTGTGCAGCTTGGCTAATCTTCGGTGTTATGAGAACGATGTCATCAGTGAAGCAGAAGTGGTGTAGTTGCTGACTAAAAATCTTCACTCCCATTACTTCCCTTCCAGTTGTTGCATGATGTTCTTGAGGGTGGCAGTGAAGAGTTTCAGTGAAATGGTATCACCCTGCCGAACCCCTCTCTTTATGTCAATGATCACTTCCTTGTAGAATGGTGAGATCCTGGTGGTGAATCTGTAATACAGCTCTCATTGATGTACTGAGTTTGAAAACCCTCTTTGGCTAGGGCTTTAATTACTGCATCAATCTCAACAGAATTGAAGGCCTTCTTTAAATCTATGAATATTAGACTGAGCGACATCTTGAACTCTTGCAAAACTTCAATGACTTTGGTCACTGTGTGGATATGGTGGATCATGCTGAATCCTTTTTCAGAACCCAGCTTGCTTGCATGGTTGTCCTTCGTTTAGTGTTTTGCCTATTCTGTTCAGAATGACTCGAGTGAACAAATTGCAGATGATAGATAACAGGCAGATCGCACGATAGTTACTGATGTTGTGGATGTCTCCCTTCTTGTACAACAGAACGGTCCTGCTGGTTTTCCATTGGGACAGGACCTTGTATTCAAACAGGTAGTGTGTGAAGAGCCGAGCCAGTGTATTGATGAGTACTGGTGGCAGATTCTTCAAGTGTTTGAGTCTGACCTTGTCTGGAAGGGGTGATGTATGTGTCTTTACTGACAAAATGGTGTGTAGATTTCGGAAGGAAGGACAGTGGGAATGACATATCCATCCTGAGGAATTTGGTATATGGGCTGTGGAAGATATCCAAGTAGAAGTCATGAATGGAAGAATACTCCATTGCCCTTCTGGAAGATGTGATAGATCCATCAGGACATCGGAGGGCAGTCATCTTGATCTTGTAGTTGGCGAGGAACAGGTGAGTGTTGTGAATACTTTTCTCAGCTTCCGCCTCATTGGCCAAAACTGCTACTCTTCTCTCTTTGAGGTATTCCTTTATCAATTCTCTGCACAGGTTTGCAAGCTCAGATGTTAGCTTGTGATTTCCTGATGGCATCTTCCCATGTTGCTGCAATAGTGCCAAAGTGCTCCCAGTTGGAGGTCATTCTGGGAGTTCTCTTCTTAAACTTAAACTTTAAAGACGTTTCTCCCCACTCTGTGAAATAGAATTTTGCACAAAGGAGATGGTGGTCCAACTGCATTTGGAATTTTGGGACAACAGCGACATCAGTCAGGCAAAACCTTTGATTGAATATGATATGGTCATTTTCGTTGTGGAACTGTCCACTGGGAGACACCCATGTCTAACTTTTAGATTCAGCCTTCTGGAACTGTGAGTTACTGTAGGATATCATTGGTTTGTCCTTTCTCCCATGCCACATAGTTTGGGCTTATCTGGTAATAATCTCTAAACAATTCTAGACTACATTGGTATGTCCTGCTCCCCTTGCCACTAGGAGCTTAGGTATATTAGTCTCATCCATCAAAGTGCTCCGAAGTCACTCCCATTCCTTTGTTTATCTGTAATCACTTCTATGCTCCCTTCCCCAACTAGTAATTCAGCTCTTCCCCTAATCAAACTCTGTTAATTTGTAAGGTGAGACCTTGCTAGGACAGTGTACTTGTATTGTAAGTTAATATTGTCTTTCTCCTCTATTATGTCTTTTGAATAGTTTACTTTAAAGCAATATCCTTTTTGTATGGACAAAGAAAGACAATTGTTAATATGCTTTGGTAACATGGGACTTAATTGACTTCAAATATTATTCACTCCCAGGCATCTGCTTTCTCGACTTAAGCCTCAGCTGCCCTTCTTAGCACACCCAAAAGCAGGGTCCTGACAAGGGATGGGACAGACCCAGGGAAAGCGGTGAGTTGTGTGCTACCCTGGCATCGAGATGGGCCTGGCCAAAGTACCTAATGCTTAACTATATGTTAAGAGCTTGGTCATGGACATGTCATGTCATGATCCAAAAGCAACGACGAGACTAGGACCCTGCTAGGGATAGGAAAGACTAATCTGGCCTGAGCACTGTAGTCTGAGATTGAGATGACCCCAGGAGAGCAATTCTATAAATTTAATGCATCTCTTGCTATGTCCATACAAAATGATTAATAATATGAATACTTATATGTTAGTTGGACAGGGAGAGGAGAAACACACCCATGGGATTCCGCTCTTGGGCGGGTGTCCTGCTGAAAGAGTATCTGTCCTAGAAGAAGCAACCCCTAAGGGAAAGAACTTTACCCCTATTGATTGTGACCACACCTATGTGTAAGCCCCAACCCCTCATTCTTAGGGATTTAACTAGACTGGGAGAGCGGGCAGGGGGCCAGTCCCAGGGTCAGTTCCAGGGCCAGTCCCAGGGCCTATCCCCTGCCAGTCCTAGTGGGAGTCCCAGTGCCAGATCTGGAGAAACTAGACCAAGATCCAGATCCAGAGGAGAAGGAGAATGAAGTAGGATGGGAGAGGAAGAAGCAGGAGGAAAATCAGAGAATGGAGATGGGAATGGAATAAACTGCAACTGAGGCCAACCAGCTTGGCTCTGTTCCTTCCTTCGCCTGCCTCATCATCGCCATCAACCTCCCCGGGGTGGGGAAGCGGCTGGAGACTATTGAATGCGAGCAGCGAGAGAGACAGAGCCTGTGCCCTGTGCCTGGTGCGGTGAGGTGCTCTCCACCTCACCCCGCTCTCTTTCTTTCTTTTTTGTGTTTTTACACAAGTTACCATGAATGGTCTTGTTTGAGATGATGAACTCAGACAGTCTCTCAGCCTGTTTGTTACATTCTAGGCCATGCGACCCAATGTGGAGTTCTTTGGATGACCTTCTCGGTCCTATATTGGCATTAAAATCACCGACAATGACCTTGTAGGTATGGTTTCTTTATAGAACTTCTCCAGCTCCATGTAGAACTTCTCAATTTCTTCTTCATCGTAGATAGGTGTTGGTGCGTAGACAATGAAGATAGAAACTGCCGGCAGTGAGCCACATCTATTCAAGCGTATTCATCCAATTCGGGTTTTTAGGCATTCGAATGAATCATTGCTCATGGCCAAGTTCGTGTTGACAAGGACACCGATGCCACCAATGTCTCTGTTGTCGCATGTTCTGAGGAATAGTTTTTCTCCAGTGTCAAAAATGACATGATCGATGTCTTCTTGTTCAGTCAGACCAATGATGTCGCACTTGATCTTCTGCCCTTGCACCATCAGGTCCTAGATGGATGCTTCCGATGCCAGCGTACATGCGTTGAAAGTACAGACAGTCATTTTAGTTTTTCTTTATTTTGGCAGTCTAGTTTGTCCCTGAGACTTTTCAGCCTCTCCTTGCTCAACCTTCTTAACACTGCCATGTTGGGGACTTATTTGGTGTCAGGAGAATGAGGTCCATTGTTGTTACCATTTTTGGCATATCGAGTATGACATGGTAGCTTTCCAGGCTCCGCCGTGTGGGCAGGGTACTCTTGGTAGCTTGCTGGGCTCTCTGAGAGGGATGGAGGCTTTTAGGGTGGCCTCCAATCGCCTTTACAGGTGTTCCTATGGCTCATACTATATTTGAAGCCCATTAAATATGGTGGGAAAATTATAAAAATAATGGGTATTAAGTGTCCTATGCTGTGCAAAGTGTCTGCCTGGTCCAGAAAGTTGCCTGGAGCATGGTGGTGGCTTGGTAGTGGAGGTAGTGGAGGTCTGCTGGTGAGGCAAATATCTGGCTCTGGTAGGGTGGGTCGTCTGGGTTTGATCCCTTGGGTGGGGACCAGATATTGTAGGAGTTTCAGTGGGTCTCATTGAGCTTGGAGTACAAGGCCAAAGTTCTTCTTTACCTGGTTCTGTGGGGCTTCACTCATGCGTGAGGTTCAGCCCAAGTGTCCGGAAAGTGGCGTGGAGCGTGGTGGTGGCTGGGTAGTGGAGGTAGTGGAGGTAGCTGAGTTAAATTTATTTATGTATTTTTGGTTCTATGTAATTTATTTTTTACTATGTATTTGTTTTGACATGACATTGCGTTATAAAATTATGTACATATATTTTGAGTGGATATCATTGGAAATCAAGATGTTTATTTAGTCCATTAAATATGCTACTGAAAATCGAATGCCAACCCATCCCTTTACCCTTCTTTATTGCTTTCTGGTAATTAGTAACGGTCTTATAGTCTAAGTCCTTTTCTTTTTATAAATTTTGATTGCACCTGGTTGTGTTCAGGGCATATTTCCGGCTCTGTTCTCAGAGGTCACTCCTAGTGTGGCCAAGAAGACCAGGCAGGCAGGGACTGAACATGGGTCAGCAGCACACAAGGCAGCCAAACCTATTGCTATGGCCCCAAAGCATTTAGTTTAACTCACTTAGTGCATCTGTTTATTATATACATAAAACATATGAGCAATATATGAATTTCAGACTTTCTCTAACTTCATTAAACATGATAACCCCTTTTTCCATTGATGATACTTCAAATGATAAAATTCCTCCTTTTATAATAGCTGAAAGGTATTCCATGCCCTATATAGTAGCACTGTAGCACTGTTGTCCTAT
The DNA here is from genome assembly GCF_027595985.1 of Sorex araneus. Classification (NCBI taxonomy): domain Eukaryota; kingdom Metazoa; phylum Chordata; class Mammalia; order Eulipotyphla; family Soricidae; genus Sorex; species Sorex araneus. Next base: position 10,536,307 of record NC_073308.1, read on the forward strand.
TGTTCATCAATTTGCTCAAGCGAACACCAGTAACATCTCCATTGTGAGATTTGTTGTTACTGTTATTGGCATATCGAATATACCACGGGTAAGTTGCCAGGCTCTGCTGTGAGGGTGGGATACTCTAGGTAGCTTGCCAGGCTCTCCGAGAGGGACAAAGGAATGGAACCTGGGTCGGCCGTGTGCAAAGCAAACGCCCTACCAACTGTGCTGTTGCTCCAGTCCTATATAGTATATATGCTTATTATTCATCATTTCATGAGTAATTAGATTGTTTCCAGGTATTGTCTATTAAATATAAGGCTACAATAAATACACAAATGTAAATATTTCTTCAAATTACTGTTTTTGTATATTTCAGGTACATATCCAAAAGTGGATTTATATAAAATATGTAATTTTAATTTTTGAGCAGTATCTATACTGTATTCCATATAAGCTCTATCAATTTACAGTTTCACTGATTTTGTATAAATTTTCCTACCCTACATATTCTCTCCAAGATAGTAAACATTGTCACATGTGTGGTATGGGGTGTCAATGTTGTTTTGATTTGCATTTCCTAATATTGGGATAATTGACATACTTTAGTGAACTTATTAGTTGTCTATATGTCTTCTTTGAAAAAAGTGTCTTTTCAGATTCTCTGCCCATTTTTTTTATTACAACCAAGTTCATTTAAAGATCTAATTTATCTATTCAATGATCAGGCACTTTTTCCTAGCAAATAGACAATTGTAAGAAGTACAAAATAGAAACTTTGTATAGTTAGAAAGAGGGTGGGAACAAGATTACTAGCGAAATGAAAGAAAAATAATTTCAAGCAAAACTGCCTTCCCTCAGGAGAAGGAAAAGTGGAGTATTTTCATGTATTGCATTTCACAATTGCTGGTCAGGAGAGCAACAGGCAGGTGAGTTTAAATTCCCACATTCTGGAGATGCTAAAACTACAATTATATTTAATTCTATATTTTATTCTAGGATTGGCATGAATTAATTATTTGGGGCCAATTGATTGTTCTTCTTCCTTCTTATCCTCATTTTTACAAAACATTCTTAAATGGAAACTGATACATTAAAGGCCGAATGACCATTCTCATCCCACCTTCTAATTATCCATCATTTTACGTTTTGTTACTGAACTCAGTGACACAATTAACCTAATAAAATATTTGTATTCATTGTTTGTTTATATTTTTATTTTTTTAATTAAATTACATTTGTGAGCAGTGCTGAAATGGACATACAAGTGCAGATGTCATTTCTACTATACTCTTTTGCATTTCTGGGAAATATTCCCAGAAGTGGTATTGCTGGGTCAAATGGGAGCTCAATTTCTAATTTTTTGAGAAGCATCTATATGGTTTTCCAAAAGGGTTGAACCAGTTAGCATTCCCACCAGCAGTGAAAGAGAAAATTCTCCCTACATCCTTGCCAACACCGATTGATTTTGTTTTTTTGGATGTGGGCCAGTATCTATGGTGTGGGCCAGTCTCTACAGTGATTTATTTAAAAAATAAAAATAAAAAATTTTTAAAAAGAAAGCAAATAACAAAAAAAAATTAAGTTAAATGTATTTGATTTTGTGGTCACACCTGGTGATGCTCAGGATTTACTTTGAGCTCTTGTGTTTAGTGATCACTCATGGCAGTGCTCAGAGGATCATATACAGCACTTGGTGTCAAACCTGGGTCTGTTAGCCATTCCCTACTCACTGTAAAATATCTGTGGCCTGTTGTTTGTCCTTTGGGATATCTGCAGTGGACAAAGTATTCTCCAGGGTTAACCAAGGACAGATCACATTCTGTTTATCATTTAATCCACTCTAGAGACTTGGGACATTTTTACTCTGATTTCTATGAATAATGCTTCTGTGAATGTGGGTCTACAAATAACTATTGAAATCAATACATTGTGTATATACTATATTTTTTCTCCGAAGCATTTAAAATGATAGAATGTCTCTTTTCTAAAACAATATTTATTATTTAGTTTTATGGTGCTGCTCCTTTACAACCTTTACACTCACACACCACAAGGTCTCTCAGCTTCATTTTCAAAACACATCCTCAGGATAGAAGTTCTTCCCGTGTCTCCATTCCCCAGTACCCTGACTGTCATTCATGGCATGGCATGGTACCTCTCTCAGGAAACAAGAGCTAGTATCGACTCCTGTGGCCTAATTGACCTCTGCTGTGGACAGTATAGGTACATTTTTTTTTTCAATCTGAAATCCAAAAATATGCTCCCTGGCTAAAGATTGCTGAACTTTCCCAGAACACCTACGCAGCCCTCTATGAACAATCTGTTTCCCAACACTGCTCACATTTCAAGGGTACAAACAAGGTTGTTGCCTAGAAATTTCTCTTGCAGACCTCATACATCTTTTTCTTCAGGAAGCTCCAGATGCAGTCCTACCTCCTCATCCTTGTTGCTTTCAGAATCTAGTTGCTTCATGCCGGATTCCTGTACTTAACCCATGATTTTATTTGGTCCACTATTTTATTTTATTCATATGGAAAAATAGAACATTTAAAATTTTATTTTTAATCAATTTTTCACTATATATTTGAAGTTCTGATATTTAAAGACTTAATGACTCTGGAGGATTCTCAGGCTAGCCAGATCCTAAGACCTAGCATGATTTTCAATTCCAAACTAACAACCTAGTACTCCACCTCTTTAGTATCTCTGTGTCACTCTCACATTCATTGGATTACAGTGACCAATGGTATCTCAAATCTAAGAACAAGGACCAGAAACTAGGCACATCCCCTGGGCCTGAGAGTCCCCAAGCATTTTTCACAATTGTTTCTCACACTTTTCCTGAGAAGCTTTTCCCTTCCTAAACTACAAAAAAGGATCTAGTCCCCATTTTCTGCTCCATATTCAGCCTTGGGTGCTGTATCCCTTCCTCTAAGGATCATGACTTAGAAGTGCATTTGCAAGAAGAGGGAATTTCTGATCTGTTAATTTCACCATAAGTAAATATAATTAAATTTAAGCAAATTAGCAATTTGAATTACTTTATAATGATTTAGTTTCAAAATTATTTAAAATATGAACTTAGATACATGTATTGATCTTTGGATTGTCTGTTCCAACTAGATATTAAGATCCATAAAAGCAGAAACTCTGTCTCTTCTGTATTTCCTTAATATTATTATTCATTACACAAAAATATATGTTGAATGAAAATATTTTGGAAAAAATATACACTTTATTCTAACATAACCTCATCTGAAGTGCCTTTGTTGAACATGTTTTCTTTTTGTACATAATTTGGTATTCCCAAAGAATGGCCCCGCACCAACACCCCCCCCTTTTCCTGCCACACCCCCCGACACACATACTTGACCTTTGCTATTCTTATAAACATATCATTGTTCACCAAGTCTCTGAGCTTTGGCTAGCACATTCCAGTATATTCTAAATGCTTGTGTAACATTTAAATATGGCATTGAGAGGTATAGTTTTTGAGAGGTGATTAGGTCACAAAAGTGAAGAAATCATGAATTGTCTTTTTGTTTGTTTGGAGGCCACACCTGGGAACGTTTAGGGCTTACTTTTGGCTCTGCACTCAGGTATCTCTCTAATGGGGCTCCAGGACCCTCTGGGGTATCTAGGATAAAACTCATTTGTAGAGTGTAGGGTGTCATCACATGAGGCTGACACCCAAGGACCATAGATACAAGGGCCAGGGGGATTGCCCCATAGCTGGAAGACTGCTTCATGAATGGAGGGGAGAAGGCAGATGGAATAGAGAAGGAATCACTAAGAAAATGATGGCTGGAGGAACCAGTTGGGATGGGAGATGCATGCCAAAAGTAGATAATGGACCAAACATGATGACCTCTCAGTGTCTGTGTTGCAAGCCACAATGCCCCAAAGTAGAGAAAGAGTATGGGGAATATTGTCTGCCTTGGGAGGGGAGGTGGGAAGGGGGGTATACCCGGGATATTGGTGGTGGGGAATGTGCACTGGTGGAGGGATGGGTGTTTGATCATTGTGAGATTGTAACCCAAACATGAAGGCTTGTAACTATCTCATGGTGATTCAATAAAATTTTAAAAATTAAAAATAAAACAACTCAAGTCAGCTGTGTGCAAGATAAGCATGCTTGCTCCTGCACCATCTCTCTGGCTTCAGGCTCTCACAACCTGGTTAGTGCTGCTCTATTAGAGACCGCACTCATCTTTGTCATCCCTTCCACCCTCGGAAGGCATAGTTGAAAGTTAGTCATCTGCAGCCCCAAGCAGGCCTCCGAGAGAGCCCAAATATGCTGGCATTCTGAATCTGGCCTTGCAATCTACAGAACCATGATAAATAGATTTTGTTGTTTCTAAGCTAGTCTGTCTGCACTTCTGGTAGGGTTGTGTCCCAGACACAGCACCTCCAACACCTCACCTTTTCCAACTCTCCAGCTGAGAAGCAGGGCCATAGCTCTCCTTGCCCGGAAGATGGCGCCTTTGAAAAGTCTGCAGCTGGCCTCATGCTGCTGACCCTCAATAGTGGCATTCTCTCAGGCAAGCTTTTCTGAGCAGGTGTCCTTGGTTAACATTGTTCCCTTTAATGATTAATCCCTTTATGATTAATTTTATATCCCTAAATGGTGATGTAAAATGGTCCAGTAAGGTGATTAGATCTGACCAATGAATCAGAAAACAGTGTGCAACTAAAAATATCATCAACTTCAAGGGTTTTTTTAAGTGTTCTTTTTTTTTTTTCTTTTTTGCTTTCTGGGTCATACCCGGCGATGCACAGGGTTTGCACTCAGGAATTACTCCTGGCAGTGCTAGGGGATCATACAGGATGCTGGGAATCGAACCCGGGTTGGCCACGTGCAAGGCCTTACCCGCTGTGCTATTGCTTCAGCCCCTTAAAGTGTTCTTATGTGCTTTCTCCCTGATAACTTTGAAAGAAAGATAAAATTTATGCATTTGTTTTAGAAACAAATTATTGCCATGATGGAATAAAGGAATTGCTTTGAGGCAATTTTAATCTATTAACTACGATCTTTTAAAATCTATGAACTAAGGTGCCTATGGGTTCTCTCTGATTCACTTTCCTTTCCTCCTTACAGTAGGCAACCCTGCTGCTTCTTTGTGTATGAGATTTCATGACAGCTGTGTAGGTTTTGGTGCTTTCTGATCAACCAACAAAAGCCCTCAGCACCTTCCATTGTGAGTCTTCAGTTCATGCTTCCAGAAGGTTCTAGATGTGTTTTAGTCCCATAAGTTGTAAGGCCAAATTCCAAGTCACAGTGGTCAATGCACAGCGTTGAGCTGGAAAGAGAATCTCAGAGTGAACCAGGCTCCTGTCCTTCCAAAGCTATGCAGGAGAGCAGCCTGGGCCGGACACTGCTCCGTCTACTTTCTAAGAAACCCACATTCTCTCCTATGACAAGGCCCAAACGCTTCTTCCCTGGAAAAGGTACTTTCCATAAGGGGACACTCAAGAGCCTACCACCAATCCGGGAAAAGTACCTTGGCACCAATTCCAGCGGATACACTGGAGCTTTCTCTCAGCAAAACATCTGGGAGGGATATTTATTCTCTCTCTGTATAAAGTTTCCTATTCTGTCCCAGATATTAGCTGACCTTTTCATGGCTTCTATAATGCCATTGTCTGTTAAAGATCTGCAGGTGTTATTATCACCCAGAGCTGTTTCTTAAAGGTGTCATGTTTCTCCTCCAAAGGCCCTGGGCTCTTTCTCAGGAAGGTGGTAGAAGCAATGGGCATCTCACACATTGTGATAATTCAACTGGAAAAGAAGAGGCCAAAACTAGTGCAAAGCTTCTCAAATTGCTCATGTAATCACACTGTGAACTTCATACCCTCTATTTGCTTAGCATTTTATCACTTACAAAAGTCTTCATATATGCATATTTATTTTCAATCTCACTACAATTGAAAAGTGGGATTTTTGCCCCAGAATAAGTGGAGAAGAGAGAAGGGTAGAGAGAACCCAAATCACTCAGAATTATGGAAAGATGGCTGATCCCCTCTATGTCCAGTAGAGACTCCCATATATTCGATATATACTTCCGACACTGCAAGCGCCTCTGGAAAGTAGTACTGATGGATAAAAGGAAAGTGGGGCATTGAGTAAATAACTAGCATATTTACAAAACTCCTCTGCTCTACCATTTTATAAATTTTACATTCCAGAAGTACAGTTTGTTTTTTTATGACTGTGGGAGAAAGAAACATGTCTCTTAGATGCCTTAGGAGTTTTCTTGTGATCCCTTCCATACTCTGCACAGATGGTTTCCCTCAGAAAATTGCATTCATGATGAACTCTAGTTTGCCTTAGGAACCTACTCTATACCTTAATGCATTTTCAAAGAGTTTCATCCTGATACATACTTCATCATTTTATAAAGGATTTTCCTTAATATTCTAGCCCCGACTGGCATCTTTTTGTGACAAGAGCTCCTGTGTTGATGACATACTTTCACTGCGGAGAGTCCAATCAGACCCCACAGGAGGTTAAGTGTAATCAAACAGAAGTGTATCTCCTCTTTAAGGGAAAAATCTCAGAAACTTTTTTAGTACAAAATCTGATCCATAAAAGCACATAAAATGTATGAGTTCTCTGGTTTCTGAGCTCTGATGTTGAGGTATACCATTGGAGCCAGAGAGAGTACAGTGGATAGGGTGCTTGCTTTGTATGTGGTCTATCCAGGTTTGTTGCTCGGTATCCCATATAATTTCCCAAGCACACCAGGAATGCTTCCTGAGTGCAGAGTCACAAATAAGCCCTGAGCACCACCAGGTGTTCTCCCAAAACAAACAAACAAACAAACAAAGTACTTATTTTTGGGCCAGATTGTACGGTGGGTAGTGTACTTGCCTTACACATGGGCAACCCCAGGTTCGAATCCCAACACCCCATATGGTCTCCTGACATCTCTAGGCGTGATTTCTGAGCACAGAGTCAGGAGTAAGCTCTGAGCACCATTGAGAGTGGCTGAAACACCAAAAAGGTGATGTATAAACAGACACTTATATGAGGAAGTCATATGTATGACCTTGTGAAAAACTGTTCATCTGGGACTGGAGATTTTTAGTACAGGAGTTAAGGTGCTTTCATTGTACATGGCTGACCCCAGTTTGAGTCCCATTACCTCATACATACAAGGTCAGCTAAATGCAAGGCAAAGGCCCTACCTGCTGAACCATTGCTCTGGCACTCCCCCCTTTTTTGTAACGAGGCTTGTAGAATAACATTGGGTTTGTCCTTTTAGCCTTGTCATAGGGAACTTAGTTTACCTTAGAGCAATGGCCTTTCTGTATGGACACAGGAAGACAGTTAATAAAATGCTTTGTAACTTGGGAGCTGATTGACTCCAATAATATTTACTCCCGGGCATCTGCTTTCTCAACTCAGTTGCCCTTAGTTCCTAACACCCCAAAAGCAGGGTGCCGACGAGGGATGGAATGGACCCAGGTCAAGCTGTGAGCTACCCTGGCATCGAAATGGGCCAGGCCAAAGCACCACAATATTCAACTATAAGTTGAGAGCATAGTCATAGACAAATGCTGTCATGACCCAAAAGTAATGACAAGACTAGGAACCTGCTGGGGTTAGGAAGACTAATCTGGTCTGAAGACTGTGGTCTGGAATATATACTGAATGTCCTCAGGAAGAACCAAACTTTAAGTTTGATATATCTCTTACTGTGCTCATACAGAATATGAGCTAGAAATATTAGAAGTAGATTTACTATAACTATTTAAGCAGATTATTAGCTCACACCCTGACACATCCTTGTCTAGACCCCACCCTTGAGCAGATCTCCTTAGATGAGATTTCCTTAGATGAGATTTTGTTAATCTCCTCAAGAAATGATCTTACCCTTCTTTGTTGATTTGTTAATGTTAAACCCAGCTTTGTGCTACTGCCCTATGTAATTTGCTGTATAAACTAAGATAGTGGGGGCACTGATGGGAGACAGAAGAAGACACATGGGAAGACACAGAAGCAAAGGAGACAACACAGAGAGAAGAAGACACAGAAGCAGAGACAGAGAGAGGTCAGAAGAGACCAGAGGAGAGACTACAGAGACAGAGACAGAGACAGAAGAGAGTACAGTGGCACACACAGAAGCAGAGAACAAGGAGGAGCCATCCCGATCCAGTCCATACACAGCTGGTCGAAAACACCGAACGTGAGTGGTGCGTGAGAGAGAGAGAGAGAGAGAGAGAGAGAGAGAGAGAGAGAGAGCTGTCCCGAGTGCCCTCGGACAACAGAACGACACCACGCAACACCACATCTCCCCCCTTCTCATGTACGCTACCCTTGTGATTTTTTACAGAGGCTATTGGTTTTTATATTGTTGAACTTTGTGAGTGTTTTGCATATCTTATATTAGCATTTTATCTGATGTGTGCAATTTTTTTCCCTTTTTACTTTTGCCTGGGATTCTTTTGCCATGCAAAACCTTTTAATTCGATGTTTAATTTATTTTTGGTTTTGTTATTTGTGCCATTTGAGCCAAATCATTGAAAATCTCTTTGACATCTACCCCTTTATCTATTTATCCCTTAAATCAGTACATACTGTACATTCCTATCCATATTACTTTATTTAGAGTGGATGCTATTTGATCAAATACAAATATGGCTATCACTGCTTCATTGTTATGCAACTTCCTATTGGGCCTCTGATCATTGTTGGAGTTCAATATGTCTCTTGTAAGTAACAGAGGTTTGATTCTGTTTCCTGATCCATCTGTCACTCTTTGCCATTTTATGGGGGAAATCAGTTCACTGATATTTAGAGAAATCATTTATATAAAGGAATTTTTGCTATGTATCTGTGAAAAGTTTGCTGTTTAAGCCATTTAATCTTTGCTTTTTATGACAGAGTATTCAATATCCCTCCTAAGCTTATATAGATAATATAAACATCATCAGTTTTTGTTTGAGAATTTTTTTCTCCCTACTTTAATTCTAAAGTATAAACATGAAAGGTAGAGGCTCTTCCCACTCAGTACTTTATATATGCCAGTTCATCTGTTTTGTCCTAATATGTCCTAGTAACATTTTGCTTCTCTCTTGCTGATTGACAAAGTATGTATCTCTCTTTGGTTCTTGCCATTTTGACCAAAATGGTGCCCTGATGTTGTTCTATTTGCATTTACTTTGTTGTGAATGAGTTCCGTGACCTCCCTCCAAGGTTGTACTGGTTGTCACCTATTATTTCTTCTACCAGCCATTTTTTTCTATCCTTCCTTTCTCTTGTTATGGATTCCATGATTCAGAGGTTGCTCATACTATTGTCATTAATATCTGTCTTCTCTTCATTGTTTTTTCAACTTGCTGACTCATTTTTGATGGAGCTCTGTTTGGTCTTGAAAGTCACTTATTCACTCATTTAGTTTTCAACCTGTGATCCTCTTTGTGATATGCTGTGATATGTTTTTCAGCTTCTTCATTTCAATTCAAATTAGTTATTCCATGTTTTCCATCTGGTTCTCTTGATTTTGTTTTGTTTGGGGTGACACCCAACAGTGCTCAGGGCTTACTACTGGCTCTATGCTCAGGAATCTCTCCTGGTGGACTTGGGAAACCATCTGGCACGCCAGGGACGGAAGCTGGGTGGATCTCCTCAGGTGCGTGCCTACCTGCTCTCCTATCGTTCCATCTTCATGGGTCTTTTCAAGTGTATTGGTTTCCTGTGCAAATGTCTTTTTCTGATCATTTTTAACACTGTTAGGATTATTCTGAAGCTTTCTTGGAGCCAATTAAAAATATACAGTGGTGGGAAACTTCCTAAACTTTTGCCACACTGTTGGCATGACTGAGTTGCTCTAGTTCATCGTTCCTGGTGCTCTGTGTCTGACGCTATGAATCTGGCCATTTACTCCAGAACTTCTGTAGCCACTGTGACTAGTGAGATTTATTCAATGAATTAGAGTGAGGTGGAATATCCTTGTATTCTATGTTTATTGTCAGGAGTGTGTGGCTATAGCTCCCATTGTCTCTTACATTGTTTCCCACAGCATATGATTGTTCATAACCCCACCTGGATAACTCACCCCAGGGGATCTGCTTTTCTGATTGGGTTCTGGTAATTAGTGTGGGGCGTGGGCTCTGGATGGAGCTCCATGGACTTCTGCGAGTCTTGTCCAGGCAGTCAGTAGTCACCAGTATATGGCCACAAATCAAAACACTTCGATTTTTACAGAATAGAAATCTCTTCAGATTATTCACTGTCACTGTCATCCCATTGCTCATCAATTTGTTCGAGCACACACCAGTAACATCTCTCATTGAGAGACTTATTGTTACTGCTTTTGGCATATCCAATACGCACGGGTAGCTTGCCAGGCTCTGCCGCGCTGGCTTGATACTCTCGGTACCTTGCCAGGCTCTCCGAGAGATTCAGATTATTATTGGTATTTATTCACTCATAGAAGAAATTTTATTTGCCAAATTATCCAAGGGAGGCCTTTGAAGACCAGCCTGTTCTTTCTGACCTTAGACCCGGTTCTCCTCAGTTGCAAGCACTACTCCACAAAGATAGTAGACTCCAGCCAGGAAACTAACACCAGTTTCAAGAACCTCAGGACAACAGAAATAGCTGGTGAGATCATTGATTGTAAGATAACATTAGTTTGTCCTTTCTGCCTTGCCACAGAGGGCTTAGGTTTATTGGGTTGCACCCATCACGTGCTCCCGAGGCACTCCCATTCCTCTGTGTTTATCTGTAAACATTTTCCTTGTGCTCTGCTTCCCTAACCAGTCAATCACCTTTATCTCCTTTATCTCCTAATCAGACTCTGTAAACTTGTAAATATTGATTTTCTCTTCTCCTTATGTCCTTTGCACAGAAAAATGTCATTTTTGTATAGACACAGAAAGACAATTAATGCTATGCTTTTGTAACTTGGGAAGTTAATTGATTCCAAATAATATTGATTCCTGGGCACTGATTTCTCAACTTAAGCCTCAGTTGCCCTTAGTTCCTAGAACCCCAAAAGCTGGGTCCTGCAAGGGACTGGATAGACCCCGGACAAGCTGTGAGCTACTCTGGTATCAAAATGAGCCACGCCAAAGCGCCGTAATACTTAACTATAAGTTAAGAGCATGGTCATGGACAAATTCTGTTATGATCCAAAAAGTAACAACTAGATTAGGACCCTGCTTGGGTTAGGAAAGATTAATCTGGTCTGAGCACTGGAGTCTGGGATCTATAGCAAGATGTCCCCAGGATAGCCAACCTATAAGCTTTTTTATTTTATATGGACACAGTATTTTTTACTGTGTCCATATAAAATAAAAATAACTAATATAAGAAGTAGAATTAAGATTTTAATTATGATGTTAATTAAGTTATTGGACTGAGGAGAGGAGAAACACCCCTAAGTGGTATTTTGCCCTTGAGTGGAAAAAGAGCTTTGATATGTTGATTGTGCTGCCAGAGAGGGTGTGGTGGCTACCCCCATTGGGGGCAGTTGGTGAGAGACTGGAGAGAGACCAAAGCAGTGAGTTGGAGCTAGGAGAGATGAACAGGAAAGACAGGAGGAGAGGAAATGAGGGGCAGTGTGAGACTGGAATGGGGAGTTTACTGAGATTGGGAAAGGCACGTGAGGAGAATGGAATAAATGGCAGCTGATCGCCAACCCGCCTGGCCCTCATTTCCTCCTTTGTCTGTCCTTGGCATCAGCCCTCCTGGGTGGGGGAGCAACCTGAGATCACTAAATGCAGGCGTCTAGAGGGAGCTCAGGGCTTAGTATTCATTTTATGAATACACAATTGATTGATGAAGGAGCTATATATTTCATCAATTTTATATTGAAATTATGTCAGTAATGTCATATTTATCAACATAGGTAACACTACAAAGGTATTAGTACTATTTGTTTTTTTTACTAAAATAAATCATGGATGTATTTATATTTCATTACTATTTCTGCAAATGTCTCAAAACATTTACATTAGTCCTTACTATTGGTAGAACAGCTGTATCTGTTGCATGTTATAGCAACATGAGATATTTTTATAATTTAAATTCCATTTTAGTTTTATTAGCTTATTTTGGAATGCTAAGAACTTTATTTTATACATTTGGAAACAGTCTGAGAGGTGGTCTGTAGGCATACAGCATACTGTACAGGCTTGGTAACACATGCATGCCCACTCACATAATATCACTGTCACTGTCACTGTCATCCTGTTGCTCATCAATTTGCTTGAGCGGGCACCAGTAATGTTTCCAGTGTGAGACTTGTTGTTACTGTGTTTGGCATATCAAATACACCAAGGGTAGCTTGTCAGGCTCTGCCATGCGGGCAAGATACTCTCAGTAGGTTGCCAGGCTCTCTGAGAGGGACAGAGGAATCAAATTTGGGTCGGCTGTGTGCAAAGCGAATGCCCTACCCAATGCACCCACACAGCCCACACATAATATATATTCACTATTATATATAACATGTATATTTAATTATAAACACCAGGCTAGTGGTGAATTCTATAACAATGCTCAATTAAATATCAATTTTTTACTAATCATTCTTCAATTGTCCTTGACCCATAGACCAAATGTCACCTTCCCTTTCAGTGACATTATATTTACCTTCCCACCATCTTTCAATTTTCCAACTGGCATAGTCTTTTGAGAGCTCAGACTGCTCCATATTCCAAAAACATAAGAATTCCATCCTGAGCACTCTTCTCCTTCATCTTTTCCATCATAGCTTATGCGGTGTGCTGGTTACTTATGATGAAGAGATGTAATAAATACTAGAGCTAATTACTGGTGATAAAGTTATGTTTTAATTCAGATCATCCCTTAAGTAATGCAAAATCATCCTAAACTCAACATATTCAAGACTAGGTTTACATAATCTTCCTACACACCTTTCTCTTCTATATAACTAATAGTGATTGAGCAAAAAGGATCCTATTCATGATCTCCTTTTATAAAAAAGGCCATTAATTCATCCATCTTCTTTTTACCCTATAACCTAAACTAGTAACAGACTTCTTTCCACCTTACTCAATCTGCTTACCTGTAGATCTCTTCAGACATTAAAGTTTTGATTTGACTCTCTTCCTAGATACACTGCTTTCCATTCCCTCTGCTATTATGTAGCTGTGTCATCACTTTTAGTACAAATAAGTATGTGCTACTCTCCCAAATAAAGCATAGGTCTCAGTAGAGAGAAAGTTCTTTAAAGGACTGACAAATTCTTCAACTTGCCAGATTTGGGGTTATTCACATTGTTCATTGTGTTCTTGATGTCCCTCAAAACTCAAGTCCTTGGAGGTTTTCTTCTCCAACATCACTATCTCTATCAATGGTAACCTCATAACATTTCCTAGGTGGGGCTACCTAGTATCTCTGCAGTAGGAGGTATACTCTGCCTTTAAAGCTCCATATATCACACGTAAAATTGTAACACATTGTTCTCACACAGAGACTTATATTCATTGATAATAATTGTGCAATTATTTGTGTAAGACCTCTGGTACCAATAAAGAAGGGAGTCAATGATATCTGTGTACACCCATCCTTTTGAGCTGGATCCAATGGTGACAGTCAAATTTGCTACATCATCATCATCATCATCATCATCACATTCATCATCATCATCATCATCATCCCGTTGATTGTCAAATTTCTCGAGCGGTCTCAGTAACGTCTCCTTTCGTCCTAGCCCTGAGATTTTAGAAGCCTCTCTTCACTTGTTCCTTCCCAACGATGCCATATTGGAGGCTCTTTCAGGGTCAGGGGAATGAAATGATGCTGCATCATCATTTCATATAAATATATGGTCAGCCAACAGGTGCAAACATCCCATCTTGATTTTAAATTAAAAAGTTGTTACTAAGAAATAGTAACTTTACAGAGTATTTTCCTTTTTTCATCTTTACTTCCATTTTTTGTGATCATTCCTTTTTTGGAAATTCTGTCTTTGTACTTGGTTTTTGCAGCTTCATGAGCCTGATGAAAAATTATACCGCAAATTATGCCCTGGAGGAGCTGATGCATTTGTAATTTTTCTTCTTTAAATGGTTTTGGCAGTCAATTTGCCTGTGTGATGCATACATAACTTACTTATGAGTTCAGAACTCTGAGAAATATAAGCAGTGAAGGGAGGTTATCTTCAAAGGTGCTATCGGGATTTAGACAGAACAAAACAACAGACATGTCAAGTGAAATTATGATGTGAAAATTACTGTAATTATCAGGGATGAATACATTTGACTTGGCAAGTTATCCAGAGAGCTCATTCTTGGCCCCAATTCTCTCCTTTTAAATCTATGTGCAATTTTAGAAGCCTGGAAGTAAAGAGTGGGTATGCTCTGGACAGGGAATTTTTATAGTTTATTGTTTTTCAGAGACTGAAGCAACATTAATTGTTAGATATATTCAAACGATCACTAAAAATATACTTTCATTTTTTTATTTTTCAAGATTTTTTATTGAACCACTTGAGATAAATCCTTACAATGATCCAGTTTTAGTCATACAGTGTTCCAACACCAATCTCTCCACCAGTGTCCACTTCCCAAGATGAGTGACCCCAGCTTACTCCCTTTACCTCCACCACCCCCAGCCTACCTCTATGGCATGCCCTTCTCTCTCTCTGTGTCTCTGTCTCTGTCTTTCTCTCTCTCTCCTCTTGCACACTGATTGTGCTATGCAGTACAGATACTGAAAGGTTATCAGGAATATCCCTTTATCTAGTTTTAACATTCAGTTCTTGTCCAACATGATCCATTTCCAACTATTAATATCATACTTATGGACTGGAGCGATAGCACAGCATAATAGCCTAGTATGTGGCCGATTTCTCCATCCCTCTCGGAGAGCCCAGCAAGCCACTGAGAGTATCCCACCCGAATAGCAGAGCCTGAAAAGCTACCCGTGGTGTATTTGATATGCCAAAAACAGTAACAATAAATCTCACAATGGAGACGTTACTGTTGTTCACTCAAGCAAATTGATGAACAATAGGATGACAGTGCTACAGTGCTACAATATCATACTGTTCCCTCTTTATCTTACTTCCCTTCTGCCCCACACATACTGTGGTAGATTCCAATCATTGACTCCTAGCCCCTATTTTCCCTGGCCTTGGATATCATTCTTCTAATATATTTATCACAAATGAATGCACTCATTGTATGTCTGCCCCTCTCCTTCTCACTCATGTCACTCAGCATGAAACTCTACATATACATCCATTTATATGCAAATTTCATGACTTAATATTTCCTAGCAGCTGTGTACTATTCCATTGTTGTAGTGGTCCCCTCCTTGGCCTATCTCCCCTTACCCACACAGTGACAAACTTCCTACCTGCTGTTCATTTTTATTGTCTTTGGGTAAGTTATACCCTTACTATGTTACCTTATATTTAGGATATGAATGAGATTATTAAATGGCCAATCCTCTCCCTCTGACTCATTGTCCTGAGCATGATATCCTCCAGATCCATTCATGGAGATCAAATTGCATGACTTCATAGTCATCTTTTCTTATGGTCAGTAATACCCCATTGTGTGTACATACCATAGCCTCTTTATCCAGTCATCTGTTCTTGGGCACTTAAGTTGTTTCCAGAATTGGATGTTGTGAACAGTGCTACAATGAAAATAGGAGTGTAGAGGTCTCTTCCACATTGTGTTTTCAGGTCCACAGGTTATTTTCCAAGATGTGGAATTGCTGGTAGTCTACAAAATTAACAAGCAAAATTGCATGTTCTTTCTAAATACAAATAATGAAATAAGGACATTTGTTTAAAAATAATTGCATTCAGAAAATCAGGTACCTAGGAATTAACCTAACAAAATATATGAATGACCTACACTAGGACAACTACAACACACTACCTAAAGAATTAAAAGAGGACACAAGGAAATGGAAACACATTACCTACTCATGGACTGGGAGAATTAACATCAGAGAATATCAATAATACCCAAAGCATTACAGATTTAATAAAATCCCTTTTAGATACCCATGAGAATTTTCAAAGAAATAGGCTAAAAACTCCTAAAATTTATATAGAGCTTTATCCCCCACCCCACCCCAGCCAAAGCAATAAGATGGGAGGCATAACTTTCCCCAACTTCAAACTGCACTGTAAACCAGTTGTAATTAAAATAATGTGGTACTGAAATAAAGACAGACCTTCGGATCAATAGAATGCAACTGAAAATTCAGAGAAGTGGATCACAGAAAGTCCTTTCAACAGTGACTCATGGAAAAGTGGTCTACCATCTGCAAAACAAATAAATAAGTGAACTCAGACCTCTCTAACACCATGCACAAAAGTCAAGTCAAAATAGATCTAAGACCTGAATATCAGACCTGAATTCATAAGGTGTATAGAGGAAAACATAGGCAAAGAGCTTCATGACATTGAATTTAGAGGCATCTTTAAGGATGAAACACCACTTACTAAGCAAGTGGGAACAAAGATAAGCAAATAGGACTACATTAAACTAAGAAACTTCTACACTCAAAGAAAATGATGATCAGCATAAAAAGCTCACAAACTAGAGAAATAATTTGCTCATCACTCATCTGATAAAATAATGTTTGATAACTGGTAGAACTTTAAATGAATAAAGCACCCAGATCCAACTTCATCAGAAAATGGAAAGAAGAGATGAACATAAACTTCCTCAAGAAATAAATACAGGTGACCAAAAATCATATGAACAAATGCAGTAATATCATTGATTGTTAGGGAAATGCAAATCAAAAACAAGAGATGTTGCAACAATGTTGCAATTTTACTTGACAATCCGAGGCATTTTACTCACAGAAGAAATATACATTTTCGGGGAGGATCACAGGATTGCCTCAGGAGGTTTTGTGTTATGGCCTGCCGGAGAGCAGCCTGTTCAACCTCCTTTTATTTATTAGGTTAAAGCACAAACCAATCATATTCAGCCACATAAGCTGAATATGCAAATTAACCAACGGAAACAGTAACAGTTATTTAAAGTTACAGTAACAAAAACATAAACCGTCATTTACATCCAGGTCTAGGTAGGCATGAGATTATGGGATGTTGTATACCAACAAAGAGATATCACCCCACACCACCGGAGAGACTGGCACTCATCACAAAGAGCAACTTTGTTTTGGCTTGGATGCAAGGGAAAAGGGACCCTCATTAACTACTGATGCGAATGTTGATTGGTCCAGTCTTTCTGGAAAACAGTATGGACATTCCTCAAAAACACAAAAAATTGAGGTTCCTAGTCATCCTTCTTTTGAAGTTAGTCAGGAAAGGGGATTATCTCTCTTCTTTGTAAACTATAAAGAAATACAGGTGGGGAACAAAAAATTGCTCAAATGCAGCAAAAACTAAGAATGGGTATTGATTAGTAAGACTAGTGTATCAGGGGTTGGGGGCATTGAACTGGGACCACAGGGTCAGTGTTGGATGTATCAGGCAGTCTGGAGGAAGGTACAGTGCTGAATGGTTTGTGCATGGAATCCTACCATTGACATTTTTTGTGAGCCACACAGAGTGCCTAAGATAATTTTTAATCTATTATATATATAGTATCACTCTATCACTGTATCACTGTTGTCCATTGCTTATCAATTTCTTCAAGTGGGTGCCAGTAACATCTCCATTCGTCCCTGTTGCGTACAGGGTAAGGGGAATGAAGCCCATTATTGTTACTGTTTTTGGCATATCTAATTCGCCACGGGTAGTTTGCCAAGCTCTGCCATGTGAGATTCTGCATAGCTCTCTTCTGGGAGCTTTGTTTTATAGTCTCTGGATCTTGACCATTGATGAGATTACATGGCACTGGGGGCAGTTTGTGGGTGTGACTGCCAAGCTACTAGAAAACTGGGGACCTCGGTGGAGGAGGTTCAGTCCTGATCCAAGCAGGCTTGGAGATCTCAGCCCCAGGTCCCGCAAACCTGGGTTCCTCTGTCGGTTCCTTCATGCGTGGAGTTCGTCTCAGTGTGTGGAGAATGGCCCTGAGCATGGCTGTGGCTGGGTTCTGGAGGCTTTCAGCTGCCAGGGCTCTTCTTGGAGTGGGGAGGGAAACTCAACTCGCCTCCCTTCTGAGGGGACCCCAGTGAAGACAGCCTGGCGAGAGAGCAGGAGATTCTGCCTGAAAATAAAACTGAATTAAACAGTGTCTTGTGAAACTGTTGCCTTAAAGCAAGGTTTAACTTAGGAATTAAAAGGTTACTTGAGAATTTTATGTAGGTATACTATTTATTATTTATTATTATTTCAGAAATAAATAGTATACCTACATAAAATTCTAAACCTTTAATTTCTAAGTTAAACCTTGCTCTTAAATTTGGACTGGAGCAGTAGCACAGTGGGTAGGCCTTGCACACAGCTGACCTGGTTTCGAGTCCTCCATCCCTCTTGGAGAGACTTGCAAGCTACCGAGAGTATCCCACCCACATGGCAGAGCCTGGCAAGCTACCCGTGGCATACTCAATATGCCAAAAACAGTAACATCAAGTCTCACAATGGAGACGTTATTGGTGCCCGCTCGAGCAAATTGATGAACAATGGGATGACAGTGATACAGTGATACAGTTCTTAAATTTATTAGTGTGAATTTTGTCTGTTGGGTTTCTGTAAGGTCTTACACTCTTTTTCCTACTATATTCTGAGCTGTGTAATCCCACCAATGGCCCACACCCAGAGACTTAAAACAAAGCTCCTGGAACATCTTACAGCCTACTTCTCCCTCTGGGAGAACCTGGCAAGCTACCCAGAGTTTCCTGCCCGCATGGGAGAGCCTCATAAACTCCCCATGGTGTATTCATATGCCAAAACCAGTAACAATGCTGGCTCTCATTCCCCTGACCCTGAAAGAGCCTCCAATGCGGCATTATTGAGAAGGACGAGTAGAGAGGCTTCTGAAATCTCAAGATGAATGGAGACATTATAGAGACCACTCGAGAAATCGATCAACGGGATGATGATGATGATGATGATGATGATGATGATGATGATGATGATGATGATATTCTGAGCTAGTGAAAGCATTGTTTCACATAGCTATAGGACAAAGGAATGTCCTTAACATAAACAAACATACACTACCAGTACTAGTTTTATTTTTCTCCTCGAGAAATTCTTTGATCTCTAACATATTTTAAAAGCATCAAATACTCATTAAAGAATTACCAATAATGTTAAAGTATTGGTTCTTCCTGAGAGGAATCTGAACATGCAGCATTTCTTTAAATCCTAGCATTAACTAGTCTATCTTCTACTAGAGATCTTAAATGTGCTAATTTATGATTTTTGCAAAAAAAATACCAGCACAACTTTGTTATGGTTAGATGTTCTTCTTGGTTGCAAGCAATCCACAAATCTCATTGTCTCCAGACACTCCATGTTTGTGCTGTTCACATGATATTATGACTGTCTAGTAAGTTGAGGCTTTCCTATGTGACATCTCATTTCATTCCCCATTGGCTGCAGTATCTGGCCCTAGTTAATATCCTGGCACCAAGAAGACAGTCGTGCAACTGATCTCAGAAGGGCTACAGCCCTGTGCTGCGTGAGGGCGTTCCGAATTGGAGTGTCAACAATCCAAGTGGCAAGATGGAGGTATATATAGCTGCATATGAGAATAAAGACAGCCTCTTAATATTGAGGGGAGGATACCACTCATCATTATTCTCATATCCCAGTGGAATTGTGGAATTGCTGGGTTGTATGGAAGCTCAAGTCTTATTTTTTGGAGAAATGTCTGTATGGACTTCCAAGGAGGTTGTCCCAGCCCTGGCATGATTTGCTCCTTCACGTACACATGCAGTGGGGTCCTTCATCCCCACATGAAGGAATAGCCCATGTCATTACATAGTCAGGAATCAGGTATGTACTGGATTCCTACTTTGCTCCCTTGAAATGCTTAACTCTATGACTACAGAACAAGGGCAGCCCTATTTTTCAGGGAGGTTTTCCAGCCAAGCCAGGAATCTGTACTGAAGCCACCACCAGAAAAGATATAAATCATGAAGACTCTGACCCCATTCCTTCTTTTTTTATCAGAATACAGAAACACAATTTTTATTTTAAGAAAATCAATTTCCTTTTCTCTAAGTTTGTTATTTCTCTAATCTCATTTGTTTCTCCCTTATTATGAAACACTTGTAGTTCCTTCTTAAAGTTACAGGAATCCATGTGAGAATGTGACATTTAAAGACACAACAGTCCCCAAAGACATCACATCTTATCTAATTTTTATTTTCTGGTAAATGTGGACTCTTAACAGGCCAGAGACTTCTGGAAGTGACTAAAGATAAGCAGATGGGAAGGTTATCCTGGAAGAGCTGGGTGAACCTTCGGTGCCACCACCAGGGATCTTGAGAGTGGAGAAAGGAGGTCAGGATTATAAGGGCTGAGGATCCCACCTGTCATTGTTAGCTTTGAAAATTAATAAAGGAGTCACGGGACAAAGAACCCCTGGGTAGTCTCAAGTTTGAAAGAACTAACAAGCATATTTTCATCATGAGTTTAGACGGGATAAAAGCTCTGCTATTTAGGTTGTTGTGACTTTATTGTGGCCCCTCTTTATACTGTAGTTGTTGCCAGGTGCATCTTGCAGACATCTTACTCTCAGGCTCAGTAACCTAAGCATGCCCTCACACCCCCACACCTTTCTGGTACAGCTGCTTCCCATTTCTTTGAGTCCTGGATAATCTCCTTGTCTGTAACAGCGTGTCAATCCCCAGATACAGGTGCAGCACTGGGTGTGTCAACTCTCCTGAGGATTCTGCCTAGCCCTCCTTTGTCTCTCTCCGGTCTGTATTTTACATCATATCCGCTGTGACAAATCTCCTCAATTCTCCACTTTGCAAGTGTGAATCTCAGACCAATTTCTTTCTTAGTTGGCTTTAGAATGACCAAGTCTTCTGAAGTATTCCCATATTTTTTAGTTCCAACTATTCTCTTCTGGTCTCCGTTGTCTGGATGTAATTGATGTGACTTTGAGTTATTTACAAGGTTGTTAGGAACTTGTACCAGCTCCTGCCTATAGCAAGGCACTAGTCTCTTAACTCTAAGACCAGTCATAAGAAACTATCAAATTTCCCCCTAAATTTCCATGATTTCTATTACTTTGGGTGATTTTTCTCGTGAAATGCAATTCATTCCCTGCTATGCCTTACAGAGTTAAGAGCGAGAACATTCTCTGTCTTTGGGATTTGTCACTCCTCCAGGAAATGGAAATATGGGTTGTAACTCAGAGAAACTATCTCTCTGATGCATGCATGTATGCATGACAAATTCTGGTTTTATTTCTATAATACAGTACGAAGCTCAGCTGTGTATCAGAGACTCTGTCTCTCCAGAACATGAGTTCTCCAGAACACAGGGGGTGTCTTAGCCAAGTGAGACCTGCATTAGGCTGCTGATATGCCAGTAGCTTATATCAGACAGTCTCTGGCACACAACATACACTCACTAAGTGTTCTCTGCATAATGGAAAAAGAAAGTCGGTTATTGAGGGTCCATCTAAGTACCTCTTTATGAGATCAGATTTCCTTTGTCCCTTCACATGAAAGTGTGTCCTGAAGGGTCTGTGACCTTGCTCTTTAGAACTCAGGACTTAGGAATTCAGATTCTAGGAAGAAGACACATGTAGGCAGAAGTCTCCTAGAAGCTGGAAACAGGGCAACTTGGAAAAACTTTGTGTACTTAGAGATGCTTCTCAGAGTCAGAAACAGAGGCAGAAATATTGGCATCCATGTCAATGACCAAGAGCAAGAGAAGGAAGCCCAGTATACCACTAGAGATACAGGGAGACTGGGATTGCTTACAGCTGAGTCAGGGCTCAGAGACCGTGATATGCAACACACACACACACACACACACACACACGCACACACACACACGCGCACACACACGCACACACACACGCACACACGCACACACGCACACACGCAGGGATCCACCATAGTTCTTTTAAGCAAAACTAGCTGTCCTTCTGTATTAGGCGATTGATGTTTAATTTCTGAGCGATCCTTGCCTCTCCTAGGGAAGACATCCTGCATATCTACCAGCACCAAGAACCATCTCAGTTATTTCAAAGAATTACCTTGAATAAGTAAAAGAACAATTATTTCTAAAATAATTGATCATTTCTCCTCCAATGCAAAATACATTGTATGTTGGCTGAAGCCCAGGTGGGAGTTGCTGGTTAGTGACATGAATCATCTTTGTGGCTGGCATCCTGCTGCACTTTAATCTGCCCTAACCTCAGTTTATTTATCTGTGAAATAGGAGCTTCTTTTGCCTCTTTCCACTGCCTTTCATTAGGATAGGGTTGTTAAGGATGCTAAAAACCAATGAAATAGAGCAATACAATACAGTACATGACCATAATTGATGCTGCCAATGTATAAGCACCCTGATTGTGCAGTGCTTGACCCACCCCAGACTGTATTTCCTATTTTGGGACAAGAATGGATATAGAAGTCTGGGATTAGGGAAGAAGATATAAGCAATATGCTGAGAGTTGCTGAGGACTGGGGCTCTTCCTCTCAATGGTCCACCTTCACTTTGTGCCTATGTTTGGAAATAAAGGTGTAACATTTCTCCAATGTGTGTATTTTTTCATTTAAAAGTTCCTTGCAATCTAGAATTGATATACTATAATTGATATACTACATCTGCCATAATAAAGCCATTGTATTGCCTAAAAAAAAAAGTTGGTCATTTCATTGTTTTATGTGACATATGGGAATTGGAGTTGATAACAGGATGTCAGAAGCTTCAAGTAATGGTCATACTTAATATTTGTTTTGTTTGAGTAAGAACTTGACTTGGAAGGACAATTGCCTTTTTTAATGTGAGTAAAAGAGAAGTGATGGTCAAAGGTTGGATACTATTTTCTGTAATAAGATCTGCTGTTTTTGTGTTAGAAACATTTTTTTGAAGTTATTTATTCTTTCTTTTTTTAAATCACACCAGGGCCAGCAGCTGCTAATTTTAATTGCAGAAAAGCCTGGGAGAGCAGAGAAGGACTCTGGTCTGTGCAGCAGAAGTCTCCCGGAAACTGGGAGGCACAATTAATCCAGAAGGGGACACACGGAGAGTGAGTATGGGAGCCAGTTAAGGGAGCAGCCCCCGCCCCCGGCTGATCCAGACATGCCTCTGGCTTCTCAGTGTCCTAGAGAAACAGCCTCCTATTACATGCTGTGAGTTCAAACATGGATGTGTTTTGTGTCGAGAACTCTTTTCCCACCTTGGCTGGCCAGTGACAACAATGACAACAACTATGGGTGAACAAGAAATGGAGAATGAAGCAACAGGGCCACAGGCTGATGGGTGATCAGTGACCCTTTCTTTTTTCTCCTTTATATAGAATTAGTTATATAGAAATCATGAAGGGTGGGGTACTCATAGGTGTGGTTGAACATGATCATAACAATAAACTGATATAAAGCCCTTTCTTCAGGGGAAGTTCTTTCAGGAGATTAACTCAAGGACAAAATTTCATCTGGGGGTTCAGCATTCTAGATTACTACAAGATCTGCTCAAAGGTGGGATTCCCTTTAAGGGTACTGCTTTCTCCTTTCCTCGGCTGGTAAACTATTTAAACAATCCTATTGCACTTACTTCGTACTAATATTTGTGGTCATTTTCTATGGACACAGTAAGAGATATGTTAAGCTTAAAAGGTGGCTCTTCCTGAGGACATCTCACTATAGATCCCAGACCACAGTCGTCAGATTGGTTAGTTTTTTTCCTAACCCCAACATTGTCTTTATTCAGTCAGTTACTTCTTTTGGGGTCATGACAGAGTTTGTTCCATGACCATGCTCTTAACTTACTATATATTTTATGGCACTTAGCCTAAGCAAAGCCAGGGTAACTTATGGCTTGCACTGGGTTCATCCAAATCCATCAACACAACCCTTTTGTTGGATGTTAGGAAATAAGGGCAACTGAGACTTAAGTCAAGTAAATATGACAGATGCCCAGGAGTAAATATTATTCAGAGTCAATTAACTCCCAAGTTACAAAAGCATAGCATCAACTCTTTTCCGGTATCTATATAAAAAGGATATTACTAAACCCTGCAAAGGACATAAAGGAAAGAGAAAAGCAAATCATGAGTGCCTGATGGAATTGGGTGTGCCTCGCATGTATACTCAATAACCTAAGCTCCATGTGGAAAGAGCAAAGACAAACCAGTGTTATCCAACAACATAGTCTGGTACTAGGATGCAGCTCCTTACAAGAAAGGAAAGCTCTTACATCACCTTGGAGTTACATATGTTGTTGGATTCCAATTTTTAGGAGTGCCTTATGCAGCGGCATCTATTTACTCAGCCCTTGACCAGAGCAAAGTTACACGTGGGCCATCGGGATTAGTGTCATGATCTCTTATGCTGTGAACCCTTTCACAGGCTCGGAAATGACACACTCAACATCTACATAACATAGAGGAGGGGTTAAGTCAAGTCCTGATGATCAGACTCAAGAATGAGTCTGTTTAGGTTGTGAAAGTGGGAAATTATAAAGTAGATAAAACTGAAAATAAAAATCTCCATCTGCGTGAGGCAAATATGATATTCAGAGCACTGTATTGTAGCACTGTCATCCCATTGTTCATCAATTTTCTCAAGCAGACCCAATAACATTTCCATTGTGAGACTTCTTGTTACTGTTTTTGGCATATTGAATACGCCACGGGTAGCTTGCCAGACTCTGCCATGTGGATGGAATACTCTCGGTAGCTTGCCAGGCTCTCTGAGAGGGACGGAGGAATTGAACCCGGGTTGGCCATGTGCAAGGCAAACACCCTAACCGCTGTGCTATCGCTCCAGTCAAGACTGAATCATATTCATAATGAGCATAAATCATGATAATGACACAAATAAACACAAATGACAATTGTAACATAAATAAGCATGCTTATCATGGTAAGAATACCCAAGAAATAATTTATTTGCATTATGAATTCTATAATAGATGATATGCTATGCATTATATAACTGATAAATGAAACACATGTACATAAGGAGATACTATCCTAATATTTCAGAGCACTTCAGGTTTATAATTCTGTTTTATCGGTCGAAGAGCGCTCGGATCCCCCCCCGTGGCCAGGGCCTGGGACCCCAGAGATCCCAGATCCGTCCCTCTCAGTCTCCCTGCGGCGGGCCTGACCCCTCCTATCTCTATCAGGTTGTAAGGGGTGTGTCCACATATCAGGGGGCGTGGCCTCAAAAGGGGGCGTGGCCTCCTTCTGGAGCAGCCGAAGATATTTTTCCCGCTCAATGCATTGTGCTCTGGCCATAATTGATAAAATCTATCCCTCTGAAGAATACCCTGGTCATCTTAGTCACTATATGTTAATAGTCAACTGACCAAGCCTGTCCTCATTTCACAAAGACTGTTAATGAACTCATCGAGCCATACATAGAGTCCTTTGTAAAAAGATCATAGTCCCACGCTTTCTCTTGAGACCCCTCTCAAGCTAAGGAGAGCGCCTAATAGTAAAACCCATATCAACATGAAGAAACAATGAAAATCCCCACCACCAGCAGAGATGGAAGGGAGGATATCTGCAACCCCAGCAATGACTCCCCAGAAATATAGTCTCCTCTCTGATAAAGAATTCAGAGAGGAAATCGTGAAGATGGTTGAAGAACTCAAAGCAACTATGGAGCGTATATCCAATAAATTAAGGGAGGATATGGATACAGCATTAGAGCGATCCACCAAGATAATTCAGGAAGAAATGAGAGCAGAAATATCAAAGCTACGAACAGAAATGAGAGCAGAAATTTTGAAGCTACGAACAGAAGTTACACAATTAAATGAAGCAGTAGATGAAATAAAAATCTCAGTAGGAGCCCTTAGCAGTAGAATGACTACTGCTGAAGAAAGAATCAGTGATCTTGAAGACGAGCTGCAGAAAGCATATAGGCAACAATAAATAATGGCAAAAGACCTCAAAACAGCTCTAGAGCGAATTAAGAGTCCTAGGGGATGACCTCAAGAGAAACAACATAAGAATCATTGGAGTACCAGAACCACAGGGGACCAATCTTAATGAAAAAAACACAATTAAAGACATCATTGCTAAGAAATTCCCAGAGCTAGAAAATATAGACATCCAGATTCAAGGAGTCCAAAGGGTACCAGCTAAAAGGGACCCAAATAAAAAATCCCCAAGGGATTCGGATATCATTCTGATATCATAGTCAGAATGATGGATGCTATGGATAGAGACACAATACTGCAAGCAGCAAGATCAAAGAAGGAGATCATATACAAATGAGCACCCCTTAGATTCACAGCAGACCTATCAGAAGAAACCTTCCAAGCCTGAAGACAATGGTGGGATATAGTGAAAAAACTTCATGAAATGAATGCCTCACCAAGAATACTCTACCCGGCTAAACTCTCAGTTAAACTTGAAGGAACCATACATTATTTCATGGACAAGCAACAGCTCAGGTACTTCATAGACTCAAGACCAAATTTAAAAGAAGGACTCAAAGGGCTACTATAAGACAAGGAAAAAGACCTATAAGAACAACAAACCCTACAGAAAAATGGCACAAAATCCCATGACAATAATTTCTCTTAATGTTAATGGTCTAAATGCACCAATCAAGAGGCACAGAGTGGCAAAATGGATTCGGAAACTAAACCCAACTTTCTGCTGCCTACAAGAAACACATCTGAATAGTCAGAACAAACAAAAACTCAAAATCAAAGGATGGAAAACAATCCTGCAAGCAAACAGCTCCCTCAAAAAAGCGGGGGTGGCCATACTAGTATCCGAAAACATAGATTTCAGGCTGAAAAAGATTGGAAAGGACAGCGAAGGTCATTTCCTATTCATCAAAGGATATGTACAACAGGAAGAAATCACACTATTAAATGCATATGCACCTAATGAACAACCAGCTAAATACTTAAAAAAAACTCCTAACAGAATTCAAGGAGGACATAACTAGCAACATGATAGTAGTAGGAGAGTTAAACACTGCTTTATTACCTCTGGATAGATTGAACAAAACAACACTCAGCAAGGAAACAATGGCTCTGAAGGAAGAAATGGAAGATTCAGGGCTAATAGACCTATACAGGGCTTATATACACCAAAAAGAAAGAATACACATTCTTCTCCAGCGTACACGGAACGTTTTCCAAAATAGACCACGTTCTGGGTCACAATTTATACCTTAATAGAATCGGGAAGATAGAAATTGTATCAACTATCTTCTCAGACCATGATGCACTGAAGATGTAAATTAATCACTCACAGACGCGGAGAACCAAATCAAACACTTGGAAATTAAACAACTCACTATTGAACAATGAGTGGGTCACGAAGGAAATCAAGGAAGAAATCAAAAAATACCTTGAAACAAATGAGAATGAAGACACAAGCTACCAGAACCTATGGGACGCAGCTAAAGCTGTGTTAAGGGGAAAATTTATAGCTCTGCAAGCTTTCCTCAGAAAGAAAGAAAGGGCCTATGTAGATAGCTTGACTTTGCAGGTCAAGATCTTAGAAGAGGACCAGCAAAAGGAACCCAAACCAGATCGAAGTAAAGAAATAATGAAACTTAGAGAAGAAATTATCGATATAGAAACCTGAAAAACAATCCAAAAGATCAATGAAACAAAGAGCTGGTTCTTTGAGAAAATAAATAAGATTGATAAACAGCTAGCAAGACTCACAAAGAAAGAAAGAGAGAAAACCCTAATAAACCGAATCAGAACTGAAAAGGGGGACATCACAACAGAAACCAAGGAGATTCAAAAGATCATCAGAGACTACTTTGAAAGTCTGTATGCCACGAAAAAAGAGAACCTAAAAAAATGGACGAATTCCTTGATTCCTACAATCTCCCAAGACTGAACCAAGAAGACTTGAAACACCTGAATAGGCCCATAAATATCAAGGAAATCGAAACTGTAATCAAAAGTCTCCCCAAAAACAAAAGCCCAGGTCCAGACGGATTCACTGTCGAATTCTTCCAAAGATTTAAAGAAGACTTGTTGCCAGTTCTCCTCAAGCTCTTCCAGGAAATTGAAAAGACAGGAACCCTTCCAAACAGTTTCTACGAGGCACGTGCCTCCCTAATACCAAAATCAAACAAAGACACCACTAACAAAGAAAACTATAGACCAATATCCTTGATGAACACTGATGCAAAGATCCTCAACAAAATACTTGCCAATAGAATCCAACAACTCATCAAAAAGATCATACACCATGCCCAAGTGGGATTCATCCCAGGGATGCAAGGATGGTTTATCATTCTGAAATCAATCAACATAATCCATCATATCAACAAAAGTAAAGATAAAAACCATATGATCATATCAATAGATGCAGAGAAAGCATTTGACAAGATCCAACACCCATTCATGATAAATTCTCTCACCAAAATGGGTTTTGGAGGAACTTTTGTCAAGATAGTCAAAGACATCTACCACGAACCCATGGCAAGCATTATCATCAATGGAGAAAAAATAAGGGCCTTTCCTCTAAGATCGGGGACTAGGCAAGGATGCCCACTCTCACTACTTCTCTGTAATATAGTACTGGAAGTATTAGCAATAGCCATCAGGCAAGAAAAAGATCTTAAGGGGATTCAGATTGGAAAGGAAGAAATAAAGCACTCACTATTCGCAGACGATATGCTACTATACCTGGAGAAGCCTAAGAGCTCTAGTAAGAAACTCTTAGAAATAATCGACCTGTACAGTAAAGTCGCAGGCTATAAAATCAATACCCAAAAATCCATGGCCTTCCTATATGCAAACAATGAGACAGAGGAAAGGGACATGAAAAAAGCAATCCCGTTCACAATCGTGCCCCTGAAAATCAAATACCTTGGAATCAGCTTAACTAAAGAAGTGAAGGACCTCTACAAAGAAAACTATAAAACGCTACTCCATGTAATAAAAGAGCTCATGAGGAAATGGAAACAAACCACTGCTCATGGGTAGGGAGAATAAACATTGTCAAAATGGCAATATTCCCCAAAGAAGTATACAGATTTAACACGATCCCAATAAGGATACCCATGTCATTCTTCAAAGAAACGGATCAAGCAATCCTGAAGTTTATATGGAGCAATAAAGACCCACGGATAGCTAAAAGAATTCTTGGGGAAAAGATGATGGGAGGCATCACCCTCCCCAACCTTAAACTCTACTACAAAGCGGTAACAATTAAAACAGCATGGTACTGGAACAAAGGCAGAGTCGAAGACCAATGGAACAGGGTGGAATATCCCTACACACAACCTCAAATGTATGATCATCTAATCTTTGATAAGGGAGCAAGAGATGTGTACTGGAGCAAGGAAAGCCTCTTTAACAAATGGTGCTGGCACAACTGGACAACCACATGCAAAAGAATGGGCTTAGACCTCGACCTGACACCATGCACAAAAGTCAGATCAAAATGGATTAAAGACCTCAACATCAGACCACAAACCATAAGGTACATTGAAGACAAGGTCGGCAAAACCCTCCACGATATTGAAGATAAAGGTATCTTCAAAAATGACATGCAACTGGCCAACCAAGTGGAAACAGAGATCAACAAGTGACACTACATTAAACTAAAAAGCTTCTGCACCACAAAAGATACAGTGGCCAGAATACAAAGACTATCTACAGAATGGGAAAGGATATTTACACAATACCCATCAGATAAGGGGTTGATATCAATCGTATATAAAACACTGGTTGAACTCTACAAGAAGAAAACATCCTACCCCATCAGAAAATGTGGCGAAGAAATGAACAGAAACTTTCCCAAGGAAGAGATACGAATGGCCCAAAGGCACATGAAAAAGTGCTCTACATCACTAATCATCAGAGAGATGTAGATCAAAACATCCATGAGATACCACCTCACACCACAGAGACTAGCACACCTCCAAAAAAACAAAAGCAACCAGTGTTGGAGAGGATATGGGGAGAAAGGGACCCTTCTATACTGCTGGTGGGAATGCCGACTGGTTCAGCCCTTTTGGAAAACTATATGGACTCTTCTCAAAAAATTAGAAATCAAGCTTACATTTGACCCAGCAATACCACTTCTGGGAATATATCCCAGAGAAGCAAAAAAGTATAGTTGAAATGACATCTGCACTTATATGTTCATCGCAGCACTGTTTACAATAGCCAGAATCTGGAAAAAACCCAAGTGCCCTAGCACAGATGACTGGTTGAAGAAACTTTGGTACATCTATACAATGGAATACTATGCAGCTTTTAGAAAAAATGAGGTCATGACGTTTGCATATAAGTGGATCAGCATGGAAACTATCATTCTAAGTGAAATGAGTCAGAAAGAGAGAGACAGACATAGAAAGATTGCACTCATCTGTGGAATATAGAATAATAGACTAGGAGACTAACCCCCAAGAATAGTAAAAATAAGTACCAGGAGGTTGACTCCATGGCTTGGAGGCTGGTCTCTCATTCTGGGCAACTCAGAGAAGGGAACACCAAGTAAAATGTGGTCGGAGGTCATGTGGGGGAAGGGTGATGCGTGCCGAATGTAGACTAGAGACTGAACACAATGGCCACGCAACAACTTTCTTGCAAACCACAACACCTAATCAGAGAGAGAGAACAAAAGGGAATACTCTGCCATAGTGGCAGTGTGGGGTGGGGGTGGGTAGACGGGACTGGTGAGGATGGGAGAGATGCTGGGTTTACTGGTGGTAGAGAATGGGCACTGGTGAAGGGTTGGGTTCTCGAATTTTGTATGGGGGAAACATGAGCACAATAATGTATAATTCATTTCAATTCTTAATGTAATTTTATTAAATCAATAAGGTCCAGATGAAAAAATAATAAAAATTCTGTTTTATCCATGAGAAACCTTTCCATAAATACATCCAATATCTGGCTTGGGTTTTATTTTGATTCAGTCCCTTTCATTTTCATCACTTTTTGTTGCTCATATAAGAGAGACAATTTAATTGATTTTCACATATGAAATAGCTTTCGGGATTACCTACATTTAAAGTTTTCAGTTTGTGGAGCCCAAGTTCTCTAATACATATTTCCTCTTATTTGAATATTTTTAGGTATCTGATCTTGGAACCATTTTTTCTACAGGCCAAACTGAAGTTCATTGCCAATTTGCTTTAAGTCCATTTTTTAATTTTTTTTATTTTTAATTAGTGAATCACCGTGAGGGTACAATTACAGATTTATACATTTTTGTGCTCATGTTTCCCCCGTACAAAGTTTAAGAACCCATCCTTCACCAGTGCACATTCTCCACCACCAGTAACCCAGCATCCCTCCCACCCTCCCCAGTCCCATCTCCCCCCACGCCACACTGCCTCTATGGCAGGGTATTATTCCCTTTTGGTCTCTCTCTCTGATTAGGTGTTGTGGTCTGCAAGAAAGGTGTTGCGTGGCC
Source organism: Sorex araneus (assembly GCF_027595985.1). Taxonomy (NCBI): domain Eukaryota; kingdom Metazoa; phylum Chordata; class Mammalia; order Eulipotyphla; family Soricidae; genus Sorex; species Sorex araneus. Next base: position 10,567,708 of record NC_073308.1, read on the forward strand.
ATTGTGTTCAGTCTCTAGTCTACATTCGGCACGCATCACCCTTCCCCCACATGACCTCCGACCACATTTTACTTGGTGTTCCCTTCTCTGAGTTTCCCAGAATGAGAGGCCAGCCTCCAAGCCATGGAGTCAACCTCCTGGTACTTATTTCTACTATTCTTGGGTGTTAGTCTCCTAGTCTATTATTCTATATTCCACAGATGAGTGCAATCTTTCTATGTCTGTCTCTCTCTTTCTGACTCATTTCACTTAGCATGATACTTAAGTCTATTTTGGACAGAGGATAGGTAGGTACGCAGGCCACAGGCGATTCAGTGTTCTCTGACTGCCCCTCCTTCATGGCCTATGAAATAGCCACTGCGGAGACCCACAGGTCCACCCTTTCTTTCTTTATCTCACCTCTCAGGTGGCATCTGAACAAGATCCCTTTTTCCTGTCAAAGCTCTACTCTTTCTTAAAATAGCTTAACAGTGTAGCCCTTCCTCGTTGTTCTCCTGTGAGCCTGCCAAGAGATTCATTCTCTTCCATACGATGAAATTAATTACCTTCCCAAATCAATTCTTTCACGAAAATACCCTTTTATGTCTGTCTTCAGACAGAGATTCCTGCCCACCTTTGCTGAATTTCCCCTTTCCTTTCCTCTCCCTTCTGCTCTCCTCTGTCTGGCCAATTACTTTACTGATTTTTCCGGGTAAGAATCTTCAACTGCTTAAGTAACTTGGTATAATACTATTCTCCATGAATTGAAATTATTATTTTAAAGAGTTCTTCTAAGGAAAATATTTAATTATACAGTAAAAGGGAGGGGCATTGTAATAAAAAGTTTGATTTTAAGTTTTGTATTCTACTTTGTGCATTATACAAACTCTTTAGACTATGCACTTCTCCTTGTACATCAATTTTTTAATGGTAGTCATGCTAACAAACTGCCTCTGGTACCATATAAGCTCATTGATGGCTATGATCCAGAAACTCACAACTAAATCTTGGAAGAGAACAACAAGGTACAGAGATGTCTCCAGACTATCCACTTTGAAATCTAACTCCAGCTTCATCACCCTATTTAAAATTTAAAATTTTAGAATTCTTGGACCACGTGGCTGCATTTGAAGCAGTTTCACATCTTACACTCTGACTGATGTACCAAGAGTAGCACACCACATTGGATAGGGTGTGAAGTAGAAGGCAACCAATGTTGATGAAAAAAAGTATTAACACACAAGGCTCAACCATAACAACATGTTAGTAATCTCTTATACAAGAGTTAATGACTCCAGGGTGAGACACAGCAATCTCCACACGCTTTCCTCTAAGGAAATTTTTGGGGATAATTTTTAGCAGATTAGTCATAACAAGAAATGCAAAATAAGCCAACTTTTGGGACTGGCTTGGGTGGTGGTGGGAAAATTTGAAATAATGGTGGTGGGATTGATGTTGGAATATTGAGTGTAATCAATTATTGTGAACAATTTTATAAAAATAAAATTATAAATTTTAAAGAAGGTATTAAAAGATCCCATAGAAATATAAAATCTTTGGGACCATAAACGTTTTAATTAATATTGACACTGATGAAAGAAAAAAATATGAGACACAATCTGGCTGATTGCCATATGCTTAGAACTGACAGCATGCACTTCCTGCGTATGCAGCTGTGCGAGCTTTCCATGGTGCATTTGCAGGAAATTCTGGCAATATGAGCAACATCTGCAGTGGGAAGTGTTGTCTGATTGCTGTGCTGTTGGATCCAGTCTGTAGCTTCTGTTTCAGATCAAGGATTATGTTCTCCCACTTTTCCACTCCAATTTCTGAAGAGAAAGGACTTTACCAGTGGTTTATATAGCTGTATCTTGATATCTGCATTCATTTTAGTCTGGTAGGATATAGAGCATGTTAGAGTCTGGTTACAAACATAATTTAGCCTCCTTTTTAGGAAGGAAAGGAAAGAAAGTGTAGAAGAAAGGAAGAAAGGGAAGACAGGGGAGGGAGAAAGGAATGATGGATGGATGAAAGAGATAAAGGAATGAAGGAAAGGATGGGGAAAAGTATACAAGTCCACATTTTTATATAAGTGTGCTATTGCCTGAGTCACATATTTAATTTGGAAGGAGAATTCTCTCCATTGCAAACTGTCTCTTCAGGATCAGTGGATTTTAATATTCTCCATCTATCTTCTCTGGTTGCAAACCAATATATTTCTATAATGTCCCTTTAATAACCACCACTCTGCTTGCACAGAAGATGCAGTACCTGAATCTTCATGCGCAGTATAAGATGCTCCAAGCAGTGTGGACACAGACTCAGCTGTGAGTACAGAGCATGAGGACTGTGTGAGAGCTAGGATTCTAGTAGACATTGCCTGCACAACAGGAAAACCAGTGATTCTGGGAGAGACATTTGAGATTTTTTTGTTAGCAATTGTCTAAGGAATAGCATGTCTCTAATTACAGGAAGGTTTAAACCTAGAAACACTAGTTGAAATGTTTCTATTTTCTACAATTTACCCATGAGCACAGCACAGTTAGAACATGGCATAGTTGTCTTTCATTTTCCTTGTCTTGGAATTGGAATAGTCTGTGTGTATATATGTGTGTGTGCGTGTGTGTTTGTGTGTAGCAGGGGAATCATATTGTATTGCCCAATCCAAACCTCATGTTATTTAGTGAATTTACTACATTAGAAATGTTGAAGATAATAATTAAAAGGTATCTAAAATTGTGAACAATATTTCATCATTACCAGATGCATATTATCACTTGTATCACTTGTCATCCCATTGCTCATCGATTTGCTTGAGCGGGCACTGCTCGCTCCAGGAACACAAAGAGCCTCAAACTGTTCATTCAGGGTCTTGATGAAAAAGTCTGACTATCTTATAGGTGGGCGGCCAAACTATCTTATAGTCTGACGTCCCGTGGAATCCAGTTGATAACAGCTCTAGTCCAGCGGTAGTCTCCAAATCGCATTATGTGTCAGGCCCATCAGATTTTCGATGCCTTGGCAATTTAGACACAATAACTTTTAATACTGATAGTGTTGATGTTTCCTGCAAGAAACATTGCCGTGCTCCACCCTCCACCAGAGCATTGGCTTCTCTATGTCATTGTTCCAATCTCCCCTCACCCAAATTACCTCAATAATCCCTACAGCAATATCTTCATACTGAAGGTCAGTGGAGAGGGGTCTTGAGCACAGCTGTGGCTAGTCTCCGGAGGTCTTCGGCCGTTGGGAGCTCTGCTTGGGGCGGGGAGAGAAGCTGGAGCCCATCTCTTCCGAGGGGCCCCAGGGAAGACAGCCAGGCACACAGGCAAAAGACTCTCTGCATTGCTCTCTTCTGGGAGCTTGCTTTTAAGTCTCTGGATCCTGGCCATTGATGGGATTACCAAGCGCTGCGGGCAGTCCCCGGGTGTGACCACCTAGCTACTGGAAAATGGGAAATCTGGGTGGAGGAGGCCCAGTCCTGATCCGAGCAGGCTTGGAGGTCTCAGCCCCGGGTCCCACACACCTGGATTCCTCTGCCAGTATCTTCATGGTAGCTCCAGCTTCCCTCTCCACCCTGAGCATAGCTCCCGGCGGCCAAAAACCTCTAGAGCCTAGCCACAGCCATGCTCAAGGCCCCTCTCCACATGTTCAGACGAGCCTTACACAAGAAGGTATGACCCCTGGGCGCCATGTAATCCCATCAATGGCCAGGATCCAAAGACTTAAAAGCAAGCTCCCTGAAGCCCGTGGCCACTTTGCAGCCGTGTGATATCTTATAGCCTAGTTCTCCCTCTAGGAGAACCTGGCAAACTACCGAGAGTTTCCTGCCTACATGGGAGAGCCTCACAAACTCCCCATGGTATATTAATATGCCAAAATCAGTAACAAGCTGGGTCTCATTCCCCTGGCCCTGAAAGAGCTTCCAATGAGGCATTGTTGGGAAGGAGGAGTAGAGAGAGGCTTCTAAAATCTCAAAGCTAGGACAAATAGAGACATTACTGAGACCACTCGAGAAATTCGACCATCAACGGGATGATGATGATGATGATGATGATGATGATGATGAAGATCAGTAATCAGTTTCTGTTGTTTTCAGACTTTTATTATCTTACTATTTCTTTAAATCCCATATATGAAAGAGATCATTCTAAATCTACCCCACAACTTTTGACTAACTTCACTCAACATGATACTTTCAAGATCCATCTGCATAATAGCAAATTGCATAGTTTCATCAGAAAATAAACTGCCTAGGAATCAGCTTAACAAAATAGGTGAAAGACTTTTAAAAAGAAAACTAGAAATCAATACTGAAAGAAATGAAAGAGGACATGAGAAAATTGAAACACAGCCCCTGTCCATGGGCTGGAAGAATTAATATTACCAAAATGACAATATTGCCCAAAGCATTATATAGCTTCAATAAAGTTTCTATTAAAAATACCCATGAAAAAAATCTCTAGGAGTCTCAAGGAAGATTAGATATTTAATGCTTGTAAATTCCCCCAAAAGATGAAAACTTCTGTTTATATATTATTATAGCCCTAATTATAATCACTAATGATATTGTAAATTTCTTGCTGTGGTTAAAATGATTAAAAAGTCTCTACTGAAAAAAAAATACCCATGAATTTTTAAAAGACAAATCAAATTCTGTTGAAAAAAAAATTTCGAGTAATAAAAACCCTAGAATAGCCAAAGCAATCCAAGGGAAACCGAATGTGCGAGGTTTCTCTTCTCCAGTATTAAATTATATTATAAATCTGTAGTAATCAAAACAGTGTACCACTGGAATAAAGATATATATTCAGTTTAATAGAATAGAATTAAGAGTGTAGAGATATATCCTCAGGTATACAAAAACTTAGTTTTCAACCAAGGAGTAAAAGATACAACGTGGGACCCAGATAGCCAATTCAGCTAATGATGTTAGGAAAATGACGAGTCAAATGCAGAAAGTGAATTCAGACCCTTTCTAATACCATGCACAAAAGTCAAATCAAAATGGATTAACTAGCTCAATATCAAACCCAAATTTATAACTTATATGAGGAAAACACATAGAAAACTTAATGACACTGGATCTAGAGGAATTGTTAATGATTCGGTGCCATCGGCCAAGCAAACATAAGAAAAACAGAACAAAATTTGATTTCCTCAAATTAAGATGCTTTTCTACTGCAAAAGAAAATGATGACCAGAAAAAACCACTCCATGGGGTATAAGAAAATATTTACCTATCACTTATCCTTAGAACTATTCAGGAAAGAAGCAACCCCAACAGAAACTTCCATAGAGAAGTATGCAGGTGGCAAAAGTGTGGATGAAAAAATAATACTCTACATTTCCTATCATCAAGGACTTACAAAGAAAAACAACAATAAGATGTCTTCTACCCAGCCAAAATTAGGAAGCAACACAAGTGTCCAATAAAGATGACTGGATAGTGATACTGAGGTATACAATAAAATACTACTTGGGTATAAGAAAAGATAAAATCATGCAATTTGCTACTATGTGGTTGGATCTGGAGAGTCTCTTCCTGAGTGAGGTTAATTAGAAAGAGACAGGGAGAATGGTCTGCCTTATATCTGGGATATAAAGAAACATAGTTATGAAATAAATTGCCAAAACATCAGAAATTGAGAATCAGTCTAAAGCGGAAGCTCGCCATGGCAGTGAGGGTGAGAGACGCGAGGGGAGAGGGGTGGAGACAGTGGTGAGGGCAGCAGACACTCTGGAGAGTGCTGGAATGTTTCATGCATGAAATGTTTCATGCGTTTCACCCAGCCACAAGCAGAATTGTAAATCATGGTTTCTCAAGTGAAGCTTTAAAAAAAGAAAGAAATAGGCTGTCACTCTGAGAAGGATCTTTAGACACAACTTGGGCTTAAGTAGCAGTTATTCCTAACTTGGGAATCAGATTTTCTATGCTTTATTCAAATCCAGTAAAGGACTATGCAGATTTGTAAAATTTAGGCTAATGCTGATTTTCATGGTGGAAAGAATAAGGAGATACAGATGAAGAATATAAAGAGAATGAGGGACATGTGTATTCAATGAAAATTTTGTATGAGGAAGGAAATCCAAGGTCACAGTGAATCCTAGACAATTAAAAGTGACATGTGGGCCTGGGCAGATAATTAAAATAGCTGGAGAACATTCTTTCCGTTTGGGTACCTCAGGTTTAATCCCCGGATGGTCTGGTGCAACACCCATCCACAGAACTTAGGATAGCCCTCATGTGCCACCCCAGAAATGCCCAACATTCTCACCAAATGAAAAATATAGTCATGCCTGCCTCTGAATATGCTGGATGGGATCATTTACTATCACAAACACTGAGAAAGAATCTATTAGCTCCAGAGGAAGGAATGCTTGCCGAGAAAGTCATCCCAATCAAAAGAACATACGGTATTTTATCAGCAAGAGCCAATAACAGACATTGACATATGCTGTATTATGTAAAGTAGGGAAATTAACAAAATGTATATTACTGAACTGTGGATAAAGAATGGAGTAAAATAAAATCTCTATGTAAGTGAAGCTTGCTTACTTCACCACAGGCTTTCTGTGAAAGATGTATTGAGCTGTGCTTCAATAGAATGCAAAAGTAAATTCAAATGAAAAGACAAAAAAGACAAAATTTTTTGGGGGGGTGTTGAATTACTTCCCTGCATAACTTGAGTGAATTCTGTGGAGTCCTAGTTTACCATAAGAGGAAACCCAAAAATTAAGGCACAAGAGAAAACACCTTGACATTTATTATTAAGAAATATCAGGGCTGGACTGATAGCACAGCGGGTAGGGCATTTGCCTTGCACGTGGCCAACCCAAGTTCGATTCCCAGCATCCCATATGGTCCCCTGAGCACCACCAGGAGTAATTCCTGAGTGCATGAGCCAGGAGCAACCCCTGTGCAACGCCGGGTCTGACCCCCCCAAAAAAAGAAAAAAAGAAATATCTTAGCAATTATTTGTTTTGATGTACTTGTTAGTTCTGTGAGGCAGGGATTCATGGAAGCATATTTTTCTCTTTGTTACACGATTAAAAAAAAAACAAAACGGGATCCCGGAGAAAACATAAGCTGATGGATGCCCCAGCACAGCATTCTCCAGGGTTCCAGGTTCTGTCTACCTGCATTGGGAAGATCTTGGAATCTCATGTTGTTTAAAGACTTTTTTCACACATAAATTGGTGTATACCTTCCTCGCATGGTTTTCCTCCCCATTCTTATCTACTTGTATCGGGAAGAATCTAGTCCCTCCTACTCACACCATATAGAATTCTTACATTGCTTTGACAACCTCACTGCCCCATCCCAGCCTTATTTGCACGTGAATAACCACCCCAGCTAGAACCCAGAGGAGTTTCCTCTCCTGTTCTTAACAGCCACTGGGAACTGAGAACAGTTATGGGGCAGAGTGACAACTGTTCTTCACCTTCCTCATACGGTCTACGGGACACTGGGAACCCAGAGGATATAGCTGTCAGTATACTATTACGGAATACCTCATCATTAGAACAGAGAACCCAGCTCCAATTTTCCTGTCCTGCTGAAAGACCTTCACAAGGCAATGGGAATAGAAGAGGCATAAACAAAACTTTAGAGTGCTAACTACTTATCTGGTCAGAACTCAGATATCCTGGTGTCTGAATCTCCATCCTTAGCCCCACAGAACTTTAAGAACAATGGGAAAAAAAAGGAACTCAGTGCCCTAGCAGAGAGGTAGAGAAGTCCAGATAAGCACAGTAGAAATGACATCTGTACCTATATATTCATGGCAGCACTATTCAGAATAGCCAAAATATGGAAACCCAAGTGCCCTAAAACATGACTGGCTAACGAAACTTTGCTACATCTACACAATGGAATACTATGCAGCTGTTAGGAGAGATGAAGACATGAAATTTGCATATAAATGGCTAGACATGGAGAGTATCATGCTAAGTGAAATGAGTCAGAAAGAGAGGGACAGACATAGAAGGACTGCACTCATTTGTGGAGTATATAATAACATCATATGAGGTTGATACCTAAGGACAGTAGATACAAGGGCCAGGGGGATTGCCCCATAGCTGGAAGACTGCTTTATGAGCGAAGGGAAGAAGGCAGATGAAATATAGAAGGGATCACTAAGAAAATGATGGCTGGAGGAACCAATTGGGATGGGAGATGCATGCCAAGAGTAGATAATGGACCAAACATGATGACCTCTCAGTGTCTGTGTTGCAAGCCATAATGCCCAAATGTAGAGAGAGAGTATGGTGAATATTTTCTGCCATAGAGGCAGTGGGAGTATGGGAAATGGGGGTATACCTGGGATATTGGTGGTGGGGAATGTGCACTGGTGGAGGGATGGGTGTTTGATCATTGTGAGATTGTAACCCAAACATGAAAGCTTGTAACTATCTCACAGTGATTCAATAAAATTAAAAAAATAAATTAATTAATTAAAAAATAGTTCGCAAGTGAAGTGAAATTCTTTAGCCTGGCTGAGGAGAATCTCAAAAAATACTTTATATACAACAACCTGGGAAATTAAGAAAACACTGAAAGAGCAATTCAAGCTACTCAAGCACTGGTGACAGATAAGCAAATTCATACAATTATCATTGAAGGAGCTAAGAAAAGACAATAGCAAGTAGCAACAAAAGAGTTCTGAATTCCGAAAACTTCATCCACAAATTTTAGAAGGACACACAAGATATCTATAAAATGAAGATCAAAAGAGATATAATTACAAGATCCTCCCAGCTCAGTTCAATTCCCCCCATCTCATCTAGTGAATACCAATCTCTCCCTAAGTCCCCACAAAAAAACTACCTGCTCAGTCTGTACCCCATCCACTGTCTTTGGACCTTCCAGGGCTAGGAACACCCCAGCTCAGTGCTGTTTCCCCCAATTCACATAGAAACCACATGGTCATATGAGTCACTCTTATTTGTGAGCCGTGTGAGACTTGTAAGTCAGAGAGACTTGCTTCAGATTTAGCCTACCCCCAAAACTTAGGTGGTGGGCTCCACCCCTTTTAAATCTTGGGCCCCAACCAACTGTCCTGTCTTTTTTCCCTCTCCTGGCCACTGAGCCTTTGGAGATGGAGAGCATTGGCTGGCTGGGCCCATGTCTTTAATTGTAAGTTCAGCAACTCAGAGACCTTTTAGCCCTTCTGTCCAGAACTACATACTAGGACAGTCCTACCATGCTTCCAACCTGTCTCAAGCAGTGGAACTGCCAGTGAATATTCAGATCCTGTATCCTATTTTCAGCTCCAAAGATACCAACCCCAAAATACTGAATTATGAAAAATCTAAGGAAATTGGCTTCTAAGACAGAGGGGACAGATGTCCAGAGGTGTCCTCAAGCCCTTCAAATACCTTGAACCATTAAGGAGAACTTCAGAGCAATTGTCTTCATGATAGTAGAGGAAATAAACAAAGTTATGGAAGGGAAATTAAATTTCTTTTTACCTTTTGTTATTGAATCACTGTGAGATATAGTTACAAAGCTTTCATGTTTGAGTTACGGTCATAATGTTCAAACACCCATCCCTCCACGAGTGCATATTTTCCACTACCAATGTCCCTCCTTTCCAACCCTCCCCCTGCCTCTAAGGCAGACAATTTCCCCCATACTCTCTCTCTACTTTTGGACAATATGGTTTGCAATATAGATACTGAGAGGCTATCACGTTTGGTCCTTTATCTACTTTCAGCACACATCTCCCATACCTAACAATTCCTCCAACCATTATTGACTTAGTGATCACCTTTCTATTCCAGCTGCCTTCTCCCCGAGCTCATGAGAAAGGCTTCCAACTATAGAACAATATTCCTGGCCCTTGTATGTACTGTCCTTGGGTGTCAGTCTCATATTGTTATTTTATATTCCATAAATGAGTGCAGTCATTCTATGACTATCCCTCTCTTTCTGACTCATTTAACTTAGCATTATACTCTCCAGGACCATCAACTTATAACAAATTTCATGACTTCATCTTTCCTAACAGCTACACAGTATTCTACGTGTAGATGTACCAAAGTTTGTTCAATCAGTCATCTGTTCTCAGGCACTTGGGTTGTTTCCAGATTCTATTTTGAAGAGTGCTGCAATAAATATACAAGTTCAGATGTCATTTCTACTGTGTTTTATTGCATCTCTGGGATATATTCCCAAGAGTAGTATTGCTGGGTCAGTGGAAACTCAATTTCTAGTTTCTGAAGGAACGTCCTTATTGTTTTACAAGTTGGCATTCCCACCAAAAGTGAAAGAGCATCCCGTTTTCCCCACATCCATGCCAGCACTGGTAGCTTTTGTTCTTTTGAATGTGTTCCTTTATCTGTGGTGTGAAGAGAACTTAAATTAATTCAAAGAAGATCTGATGCAAAATATTAAATAATATATTGAAATGGAATTGTAAGAGATAAAGCACACAGTAACAAGTTATGACAACACACTTCAGAATGACAGACTATTATTGAGCTTGAAGATGAAATATGAGGTGTCATCGCAAAAGAAGAAGCAATAGGAAAGCAACTTAAAATGGATGAAAATATAAAATATTTGTTGGATCATAGGAAGAGGAACAATATATTATAGGAATATTTGAAGGAAAAGGCAAGGGGGAAGAGATATTGGCTGAAAACTTTCTCAATCACTGAGGAGAGCCCTGTGCATAGATTCACTGTATCACTGTATCACTGTCATCCTGTTGTCCATCGATTTACTTGAGCAGACACAAGTAATATCTCCATTTGTCCTAGCCCTCAGATTTTAGCAGCCTCTCCTTACTCGTCTTTCCCAATGATTGGATGCTCTTTCAGGGTCAGGGGAATGAGCCCTGTTATTGCTACTGTATTTGGCACATAGAATATGCCATGGGGAGCCTGTCAGGCTCTTCCATGCAGGTGGGATACTCTCGGTAGCTTGCCGGGCTCTCTGAGAGGTATAGAGGTGTGTGTGTGTGTGTGTGTGTGTGTGTGTGTGGTGTGTGTATATATATACACATGAATATTTCCCTCTATGATGATGTGTCCAGGAATATGTTCACTCATGGGTGAAGCTTGGCCCGAGCATGTGGAAAGCGGCCTGTAGGGTGGCAGCAGTGGGTAGTGGAGGTCGTCTGCCAGGGCTGGGTCCCTGAGGGCAGGGAGGGCTTTCACCTGCCCCCCTCTGGGCCACCCCTTGTGCGGAGTCTGGTGTCATGGATGGTTATTTGGGCCTCATTTTATGATCCCTTCAAGAATCCTAAACAGATCAAACAAAATATAGTCAAATACAGCAACTCTGAGATACACAAAATTAAATGCAGAGACAGATTACTTAAAGCAGCAAGAGAGAAGAAAAATCTAAAACTCAAGGGAAATGTCATCAGACTCAATAGACCTCTCATATTAAACAGTACAAGCAAGAAAACAATGGAATGGCATATTTAAGACACAGCAGGAGAAAACCTTCAATCTAGAGTCCTCTATCCTTCAAGGCTGTCGTTAAGCTTTGAGGTAGGAATCAAAGATATCCCACAAAAAACCAAATATATAAAGACAAATGTAACTATAGTCATCATTAAAAATGATGAAATCTCATTTGTATCAATATTTTCCCTGAATGTCAATAGATAAATCTCTCCCATCAAAAGGAATAGACAAACCACTTGAACCAGAAAATAATGTATATTTACAAGATTAAAAGCTGTTCAGAGTTAAGGATGGAAAACAATCATAGAAGTAATTGGTAGATTTAAAAAAACAAAGAAGCTGAAGAGCTATTTGATATCAGATCAAATAAAATTTGATCTAAAGACACTAATTAAAGATAGTGACATACACTAAATTAATTAGGGTTAAGGATACAATAGGTAAGAAATATTTAACATATATGCACTAAGTGAAAGAGCAGCAAAGTATTAAGTTCTGCTCAAAGACATCAAGCAACATATCGCTGAAAGTGCAACAGAACTGGGAGAGTTCAATAGAATATTTTTGAAATCAGAAATCAACAAGAAATAATATTAATTAAGGTTGGGAATGCCAACTGGTTCAGCCCTTTTGGAAAATAATATGGACGATTCTCAAAATATTAGAAATTGAGCTCCCATTTGACCCAGCAATGCCACTCCTGGAATATATGCTGGAGAGGCAAAAAGGTATAGTAGAAATGACATCTGCATTTGTGTGTTCATTGTAGCATTGTTTACAATAGCCAAAATCTGGAAAAAAAAAACAGAGTACCCAAGAACAGATGACTGGTTAAAGAAACTTTGATACATTTACACAGTGGAATACTATGCAGCTGTTAGATAAGATGAAGTCATGAAATTTGCATATAAGTGGATCAACATGGAAAGCATCATGTTAAGTGAAACGAATCAGAGAGATACAGACATAGAAAGATTGTACTCATCTGTGGAATATAAAATAACAGAGTGGGGGACTAACACCCCAGAGTTGTAGAGATAAGGACCAGGAGGTCTGCCCCACAGCTTGGAAAAGGCAGATTTTCTGCCTCACATGCTGGGGGAAAGGGCAGCTGAGATAGAGAAGGGAACACCAAATAGAGGATGTTGGGAGGACTCATTCGGGTTGGAAGATGCGAACTAAAAGTAGACTATAGACCGAACATGAAGGTAACTCAATACCTCTATCGCAATTACAACACCCAAAAGGAGAGAGAACAAAAGGGAATGCCCTGTTGCAGAGGGGTGGTTGGGGATGGGGTGGGGGTGGTGAGAGTGATACTGGGATCATTGGTGGAGGAGAATGGGCACTGGTGGAGGGATGAGTAAACGATCCTTGGATGAGTGAAATGTAAACACAAAAGTTCATACGTTTGTAACTGTATATCACAGTGATTCTTTAATAAAAAAAAAATTTAAAAGAAAGATATAAAAGTTATAAAATTAACAAAAAGCCCTTACTGTGAAGTTGGGATAACTGGAATTAAAAGACATAACATGTCTTTTAATCCATCCTCAAAAATACACATTTATCTTTAGGAAAAAAGAAACATTACTTTAGAATAGGTCACATATCAGGGCATAACTCAAACAAATGTAAATTTACAAATATAGAAACTGTAAGAAGAAAACTCTCAGACAACAATGACGTGAAGTTAGAAATAAATCAGGAAAAGAAAATGGGCAAAAACTCCAAGACCTGTAAGCTGGATAAAATGTTACTAAAGGACAATTAGATCAAAAAGGAACTTAAAGAAAAAAATTAAAATTCACTGAAACTTATAAGAAAGAAGAGACAAACTGCCAAAATCTATAAGACCCAGAAAAGCAGTAGTAAGGAGGAAATTCATAGTAATATAGGTAAGAATTAGGAAAGAAGTAAAGGTTAAAAAGTAAAAGTAAAAGCTGAAGTAAAAGTTCTACAGTAGGAAAGAAGCAAAATCTGAAATAAACACTCATTTTAAGAACCTAGAAAACAAAAGTAAACCATAAAATTAGTAAAAAGAAGGAAATGCTAAATGCTAAAGTAAGAATTCTGTACTATAGAAATCAAGAAAGCAATACAAAGAGTCAAAGAAATCAGGAGATGTTTATTTGAAGTATAAACAAGATAAACACACCCTCAGCAAAACTCTGAGGAAAAGTAGAAAAATAAATAAATTGGAGTAGAGACAAAAGGGTGTAAATTTTAATAGACTCCTTAGAAATGCAAACAATCATGATAGCTTTTATAAATGACTCTATGATGTCACGCTGTAGACATTTGAATAAATATATGAATTCCCAGAATCACAGAATCTTCGAAAATGGAATAAGGAAGAAATAGAAACCCTAAGCAGATTAACCCAAACAAGGAGCTTGAAGCAGTTACTGAAAGGTCCCTAAGACTTGCTCTTTACCCTTGCACTGTACCTGTGAGGTTTCTGGCTTGCTGGTCTCTGTTTCTTTCACTGGTTTAACTCAGCTCCAGAGAAACCCTGTTCTCTCTTGAATGTGTACTTCTCCTTATCTTTCTAAACAACTTTCAATACGGACTTTCTTGATTCACAAAAGAAAAAATAAAGAAAAAATAAATTATTTGTTGAGATCCTTAAATCTATCTCTTGGTTTTTATTTTGCTTTTATTTGCAGGCAGGGTGCCCACACCGGGTGATGCTCAGGTGTTGGTCCTGGCTCTGGGCTTGGCAATCACTCCTGGCGGTGATCAGAAGACAGTGTAGAGTGCTAGCAAACAGACCAGGGTTGGTTGTATGCAAGGCAAGTGCCATAGCCTCTATCCTGTCTCTGTCCCAAAATCCATCTTTTCCTAGAGTTAGAAAGTGAAAACTGATATATATATATAATATATATATTAATATATATATATTGCTTTTTGGGTCACACCTGGCAATGCACAGGGGTCACTGCTGGCTCATGCACTCAGGAACTACTCCTGGTGGTGCTCAGGGGATCATATGGGATGCTGGGAATCGAACCCGGGTCAGCCACGTACAAGGCAAATGCCCTACCCGCTGTGCTATTGCTCCAGCCCCGAGACATATTTTTAAAGGAAAAACAATCAGTCTTTCCTGTAAAGTGCTGAGATGCAGGAAACAGAGAGGAGGACTCCACCAGCAGAGCAAGAGCTGGGGAAGGGCATGTGAGGGGACAGCAGGCATGCGTGCCACATGCCTGAGGGAAGCTAGACATTCCTGCTAACCCTTGACTTTCCTGCAAACTTGACTGTCCTGCTAAACCTCACATTACTCATTGTTCAAAAAATGGTATCTTAGTCCCCAAAATAAAATAAAGCAAAACATTCCTTAGAATAAAAGTCCTGGTTCCAAAGGATTCACCTGTGAGTTTTATCAAATCTTCAGTGAAGTCTTAATACTGCAAACTCTTTCAAAGTACTCCACAAGCTCTTCCAGAATATTAAAGAAGTGAGAATTCTTCTGAATACCTTCTATAAAGTTAGTATTACAAGGACACTCAAAGTAAATAGAGATAACAGAAATTTCAGCCAATCTCACTGATGAATGTCAATGCAAAAATTCTCAACAAATCTTAGCAAACCAAATCCAGCAATATACTTAGAGGATCATACATCAAGACCTGGTGAGATTTATACCACAATGTGAGGATGGCTCAACACACAAAAAGCAACTAACAGAATGTACCATATAAACAAAAGAAGAGATAAAAATCATATGATTATATTCAATTCATGGAGAAAGTTAATTTTTAAAAATTTTTTTTATTGAATCACCATGAGATACAGTGTTACAAAGTTGCCATACAGTGTTCCCAAACTCATGACTTCCCTCACCTGCCAGCCACACCCCCAGAGCACCGAGCTGACTTCTCCAACCAGGTGCATGACTCCTAAAATTACCCCCAGATCTACCCCTCACAGCATAACCTTAAAATTTCTAACCACAAAGATGAATTTCCTCATCTGAATCCCACATTTGAGTTATTAGTTAACCGGGGCCTCACATTTCTTTACCTATCAACAAGTCACAGTAAGACACAAAGACAGCCTCACCACAAGGGCCAAATCATATAACAACACATGGGAAAAAATTCCAAAACACCAAAGTCACAATGGTAAAACAATGCAGAAACTCACCAGGCCTAATAATTGAAATTGCTAGCCCAGAAGAATCAAACAGTAATGATGAACTATATAACCTCTTAGAAAAGGAATTTAAAATAGAGGTTTTAAGGATGTATACGGAGCTCAAAGAATCAAGGAAACACACTGCTGATAAAATACAAGAGGATATGGGAGAGGGAGTGCAAACAGAAATGCAAGCGAAATGACTGACCTAAAATACTTGGTTGATGAAATGAAAAGCTCAGTGGAAGACCTCAGCCACAGAGTAACAGCTGCTGAGGACAGAATCAGAGAGCTTCAAGATGAGGTGCAGAGACTCTCCAGACAACAGCAGAAAGTAGAAAGGAGACTCAAAATAAACAGACGTCAAGAGAAAATTGGTATGAAGCCAAGAGGAATAACATAAGAATCACTGGAATCGCAGAGGGACAGGAAGAAAACCCTGATTTAAAAAAAATCAAATACATAAC
The DNA here is from genome assembly GCF_027595985.1 of Sorex araneus. Taxonomy (NCBI): domain Eukaryota; kingdom Metazoa; phylum Chordata; class Mammalia; order Eulipotyphla; family Soricidae; genus Sorex; species Sorex araneus. Next base: position 10,583,715 of record NC_073308.1, read on the forward strand.
TGCTGAGACATTCCCAGGGCTGAAGAGCACATGAGATCAGATTCAGGAGCCCAAAAGATACGAGCTAAAAGAAATTCAAATAAAAATATCCCAAGACACATCCTCATCAGATTGACAAAAACCATAGACAGAAATAAAATTCTAAAAGCAGCAAGATCAAAGAAAGAAATTGCTTATAAAAGAACATATTTAAGATTCACGGGAGACTGATCTGATGAAACCCTCAGGTCCGAAGACAGTGGTGGGATATAGTGAAAAAACTCAATGAAATAAATGCCTCACCTAGAATACTTTACCCAGTTAGACTCTCATTCATATTGGAAGGAACAACACTTAGCTTCACAAACAACTCAAGAACTTCATAGACTCAAAACTATCATTACAAGAACAACAAAACAGACTGCTTTAAGACAAGACAAGTCAGTCAAATACATCAAATTTTGGCAGAAAGATGGGACAAAATTCCTTAACAATAATCTCTCTCAATGTCAATAGGCTAAATGCACCAATTAAGACACAGAGTGACAGGATAGATCTGAAAAATGAACATGACATTTTGCTGCCTGCAAAAAACCACATATGAATACTCAGAGCAAACAGCTCAAAGTGAAAGGATGGAAAACAATTCTGCAAGTGAATAACTTCCAAAAAAAAAAAAAACCTGGAGTCGCCATTCTAATATCAGACCACATAGACTTCAGACTGAAGGAGGTTACAAGAGACAGTGAAGGTCATTTAATGATCAAAGGATCTGTACATCCAGAAGAACTCACATTCTTAAGTGCATATGCACCCAATGAAGAACCAACAAAATACTTAAAACAACTATTCATAGACTTGAAGAAAGACATCGATAGCAGCACAATAATAGTTGGAGAGTCTAACATGGCTTTATCACCTCTCAATAGATTAACCAAACTCAAGCTCAGCAAGGACACACTTTATATGAGGGAAGAAATGAAAGACAGGGGTTTCATAGATATACATAGGACATTTCAACCCCAAAAAGCTGAATATGCATTCTTCTCAAGAGCACATGGGACATTCTCCAAGATAGACCACATGCTGGGCCACAAAACATACCTCCATAAAATTAAGAGGATAAATATTGTATCATTGATCTTTTCAGACCATGATGCACTGAAAATAGAAGTAAATCACACACAGAAACATATTCAAATCAAACACCTGGAAATTAAACAGCTCACTACTGAACAACTATGGCTTAAAGAAGAAATCAAAGAGGAAATCAAAAGATTCCTGGAAACAAAGAGAATGGAGACATGAGTTACTAGAACTTAAAGGACACGGCAAAAGCAGTGTTAAGAGGAAAGTTTATAGCTCTACAAGTATTCCTCAGGAAGGAAGAACCAGACCACATAAGTAACCTAACCTCACAGCTTAAGATCTCGGAGAATGACCAACAAAAGGAGCACAAACCAGTCAGGAGGAAAGAAGCAATAAAACTTAGAGCAGAAATTAACAACATAGAAACAAAAAAAAAACGATCTAAAATATCAATGAAACCAAGAGGTGGTTTTTTGAGTAAATAAACAAGTTCGAGGGGCTGGAGAGATAGCACAGTGGGCAGGGCGTTTGCCTTGCATGTGGCTGACCCAGGTTCAATTCCCAGCATCCCATATGGTCCTCTGAGCACCACCAGCAGTAATTCCTGAGCAAAGAGCCAGGAGTGACCACTGTGCATCGCCAGGTGTGACTCAAAAAGCAAAATAATAAAGAAATTTAAAAAATAAACTTTGATAAAACACTAGCAAGGAAACACTCACAAGGAAAGAGAGACTCTTAATAAACAGAATCAGAAATAAAAAGAAGGACTTCACAACAGAAACCACAAAAATTCAAAGTATAATGAGATATTACTTTTAGAAACTTTATGCCATGAAACAAGACAACCTTGCAGAAATGGATAAATTCCTGGACTCCTAAAATCTCTGAAAGCAACCCAAGAAGACATGGAATACCTGAACAGACCTATCACTATCAAGGAAATCAAAATAGTAATCAAAAGTCTCCTGAAAAACAAAAGGCCTGGCCCAGATGGATTCACTGGTGAATTCTTCCAAACCTTTAAAGAGGACTTATTCCCAGTCCTGTTCAATCTTTTCTAAGAATATGAATAAAAAGAAATACTACTAAACAATTTCTGTAAGGCAAATATCACCCTCATATCTAAAGCAAACAGAATCACTACAAAAAAATAAAGAGAATCATAGGCCCATATTCCTGTTGAACACAGACCCAAAGATCCTCAACAAAATACTAGCAAATTGAATTAATGACTTCTCAAAAAGATCATATACCTAAACCAAGTAGGATTCATGCCAGAATGCAAGAATGGTTTAACATTCGCAAGTCAATCAAGATAATGCACCATATCATTAAATGCAGAGAAGGCATTTGACAAGATCCAGCACACATTTATGATTAAAAAAAATTCTCAACAGAATGGAAGTTAAGGAAACTTTTCTCAATATAGTCAAAACCATCTAACACAAGCCCAAGGCAAGCATTATTCTCAATGGGGAAAATCTAACAGCTTTCTCTCTAAGATCGGAAACAAGTCTCACCACTTTGATTCAATATAGTACTGGAAGTACTTGAGCAAGAAAAGATGCAGCCCCTATAAGGATTCCTATGACATTCTTCAAATAAACTGATCAAACACTTCTGAAATTCATATGGAACAACAAGCCCCATGAATACTAAAACAATTCTTGGGGGAGGGGTGAAAGACTGCATCAACCTCCTCAACCTCAAACTGCACTACAAAGTGGTAATAGTTAAAACAGCAAGGTATTAGAACAAAGACAGAGCTGCAGACCGAAGGAATAGGGATGAACATCCTTACACACACCCTCAAATATATGATCATCTAGTCTTTGATAAGAGAGTAAGAAATATAAAGTGGAACAACGAAAGCCTCTTTAAGAAATGGTGCTGGCAAAACTGGACAGCTACTTGCAAAAAATGGGCTCAAACCTCCTAACACCATGCACAGCAGTCAGATTAAAGATCTCAACATCAGACCAGAATCCATAATGTACATTGAAGAAAAGTTTGGCAAAACCCTCCATGACATTGAAGCCATATGTGTCTTCAAAAATGAAATGTCACTGACAGAACAAGTAGAAGCAGAGATAAACAAATGGAATATCTTTAAATGAAGAAGCTTCTGCACCTCAAAAGAAACAGTGACCAGGATAAAAAGACAGTCTACAGAACGGGAAAGGATATTCACCCAATACCTACCTGATAAGGGGTTAATATCAAGGATATACAAGGTACTGGTTGAACTCTACAAGAAGAAAACATCCAAACCCATCAGAAATTGGGGAGAAGAAATGAACAGAAACTTTATAAAAGAAGAAATTTGAAAGGCCAAAAGGCACATGAAAATACGCTCTTCATCACTAATCATCAGGGAGATGCAGATCAAAACAACCATGAGATACCATCTCACTTCACAGAAACTGGCACACATCCAAAAGAACAAAAGGAACCGGTGTTGGCATGGATGTGGAGAGAAAGAGACGCTCCTTCGTTGTTAGTGGGAATGATGACTGGTTCAGCATTTTTGGAAAACAATATGGACATTTCTCAAACACTAGAAATTGAGCTACCATTTGACCAAGTGATACCACTTCTAGGAATATATCACAAGGGTGCAAAAAAAGTGCAGTAGAAATGACTTCTGCACCTGCACATTCATTGCAGCACTGTTCACTATAGTCAGAATCTGGAAATAACATGATAGCCTGAGAATAGACGACTGGTTAAAGAAACTTTGGTACATCTACACAATAAAATACTATGCAGCTTTTAGGAAACATGAAGTCATGAAATTTGCTTAAAAGAGGATGGTCATGGAGAGTATCATGCTAAGTAAAATGAGTCAGAAAGTGATGGGCTGACAAAATATGACTGCACTCATTTGTGAAATACGAAATATAATAATATAAGACTAATACCCAAAGACAGTAGAGACAAGGGCCATAAAGATTGCTCCAAAGTTGTAAGCCTGACTTATGAGGTTGGGGGAGAAGGCATCTGGCATGGAGAAGGGATCACTAAGTCAATGATGGTTGGAGGGATCGTTCAGGAGAGGAAATGTGTGCTTAAAGGATAAAGGATCAAACATGATGGCCCCTTATTATCAGCATTGGAAACAGTAATACCCAGAAGTAGAGAGAGACTAAGAGGGAAATTTTCTGCCATAGACACAGGAGGAGGAGTGGAATGGCATGGGGAGGAATATTGGGGACATTGGTGGTGAAAAATGTACACTGGTGGAGGGATGGGTGCTCAATCTGTGTATGACTGAAACTCAGACATGAAAGTTTTGTAACTATAAGTCACAGTGTTTCAAAAAATATTTTTAAAACATTAAACAGATTTAACGCGATCCCTATAGGGATACCCATGGCATTCTTCAAAAGAAACGGAGCAAGCAATCCTGAAATTTATATGGAACAATAAACGCCCACGGATAGCTAAAACAATTCTTGGGAAAAAGATGATGGGAGGCATCACCCTCCCCAACCTTAAACTCTACTACAAAGCGGTAACAATTAAAACAGCATGGTACTGGAACAAAGGCAGAGCTGCAGACCAATGGAACAGGATGGAATATCCCCACACACAACCTCAAATGTATGATCATTTAATCTTTGATAAAGGAGCAATATATGTGAAGTGGAGCAAGGAAAGCCTCTTTAACAAATGGTGCTGGCACAACTGGACAACCACATGCAAAAGAATGGGCTTAGACCTCGACCTGACACCATGCACAAAAGTCAGATCAAAATGGATTAAAGACCTCAACATCAGACCACAAACCATAAGGTACATTGAAGACAAGGTCGGCAAAACCCTCCACGATACTGAAGATAAAGGTATCTTCAAAGATGACACGGAACTAAGCAATCTAGTAAAAACAGAGATCAACAAATGGGACTACATTAAACTAAAAAGCTTCTGCACCACAAAAGATACAGTGGCCAGAATACAAAGACTATCTACATAATGGGAAAGGATATTTACACAATACTCATCAGATAAGGGGTTGATATCAATGGTATATAAAGCACTGGTTGAACTCTACAAGAAGAAAACATCCAACCTCATCAAAAAATGGGGCGAAGAAATGAACAGAAACTTTCCCAAGGAAGAGATACGAATGGCCAAAAGGCACATGAAAAAGTGCTCTACATCACTAATCGTCAGAGAGAAGCAGATCAAAACAACCACGAGATACCACCTCACACCACAGAGACTAGCACACCTCCAAAAGAACAAAAGCAACCGCTGTTGGAGAGGATGTGGGGAGAAAGGGACCCTTCTACACTGCTGGTGGGAATGCCAGCTAGTTCAGCCTTTTTGGAAAACAATATGGACGATTCTCAAAAAACTAGAGGTTGAGCTCCCATTTGACCCAGCAATACCACTGCTGGGAATATATCCCAGAAAAGCCAAAAAGTATAGTCGAAGTGACATCTGCACTTATATGTTCATTGCAGCACTGTTTACAATAGCCAGAATCTGGAAAAAACCCAAGTGCCCTAGAAAAGATGACTGGTTGAATAAACTTTGGTACATCTATACAATGGAATACTATGCAGCTGTTAGAAAAAATGAGGTCATGACGTTTGCATATAGGTGGATCAACATGGAAAGTATCATGCTAAGTGAAATGAGTCAGAAAGAGAGAGACAGATATAGAAATATTGCACTCATCTGTGGAATATAGAATAATAGACTATAAGACTAATGCCCAAGAATAGTAGAAATAAGTACCAGGAGGTTGTCTCCATGGCTTGGAGGCTGGTCTCTCATTCTGGGTAACTCAGGGAAGGGACCACCAAGTAAAATGTGGTCGGAGGTCATGTGGGGGAAGGGTGATGTGGGCCGAATATAGACTAGAGACTGAACACAATGGACACTCAACACCTTTCTTGCAAACCACAACACCTAATCAGAGAGAGAACAAAAGGGAAGACCCTGCCATAATGGCATTGTGGGGTGTGGGGAGACTGGACTGGGGAGGGGGGGAGGGATGTTGGGTTTACTGTTGGTGGAGAATGGGCACTGGTGAAGGGATGGGTTATCGAAATTTGTATGGGGGAAACATGAGTACAAAAATGTATAAATCTGTAACTGTACCCTCACGTTGACTCTCTAATTAAAAATAAACTAATAAAATTAAAAAAACCAAAAAAATATTTTTAAAAAATTTATTCCATTGATCTGAGTGTTCAGTGTGGGTGAAAATAGATCACTTGTATCACTTGTCATCCGTTGATCTTCGATTTGCTCGAGTGGGTGCCAGTTACATCTCCACTCATCCCTGTCACATATGAGTGTAGCCCCATGATATCTGCTCACTCCAGAAACAGGAAGAGCCTCAAATCATTCATTCAGAGTTTTGACGAAGAAGTCTGCCATCTCATTGGTGGGTAGACACACCGCCTTTTGACATCCCAGTTGTTAACAACTATAGTTCAGCGGCTGTCTCTGAATTGCATTATGTGTCTGGCCCATCTGATTTTTGATGACTTGGCAAAGGAGACAGCGTCCCTGATTCTTGACCATCAACAGAGGTTGGATTTCTTCTCTCACTTGAGTGAAACGTGATACTCCCAGCATAGCTCTTTTAATTCCTCTTTGGGATGTTCGAATAGCGTGCCATCCTGTTTGTGTAGGGCCCAGGTCTCTGAGTCATATGTTAGTGTAGGAAGAATGGTGGAGTCAAACAGATGTGCCCAGAGCCAAAGGTTCTTCATCATCTTAACCAATTATTTGACGTTCTTTAAGGCATTCCACGCTGCTCTCTTCCTCCTGCGCAGTTCTGGCACCAAGTCGTTCCTCCTATTGAGTTCTCGACCCAGGAACACATAGATGCTGCATTCAGAGACATTCATTCTATTGAGAGCAAATGGAATGTCAGAGACTAGTTCATTTTTCATGAACATCGTTTTGCTAAGATTCAGCTGCAGTTCGACCTTGTCACACTCATGGTCGAAGTTGGCCAGCATTTGTGCCACTTGGCTAATGTTTGGTGTTATGAGAGCGATGTTATCAGTGAAGCAGAGGTGGTGTAATTGCCAACCATCTATCTTCACTCCCATTCCTTCCCATTCCAGTCATCACATGATGTTCTTGAGGGTGGCAATGAAGACTTTTGGTGAAATGGTATCACCCTCTCTTTACATCAATGATCAATGACATTGTAGAATGGTGAGAACCTGGTGGTGAATCTGTAATACAGCTCACAGAGGATCTTAATATACTGAGTTTGAATGTTCTATATGGCTAGGGCTTCGATGACTGCGTCAGTCTCAACAGAATCGAAGGCCTTCTTTAAATCGATGAACATTAGACAAAGCGGCATCTTGAATTCTCGAGAAACTTCAATGACTTTGGTCACTGTGTGGATATGGTCAATAGTGCTGAATCATTTTCGGAACCCGGCTTGCTCAAATGGTTGTCCTTTGTCTAGTGTTCTGCCTATTCTATTCAGGATTACTCGAGTGAACAACTTGTAGATGACAGATAACAGGCAATTGAGTGATAGTTGCCAATGTTGTGGATGTCTCCCTTCTTGTACAATAGAATGGTCCTGCTGGTTTTCCACTGGGACAGAACCTTGCATATGGACAGGTAGAACTCCCTATTGGGTCCCATGGCCTAGAATGGAATGAACAGGGTGAGAGACTGAGTTCATCATGTTGACCAAGACCATCCATGGTAACTCACAGTTCCAGAAGATCGAATCTAAACCTTGGACACGGAGTCTCCTGGTGGACAGTTCCACAACGAAATTGACCACATCATATTCAATTGAAGGTTTTGCTGACCAATGTCGCTGTTGTCCCAAAATTCCAAATAGGATCAGACCGTCTCCTTTGTGCAAATTTCTACTTCAGAGCGCGGGGAGAAAGGACTGCAAAGTTTAAGTTTAAGAAGAGAATCCTCAGAATAACCACCAACTGGGAGCTCTTTGGCACTATTGTGGCAATGTGGGAAGATGCCATCATTGACAACATTAATGAGGAATACAATCAACTGGTTCAGAACCTCCATGATTGCGTGAAAAATGCCAAGAGTGGGGAAGCCACAAATAGACACCTGTCTTTGGAAACTCAAGCTCATTTGCCAACGTGGTTTGGCACAAGCCTCAGGTAACCAGAAGCTAATGTCCAAGCTCTCAAAGCTGTGCAGAGAAGCAATAAAGGAAGACCTCAAAGAGAGAAGAGTAGCAGTCTTGGCCAACGTGGCATAAGCCAGGAAAAGTATTTGCAGTGCTCGCCTGTCCTTCGCCAACTACAAGACCAAGATGACTGCCCTCCGACATCCTGATGATCTATCACATCTCCAGAAAGGCAATGGAGAAGATTATTCACAACTTCTACTCAGATATCTTCGACAGCCATGTCCACCTGCCCATATACCGAATTCTGCAGGATGAATATGTCATCCCCAATGTCCTCCCTTCCAAAATCCGACACGCCATTTCATCGATAAAGACGCACACAGCACCAGGTCCTGACAAGGTCAGAACTGAACACCTGAAGAATCTGCCTCCAGTACTCATCAATACAATGGCTCGGCTCTTCACACGCTACCTGAAAATAGGTAGATAATGTTAAATATCTTTTGAAATACATGCATAGGTTAAAAATTCATAAATGTAAGTTACATCGTTACATGTCCCAAATTTGTTTTATTTATCTGATTTTCAAGTGTTCCTTTACCACAAAATTTGGAATGTTCAGGATGTCTTCAGAACACTCACAATCCCAGGAATTTAGCTCTGAACCTGACTTTTGCCCTGGTACCTTCGAAGCTACTGAGAAATATTCCTGGCATTTCTTGTCTAGGATACTCATCTGCAGAGCTGCCAGGTCACTTCAGAACAAACAGGCACCACTGGGGGTTTGAACTCAAAGACTCCTGCAGCAAGTGTTTCCTTCCTTCCTTCCTTCCTTCCTTCCTTCCTTCCTTCCTTCCTTCCTTCCTTCCTTCCTTCCTTCCTTCCTTCCTTCCTTCCTTCCTTCCTTCCTTCCTTCCTTCCTTCCTTCCTTCCTTCCTCCCTCCCTCCCTTGCTCCCTCCCTTCCTCCCTCCCTCCCTTGCTCCCTCCCTTCCTCCCTCTCTTTCTTATTTCTTTTCTTTTCTTCTCTTCTCTCTCTCCCTCCCTCCCCACCCCACCTCTCTCTTCCATACCAGGCTGTGCTCAGGGGTCACTCCTAACTCTATACTTACGAATTACTCCTGGCTGTGCTCAAGGGACCATATAAGGTACTGCGGATTCAACCCAGGTCAGCCTGGTTTACTGTACTAACTCTCCTGTGTTTTAAATCCTAGTTTCTAAAACAATTGGGTTGTGAGTAGAAAAAGTTTAAAATCCCCGCTTCAAGCCACTTAAGTATCTTCTCATCCTTTTCCCTGGGGACAATAAACAGTGGCCTGGTTTTGTTCTTTCACAGCCTGTGGCAGGACTAGGTTTGAATTTACCTTGCACATGCCAGGTGAGCACTTAAGTCACCTTCCTGGATCCCTTTACTTTATTTTAAAGAAAACAAGTTTTTCTTAGTGTCTTAGTTAGGTGCCCATGATCTTATTAAGATCACAGGGGAGAAATCATCACACACACACACACACACACACACACACACACACACACAAAAGTGTGCACATGGCACATGAACAGAGCAACATGAAAATTGCCCTCTTAAGGGAAAAACCCAGTTTCGGGTAGTCCCCTGGACAAAACAGCTTAGGTCTTTGAAAATATACAGTTGGAAAAGCAAAAGTGAACTCAGGAAAGAACAGAAATAAACAGCTTATATTCTGTTAAACATAAAGGGCAACATAAGCAAAAATCAAATAGAAAATTGCTGCTTTATACTTTAAGGGTTCCTGCTAATTGGCTCTATGAAATGTCCCTGCCTTCCCTCTGCTCTTGAATGTTGATGTATTTACTAACCATCCTTAATGTCTCCATTAACTCAGACAATGGATCACATGTTGGGAACCAGGGTAGGATATTATACTAAATAAATGGGCAGCCTGTGAGCTCACTGTGGGCTTCCAGGTGGTCCTAAACTTGGACAGTCCTTGTGTCCTCATTCTCTGAGACCCACCTGGCGCAGGTAGGTCTAAGGTACAAACCCTATTGGCTTTATTGTGGTAAAATGTGATGTAACTGGTGACTATTTAGACACCAGCAGTGATGCTGAGTATCTGGATAACCTAAATATCTACGTTTTTTACTCTAAGCTTAATGGGTTTCCTAAAACACATGTGTGTACATATGCGTGTGAACACACAAACACAAATACAATGAGATATTTAACACTCCAACAGTTTTATTGGAAATTTTATTGGGAATTGGTACTGTTCTGTTTTATTGGTGAGAATGTAAATTAGTAAAGCTGCTACAGAAACAATGTGGGAGTGCCTAAAGAAATTAAAATGTAACTAACAAAATCTAGCAATTTTGCTATTGAGAAGATATGCAAAGCAACGTAACTAGAGATACCAAAAGAATACTATCAGATCATGTTCACTGGAGCATCATTCATAGTTCACTGTGGATGAATGAGTAAATAAATGAGATATATACATATACACATTCATGCGAACATGTGTAGCACCCAATCTTCAGCAAGGAAGAGGCCGCACTTTTGAAGCAGCATGGCTAACCCTAGATGACTTTTGTCAAGTGAAACAAGCCAGAGCACTAAAAGGCAATAAAGGGATGATCAGAAAGGCATTCTTCTTAACCACTTGAGGTCAAGTTCAAAAGGAACCTAAATCCCATAAAAAAAAGACATCAGTGTTCAGTTACTCTGGGAATGGTACTTAGAGATAAAAAGCAGAAAAAGAATCAATAGTGAAAAAAAATCAAGCTTGATCAATATACACTTCAGATTACTTGGTAGACATTCAGTTCATGAAATAGCTCTATGGGATAAGGCATTATAATCTATTTTATAGATAAAGCGTAAATGTGGTTCAGCAAATGCCCCGATCCTCATCACAGATCACAGTGATAAAGTGTTCCTGTGACACAGTTAGTCAATGACCAACAAATTAGTCTGCCCGCTTCCATCTAGTCAGGGTCCAGGCTTCAGACCTTATCAGATTCTGAAAGGCAGGCTCTGCCACCCACAGACCTTCTTCCTGCAAAGCGCTGCCATAATTATTGCCAGACAGTGAAAGCAGAAGGAAGAGGTCTCCAGGTCCTGTGCTGTTGGCTCAAGACATATCTACAGTGTTGCACGTTCTGTACCTTAGAACCTTATTGCTGGTTTCCCATGCACAATATTCTAATGCAGTATGGTCATTCCGTTACTGAGAACTTTATTTATAATACTCTAAACTAACCAGTTCCTTCCCTGCTCTAAAAACTCATGGTATTTACAGCAGTGAAATAATGCAAAGTTTTAACACTTAAAAGATCTGACTTTAACATTCAGCTTTTCTTTGAACTCCACTTTATTTGGAAAAAGTTATTTAGTTTGGCTTGGACTATGAGTACTGACCTCAAGATAGGAACTTTTATCAAAATTAAAGAAGGTCAGGGACCTGAACTTTCCTGGTATTTTTTGTATTGATTGGTATAGCAGTGTTCTACTCAGAAACAAAACTTTTTTCTAAAAATTTTTATGAGTTATTCCCCTTCAACATGAAGGACAATGAAATTATTTTCTTTCTCTTTACTTTTGAGTTTACCCCATAGATCTCAGCAATCATTGCACAACTGAAGATTATTTACTTATTTTTATTATTATTCAGTTATTTGTTACTTTCCTACTCAGAGGACTTGAGGGTTCTATGTAGAATTCACAGGTTACTTTCTTCCTGCTCCTCTTAAATACTATTTAAATTTATAAGGGTGATGATGTATGTAGTGCCTTTAAAATGTCTCTTATTTTCCCCCAAACTATAGACCATTTGCATAAGTCTTTATGCAATGACAACATTTTTAGTTACTTATGAGAGCTTATTCAGACCCTTTAAAAAAATTTTTTTTTGCTTTTTGGGTCACACCCGGTGATGCACAGGGGTTACTCCTGGCTCTGCACTCAAGAATTACCCCTGGTGGTGCTCAGGGGACCATATGGGATGCTGGGAATCGAAACCAGGTCGGCCGCATGCAAGGCAAACGCCCTCCCCGCTGTGCTATCACTCCAGCCCCTCAGACCCTTTTAGAAGTCGCTGGCCCCCAAGGAGCAACAGTGCTTGGGAAGAGGACTGTTTCCACCTAGGGCTTCACAGCTCAGAGACTCACAGTGTGAACCAATTGGGCTCCACTGAAGGACCGTCAGAGTCTTTGCAAAACGGTGGAGTCTGTGGATTTACTTTCCTGAAGCGCTGCCTTCTGTCAGATCTGAACCACATATCCTATAAAACATAACACTGCATTACCTAGACATACTCACATGAGCATACACACATGCATACATGCATATGTACATAGACACACAGGAAGAAAATTCTCCCAATAACTGAGATGGTAATGCCTTATAAAAATACCACTGCAATATCAGAGTAAATTTTGTACATGTCAAGCTGTGCCTATTTCACAGTATTTGCTTACTATTTTAAGAGGTTGTTAAATCAAAGTAGAGCTTGTTCTCTCCACTCCCATTATCTCCTTGCTATTCACAATCACGAAATCCCGTTAATCACCAATTTCTCGGGTGGGCTCAGTAACCTCTCATTTCATTCTTTCCCTGAGATCTTAGAAGTCTATCTCGACTTGGCCCTCCCAAGGATGTCACACTGGGGGCTCTTTCAGGATCAGGGGACTGAGATCCAGCTAGTTACTGAATTTAGCATATGAATACACCATGGGAAGCTTGCAAGGCTGTCCCATGTGGGCAGGAAACTCTCAGAAGATTGCCAGTTTCTCCCAGAGGGAGAAGTAGGCTACAAGATATCACGTGGCCGCTTTGGGAGTTTGCTTTTAAGTCTCTGGATGTTGGCCGTTGATGGGATTACACACACCTGGGTTCCTCTGCCGGTACCTTCATGCATGAGGCCTGAATTTTTTTCTTTTATGAGCTTATGCCCCCCTTATCTAATAAATTCTCTACATCCTCTGACCAATTATTTCAATTAGTGATATTCTATTATATATGGATATTTTAAACTTCCATGATAATTAAATCTTTCTATGGCAACAGGTATTTATTGGATTACAATTATATGTCAGTGGAATTGATGCGTGTTTTTTTGCAGAGTTCTTTAAATCAGTCCTGAACTTGAACAATCACCAGAATCACGTGAATGATTTGGTTGTTAAAGCACAGATGGTTTGGCCCCACTCTAGTTTCAGGTTTAGATGTGTACAATAGGGTTGAGCATTTGCATTTCAATACAAACTAATGTAGTGGCAGGTCTCTGCCCAGTATGATCCTATTCTGTTTTGTGTGCAAAAGTGGCTTCTTAACATGTTTCTCACACAATGAAGTCATCTTCCCATTTTCTAAACTCCTCTGTCTTTTGTCCTCTTCTTTCCTGACTGTGCTGCAGCACATCGTCCTGGGGCATAGCTGAGTGAAGAAAGAGCAGTGCCAGAAACCTCTGCATGAGACAGACAGAAATACTTCACAGCAATGAGAAGCTCCAAGAACAATGAATTGGTTTGTTCAGCACACTCCAACCCCCCACGATTGCTGGAAATGCAGCCAGATAAGTTGTTGGGGGGCATCTTGCTCCCACCTGTGAAGAGTTCTGTGATCAGCCTTAAGCTAGAGACATCGTGTGGCTTCTGAAGCCCCGTGGGCAGAGGCACCTGGAAACCAGTCTCTGCCCTCGTTGCAGCAGCAGCCACTCATACTCATCCTGGAGCAGTGTGCAGGCGAGGGAGCAGCTCTCCTCCATAGGTTATGGTATTTACCTCAGCTCCAAAGGCCTCCAGCCGCCCAGCTCGACAATGTGAATTGGTGAAGAGGGACTCTAGAACCCCCATGGCCAGCAGGGATCTGGTAGAAAGACTTGTGTACATTGGCCTCCACTCCTTGCATGAGGGGTTGGGAGACTTCCTCTTCACCCCCCCCAGTGCATGGGCAACTATAACAAAGAATCATTTATATGCAAAAAGAAAGAAAACAAAAGTAGTAGGGCCCAAACTCCCATTTAAACAGAATTTATTAAAGAGGACCTGACCCAATCCTGTTGGGTGATTTTAGTGTTTTCAATTCAGACCGGTCAATGTCTTCATGGCCAGAAACCCTGGAAGCTACCCTCATGGTCCAGAAAGAGTCCTGGACCAAATGGTATTTTCCTTATGGCTGAACTACTATACTCTGCATCTTTGAGGCTAGTTGTGTACAGGTTAGGGGTTATTTATGACTTTGTCAATATGTGTTCTCTGCTCTTTCCTCATGTAATGTCCTAGGCAAGCTGGCTTATCGGGCTTGCTTCTCTCTCAGGTGAAACATAAGGAGAGTCTCCTAGTTTAACTTTTGCTTTTGATAGTTGTCTGCTAAGGAAAGAAATTCCCTCTGGTAAAAGGCAGAATAGGCCACAGGTTAGGCAATGTCCTCATTTACCCTCTTGTTGGTGTTATCTAGCTTTAGCCTTCTGAGAACTTCCTCAGAGACCTTGGAATCCCTCATCCCCCTCTCTCCTGAAACTCATCTGTTCTCGTGCACGCAGACTGAACCCACATTGTTTCTGGGGGTGGATCTCCACTCCCACATAATCCTCCATTTCCTGCAGCTCCTCACTTTTTCCCCTCAATTGAGAGCAAACACATTTATCCTATCAAGGAAGAAGTAAGATGGAATCAGAGATATTTAATATTTGCTGTTAAATATGGTAAGTTTCCCTCCCTGGTGTCTAAGAACACTTTCCTGTCCTAAAATCCATCACACTGTTTGCCAAACATAATTTCATAATCTTCACTGCATTCTCAGGACATTTAAAATATTTCTGTGATAGTGTGCCACTCCAAATTAAGATTCCAGATGGGCACTGCTTGTCCTGGGAAGCATTCTATTTTCCATTCTGTATATTTTGCTAGTTGACTTGACCCATCTGTCTAGTCTACTTAATCTTCATTTCTTCACTGCTATACTCAACATTACAGGGACAGCTTACAATCTACTGTTGCCATATGAACTATTTTGAAGTTTTGTAATATAGACCTGCCAGAAATTCTGTTTTGTCTTGTGATTTTCTTCTTAATGTTTATATTTTTCAGAATGACTTATTTTAATCAAACATTAAGGAAACCAGTACACTGTGATACTGATTCAATGAGGATTTGCCCTACTTACATCTACAGGTTTTTGATGGGTTATCAAAGCCCACCATCAGGATATCTGGAGGACACAGATAAGTGGGAATGTCCCAGAACACCACAACATACTCAGAAAAAGTTGTTGCCCACTGCTAATACCTATCACAGTGCTTTGTCAAACCCTGCTGTTAGACTTGTCTCCAACCTATTTATGTTGATCATCCTTGTTTGCACTACATAGGTGTGCTTTTTTTCCCTAAAATTTAGGCACTTGAGGTGGTGGCAGAAAGAGGACTTTTTAAGCTGAGGAGAGGAAACCATGGTGGTAACACATTTATTCCATGACCAGACCTGAATGTCTGGCCTCTCCCACAGGCCAGGCCAGTGGTGGGCATCAATTTCAGAGTTGGTTGCTGCCAGACTCCAGTTAATCTCTTTCTCTATATGCTACAAGACCCACATCTTCATCTTTGACTCATATGGAACTCTCACCAGGGCAGCCTGGCTACCTGAAACACATTAGGCCAATAGCCCATTAGCCCCTTCTCCAATCAACATTTCCCCCAAACTCACAGAAATAATGGTGAGCACAAGAAACAATTCAACCCTAACCCAAAAGTAAGAATAAGTTCAGGTCAAAGAGCACATTTTGTGAATAAGTGCAAGAGGCTTCACACAATTACACAGGAACACCAAATAAGGAGGGAATATTTTTAAATGGGAAAGAACAGACCACCAATCACTGAGCTTCCCATGAGTCCTCCCTGACGGTGAGAAGGGAACACTGATAGTGTATTAGAAAGACCCATGTACAGACCAGCACAGATACTAGGGGTGAAAGAGCAAAACCCCACCATCAGAAGTAGATGAAGAGAGGAGGTCTGAAGCCTAAACAAGGAATACTCTCCTATATAATCTCTCTGATAAACAATTCAGAGATCAAATGGTCAGGATGTTTAATAAGCTCAAGGAAACAGTAAAATGGATATCTAATAAAATACATGAGGATATTAGAGACAATAGTATGAACAGCCAATAAAATACAGGAGGAAATGAGAGTAGAAATAAGAAAACTACAAACAGAAATGTCATTGATAAAAACTTTGGTAGATGAAACGAAAAACTCAGTGGATGCCCTTAATCCTAGAGTAACAACAGCTGGAGACAGAATCAGTGAATTTGAAGATGAGCTTCAGAAAACCTCCAGGCAACAGGATAAGGTGGGAAAATACCTCAAAATAACTCAAACTCAGGCAAGAAAACTATGTGATGAATTCAAGAAGAATAGCATAAGAATCATCAGAGTCCCAGAGGGACAGAAGGGCAACCCCAATGAGGAAGTAAAAGTTAAAGACATCATTGCTGTAAAGTTCCCAAAGCTGGAGACCATCCAGATGCAAGAAGCCCAAAGGTTACAAGCTAAAAAATCTGTAATAAAAAGACTCCAAGATATACTCTAATCAGAATGATTAATACCATAGACAGATATACAATACTGAAAGCAGCAATATCAAAGAAATAAATTACATACATAGGAGCCTCCCTTAGATTTACAGCAGACCTACTGAATAAAAACCTTTGGAGCCAAGGTAAATGGTGGGATATAGTTCAAATACCTAATGAATTGAAAGCCTCACCAAGAATACTTTACCCAGCTACACTCATTCAGATCTGAAGGAGTGATACATAACTTCATGGATAAACAACTCAGAAACTTCAGGGTCTTATAACCAACTTTGAAAGAACTTAAGGGACCACTGTAAGGCAAGACAAACTCCATGAACACAAAAAACTTATAAAGAAGGATGGCGAAAACACCATGATAATAATCTCTCTCAATGTCAATGAGCTCAATGCACCAATTATAAAACACATAGTAGCAAAATGGGTTATAAAACTGAATCCAACATCCTACTACATACAAGAAACACATTTGAATAGTAAGAGCAAACTCAAATTCAAAATTAAGTGCTGGGAAAAGATTCTTTAAGCAAACAGCTCAAAAAGCCTGGGGTTGCCAAACTAGCATTTGATGACAGATTTCAGGCTGAAAAAGGTTTGAAGAGACAGCAAAAGTTATTTCTTAAAATCAAGGGATATGTACATCAGGAAGAAATTAAACTCCTAAGCATATATGCATTCAATAACGAACCAGCAAAACTATATAAAACATCTGCTAATAGACATCAGGAGTATATTGGTAGCAACACAATAGTAGTTGGAAACTTCACTCTTGATAGATCAACAAGGCTAAAACTCAGCAAGAAAATACTGGCTTTGAATGATAAAATGGAAGATAGGGGCCTAACAGATATGTACAGGACTTTTCATCCCCCAAAAGCCAAATACACATCCTTCTTTAGTGCACACAGGATATTCTCCAGGGTAGACTGTTGGGAGCCTGTGCTAGTTAATATTAAGAAAGTTCTTGTTCTGGAGATGTGTTGTATAAAGGCTGGTTTATAGGAACCATGGTCTTGGGTTACACACTATAAGGGCTGACTTTCTTGCTCGTCTAGTGGGCTCTTTCCCAATTTTTGTGGCAGAACATGTTGCTAAGGTGTATCAATATATAACCAAGGAAAACATCATTGAAACTATGTAATTATAGAAAAACATCATTGATGTCTAGAAGCCCAGTACATTCTAAACTTATGTATCCTAAATATTCCTGTATATTTTTCCAGTGTCTGCTTCCTCCTAGAGACCTATAAGAGTCCTTTGCTTGTTCAATAAAGACACTGCATGAGCCCCCCCTTACCCTGTTGCCCTTTGCCCTCTGCCTCAGGGACCCTATTCAACTTAGCCTTCAGGGATGTGGGAATAGACCACATGCTGGGTCACAGTTCATACCTCCATACAATTAAGAAAATAGAAATGGTATCATTGATACCTGTTTAATACTATTCTTGAAAGATACTTAAGTGAATTTGTAGGTTGCAGGTCAGTAATTAGCAAACTGAGGTTCAAGATTTTTGGTAGTTTAATATGATATGAGTAGAGAATTTATATGAGCTGATAGCACATGAACCTAAGATAATCACTGTTTTTATCTTCACTGTCATGATAACTGATGTTCCACAAAAGCTCACCATGTACCAGCACCAGGTGAAGCTCTTGCAGTATCTTAAATCTCATTTCAACCTGTAAAGTTGGCATTGTGTTACTTAATCTAACAGTTTAAGAAATCGAGTCTCACTAAAGTTAAGTAACTTGCTCAAGATAAGTATCGTAGAGGCAAGAGAGCCATTAAGTTCATTGTCCCTCATTTCAGTAAAATGTAACAAAGCTTAGTATTTTAGATATACCTGTAAGCAGAAGCCCCTTCTAACCAGCAGCATGTAGAAAGTTCTCGGCATTTGCCAGCAGTGTCCTATTTTAACCTTGAAAAATCCATTATTACATGAAGTGGAAGCCCAGTAACTGACATCGCGGTTTCACTTTTCCTGTACTAAACCCAGTCATGAATCTTCTATCCAGGGGTCAGGCAGGGACTAGGAAGGAGGAACAAAAGTGGAAACAATCTGATGGACCCTCAGGCTTAGAAGCTGGGGCTTAGTGTTGGGGTCGACTGCCCTGTAGGAACTCGCTGGGAAGATGACCAGCATCCCCTTACATTCTTACATATGTGTCTCATTGGAAAATGAAAGATATGGTTACACTATCACCATTTAACTCAACACCGAGCATTGTCATGGGAGAATTCGTCTAGTACAGCCAGACAGATCTGACCACCTCTGGAGTTACGACTTTCAAATGGTGGGATCTGTTCAAAGGATGGAAGGCACTAATTAGCCAGTATTGCAGCCACCCCCTGCCCCCGCTAATAATGTTGTTGTCAGTTAAAGCATCTAGTGTCTATTATTTGTATTATTATTATATTGTTAGATGTATTGTATTGTACTACATTGACATCTAATAGCCTAGTTCTCCCTTTTGGAGAACCTGACAAGCTACCAACAGTCTGTTGCCCACTTGGGAGAGCCTGGCAAGCTCTCAGGTGGCATATTCATATGCAAAATACAGTAACAGATATATACATGCCTCTCAGAGAGCCTGGCAAGCTAACCAGAATATCCCTCCCGCATGGCAGAGCCTGGCAAGCTACCCGTGGCATATTTGATATGCTAAAAAGAGTAACAATAGTTCTCATTCCCCTGACCCCGAAAAAGTCTCCAATCATTGGGAAAGACAAGTAAGGAGAGGCTGCTAAAATCCCAGGGCTGAATGTAATAGAGACATTACTGGTGCCCACTCGAGTAAATCGACAAACAACGGGATGACAGTGATGCAGTGATATTTTCAGATTATAAGGCACTGAATATAGAAGAAATGGGAAATCAAATCAAACAACTGGAAATTGAACAACCAGTGAGTTAGAGAGGAAATCAAAGAAGAAATCAAAAGATTTCTGGAAACAAATAGGATGAGGGCATGACCTACCAGAACCTGTGGAGCACATAGAAGCAGAGTTAAGAGGAAAGGTAAAACTGTGCAAGCATACGTCAGAAAGGAAGAAAGGGCCCATAGAAATAATTTGAATTCACAACTTAAAACCTTGAAAAATGACCAACAAAACGAACCCAAACTAGGCAAAAGGAAAGAAATAATAAAACTTAAAGCAGAAATCAATGAGCTGAATTCCGAAAGTCAATCCAAAAGATCAATAAAACCAAGCATTGGTTCTTTGAAACAATTAACAAAATTGACAAACCACTAGCAAGTCTCACAAAGAAAGAGAGAAAGAACCCCAGTAAACCTGAATCATAAATGAAAGGTGGGGACATCACAACAGAAACCACAAAAATATAAAGATCATCAGAGATTGCTTTGAGAATCTTTATCCCACAAACAAAAGATCACCATCACAAAATCACGTTAATCACCGATTTCTCGGGCGGGCTCAGTAACCTCTCATTTCATTCTTTCCCTGAGATCTTAGAAGTCTATCTCGACTCGGCCCTCCCAGCGATGTTGCACTGGGGGCTCTTTCAGGGTCAGGGGAATGAGATCCAGCTAGTTACTGGATTTAGCATATGAATACACCATGGGAAGCTTGCTTGCAAGGCTGTCCCATGTGGGCAGGAAACTCTCAGAAGATTGCCAGTTTCTCCCAGAGGGAGAAGTAGACTGCAAGATATCACGCGGCCGCTAAACGTCCACGTGCTTCTGAGAGCTTGCTTTTAAGTCTCTCTCTGGATGTTGGCCCTTGATGGGATTACACACACCTGGGTTCCTCTGCCAGTACCTTCATGCATGAGGCCTGTCCGAACGTGTGGAGAGGGGCCTCGAGCATGGCTGTAGCTAGGTTCCAGTGGTCTTTGGCTGCCGGGAGCTCTGCTCTGGGTGGGGAGGGAAGCTGGAGCCCATCCCCTCCGAGGGGCCCCAGGGAAGACAGTCAGGCATGAGGGCAAGATGAAATGGATAAATTCCTGGATTCCTATAACTTCCCAGGCTGAACTAAGAGGAATTAGAATATCTGAACAGACCCAATCACTCTAGAGGAAATTTAAATGATAGACAGAAGTCTGAAAAACAAAAGCCCAGGCCAGATGGATTCACTAGTGAACTCTTTCAAACCTTTGAAAAGGACATTGGTGGTAAAAAATGGTGAAGGGATGGGTGTTGGAACATTATATTATTGAAACCTAATGATGAGCAATTTTGTAACCTTGTATTTCATGCTGATATAATATAAATAAATAAACTTTAAAAATAAGAAATTTGGGTACCCACCATATTTTACAATTATGACTATAGCATTGCTTCATGCAAAAACACAATTTCCACATCACACCCTCCACCAGACTCTCATGTTTTTTCATCTCCCACTGAGCCCATCCTCCGTACTACCCATATTCCCACTACAATGATGTGCTTCGTGTTAAAGACCAGTTCTCAGTCACCCTGTCTTTGAGTATTTGTTTTTTATTTACTCTGGTACTTTATATACAACATATGAGTGAGATCATTCTGTGTGTCTTTTTCCTGACTCAGAATGATTCTCTCCAGAGCTATCCACATAACTGCAAATTACATGATTTTGTTTTTTCTTATAGCTGAGTGGTATTCATTCCATCAGTGTTTTTTTATTCAGTCATATTTTTTGGAAATGAGCTGTTTCTAGATTCTGGCTGCTGTGAATAGTGCTGCAATGAATATAGGAGTGCAAATGCCTTTTCTTAAGAAAGTTTTGGGGACCTTGTAGTAAATGTCAAGAAGTGGAAACATATGTGCTTTTGACTTGATGTCAATTAGATTTATATTCACTTTGTATAATTTTAGGATTGCAGTATCTTTTGGTATTAAACCTCCATAGTCCTTGGTTTCTCCTTCAGAGTCCTCTGGAAATAATAGCAAAACTT
The DNA here is from genome assembly GCF_027595985.1 of Sorex araneus. NCBI lineage: Eukaryota > Metazoa > Chordata > Mammalia > Eulipotyphla > Soricidae > Sorex > Sorex araneus. The sequence goes on from NC_073308.1 coordinate 10,605,355, forward strand.
CTAACACAATAATAGAGCATTTTGCAGGATTCTTGTTTAGGGACTTTGAGAAATTTGGATCCTCTAACCCCTAAAAGGCACAATAAAGTTAACTTTATTTTATAGGGTAAAGAAAACAAGACTCATACCCACAAAAAGGCTTTCCTGAGCACTTAAGATTGCTAAGTTCTGGTTCTCAGGGTCGTTTCAAATCTTCAATCTTTAAATCTTCACGTGTGGGCTTCTCACAGCATAAACAATTTTCTATCTCCAACTTGATAAGTATAGCATTGTGTCCTAGCACACAATTCAACTTCTTCCCATGTCATCAAGCTACTGTGAATACAAAGTCTGAAACCGGAACATGTAGAACCATGACCACCAGCTGGGTTTGTAAATAGCACTCACCCATGACTAAATGTTATACTTCTCTTTCCTCAGTGAATCATGGAAGAATTCTGGAACAGAGCAGTCACTTTGAGTAAGACATCAAAGACAGACATCTAAGAGGATTTCATTTCTTCCTTTGGATGACATCAAATAATTCAACCACTTTATGTTTGATATTTATAGGCATGTTATGCACATAGAAATATAACTTATCTCTGTCATCAAATGCTGGATATCTTCATTCTTCATTGCTCTTAGGACTCAATATTCAGTGACCTACTTGCCTTTCTTATGTCAGTAAACTGAGTCCAAACACTCCATTCTACACAAAAATACGTGTATCACCTTTGGCTTAGGATCATCCTTCAATTTCAATCTTTTCTTAAAAGCACCTGATTCTGTGGAATTTATCTCCCTTATTTTCCTGGGTTCCTCTGCCGGTCCCTTCATGCGTGAGGCTTGTCCAAACATGTGGAGAGTGGCCTTGAGCATGTCTATGAGACCAAGCTCCCGGAAGAGAGCAATGCAGAGTTTCTTGCCCCCACCACCCGCGCCCCTGGCTGTCTTCACAGGGGCCCCTCGCAGGGGACGGGTTGCCATTCCCTCCCCGCCCCAAGCAGAGCCTTGACAGTTGAAGACCTCAGAACCCAGCCACAGCCATGCTCAAGGCCACTCTCCACGCATTCAGATGAGCCTCACGCATGAAGGAAATGGCAGTTACCTAGGTGTGCAGGACCCGGGACTGAGATCTCCAAGCCTGCTCGGATTGGGACTGGGCCTTCTCCACCCAGATCCCCCATTTTCCAGTAGCTTGGCAGCCACACCCACAAACTGCCCCCGGCGCCATGTAATCCCACCAATGGCCAACATACAGAGACTATAAGACCAAGCTCCCAGAAGAGAAATCTAATAGCCTTGTTCTCCCTCTTGAAGAACCTGACAAGCTACCAACAGTCTATTGCCCACACAGGAGAGCCTTGCAAGCTCCCCATGGCGTATTCATATCCCAAATACAGTGAAAAATAAATATATACCTCTCGGAGAGCCAGGCAAGCTACCGAGAGTATCCCATCCGCACGGCAGAGCCTGGCAAGCTACCCGTGGCGTATTCGATGTGCCAAAAACAGTAACGATAGGTCTCATTCCCCTGACCCTGAAAGAGCCTCCAATCATTGGGAAAGACAGCTAAGGAGAGGCTTCTAAAATCTCAGGACTGAGTGTAATAGAGATATTACTGGTGCCTGCTCGAGTAAATCGATGAACAACGGGATGACAATGATACAGTGGTCATTGTACTAATTCAATAGAGATGCACCAAAAAATCATGTATTTACTGATGCTCCCTGCTCTGATCATTAAAATCTAATTGAATATGATATAAATATTCTAATACAAAAGTAGGAATTTATAGTTAAAGTGGATGTGATAGAAATGTTTAAGCAAATATTAGTGAAAGGATCTCTAGTTTCCTAAGTGGAAAACACTGTTTTGATTAAGATGGAAGTAAATCCACTTCCAAATGAAACTACTAAAAAAAATAAAATTTAAAAATTTGCAGTATGTAGCAGTAATTCTCAATAATTTGAATATGAGGCTAAAAAATACACTAACTTGAAAAGGGGATAAGAATGAGCAGATCTCTGTGATCTTATGACATAGTGAAGGAAGAAGCAGACTTGGTGGAATCCAAGGGTCTCTATGTGCCTCAGAGAAGCTCAGAGCATGGTCAGAGGTGAATGAATGATTTAGGAGGAAGGTGCCCTTCCTGGAAGTTCAGGAAGCAGATGAATTACTGTGTCCACCAGTCAGTGGGGAGGATGACCCAATTCTCAGGACACTGAACTCCGTGCAGAAATAATTTGCTTCTGTGGTGGAGAAAATAAATATTAGCTCTGGTCCACATAATAAGTACCATCTGAAAGGGTAAACAGACTTCCCAGATATTTGTCCACATACATGGAGGAGAATTGCTATGGAAACTGTAGAAACATGTAACGTATTACAAATCAAAGTTTCTGGTCCAGAATCTAGTCAAAAAGGAAAAAAACAACCAATAAAACTGCTGCAGGTAGGTGCACTGTAGGATAACATAGTCTCCAGTAGTTTAGGTTTATTGTGTTACTCCCATCACAGTGCTCCATTCCTCTGTATTTATTTGTAACTTCCTTCTTAGTGTTCTGTTGACTTGTAAATATTGTTTTTCTCTTCTCCTTGAGACCTTTGTATAGTTTATTCAGAGCCATGTCCTTTTGTATGGGCACAGGAAGACTGTAGCAAATGCTATGCTTTTGTAACCTGGGAGTCATTTGACTCTACATGATATTTTCCTCCTGAGCATCTGTTCTCTCGACCTAAGTCTCAGCTGCCCTTACTTCCTAGCACCCCCAAAAGCAGGGTTCTGATGAGGGACGGGACAGACCCAGGGCAAGTGGTAAGTTATGTGCTACCCTGGCGTCAAGATAGGCCTGGCCAAGGTGCCCAGTGCTTAACTATAAGTTAAGAGCTTGGTCATGGACAAATGCTGTCATGATCCAAAAATTAATAACTAGATTTGGACCCTGCTAGGGTTAGAATGATTAATCTGGCCTGAGCGCTGTAGTCTGAGTCTGCAAGATGTTCCCAGGAGAGCTGCCCTGCAAACCTCAATGTATCTCTTACTGTTTCCATACAAGAAATAACTAGTATTAAGATTTTAATTACTTTTGGATTGAGGAAAGTAGAAAGACACCTTAAATTTATTTATACTTGTGATCATATCAGAAGCAGAAAGAAGCTTAAGGATGATTATTAATTTTTTTTTCAAAATTAAAGAGACAAAATAACAGTCTTATTTACAAAATTAAAAAGTCTGGGATTACAGGACAGGTGAAATATTGCAGAAAAGATTGAGAGTCTGGTATCTTAGTGATAAAAGCTGTCCAAAATTGTCATTGTTCTTGGTTACTGCCTCCCGGTAACCTGGGGATTCCCTGGTGCATTTGGAGCAGATCACCATTCCTCCAGCTGGCAGACAATGGATGAAGGAACAAGGCCAAATGCTGGGTGGTAGTCAGTGGCTTCAAGAGTACCTTTTTTGGTGCCAGATGTCAATGTTCAGAGTCACTCATCCCCCTCTGCCCCAACCAGCCAATGATGGACAAAGGAACAGGGGACAAAGGAATGGTGGGTAAGCATTGGCCCTTTATTCAAATGTCACAGAATTAATTATAAAGAAATCATAAAGGGTTGGAGGAAGAAATTACATGTAGGTGTGGTTGATCATTATCATAAACAATGAACAGATGTAAAGCCCTTCTTTCAGGGGAAGTTCTTTTAGGAGATTAATTCAAGGACAAAATTTCATCTGGGGTTTTAGCACTCTAAATTACTAAGAGATATGCTCAAGGGCGGGATTTCAGGTAGTGGTTTTTTCTTTTCTTAGTAATCCATTTAAATAATTATATTAAATTTATTTCTAACTAATATTCATAGGCATTTTGTATGAACACAGTAAGAGATATATTAAGCTTAAAGGGTGGCTCTTCCTGGAGACACACACACACACACACACACACAGTACTCAGATTGGTTAGTTTTTTTCCTAACTCCAACAGGGTCCTTAGTTACTTCTTTTGGGGTCATGACAGTGTTTGTTCCATAACCGTGCTCTTAACTTACTATACTTTTTACGGCACTTAGCCTGTCCCATCTCAAAGCCAGGGTAGCTTATGGCTGGCCTAGGGTCCATCCAAGTTCGTCCGCACAACCATTTCATGGGCAATAGGAACTAACAGCAACTGAGACTTAAGTCAAGTAAATATGACAGTTTCCCTGGGGTAAATATTATTTAGTCAGTTAATTCTCATGTTACAAAAGCATAGCATTGTCTATGCCAAGAGGACATTGCTCTAAAATAAACGACTCAAAGGACATACACGAAAGAGAAAAGTAGTATTTCACTTACATATACAAAAAACAGAGTCCTCAGAAGCTTTGACTTCAGGTTACAGAGTGCAATTTGGAGATATTTATGGTTAACAGATAGGGGAAGAAGAACACAAAGGAGAAGCTAAAGGTAAACACAGAGGAATTTTTTTTTTAATTGAATCACCATGTGGAAAGTTACAAAGTTCTCAGGCTTATGTCTCAGTTATACAATACTCAAACACCCGTCACTTCACCAGTGCCCATATTCCACCACCAAAAACCCCAGTATATCTCCCACCTCCCACTCTCCCACCCTCGCCTGCGTAACTGATAAATTTCACTTCATTTTCTCTTTACCTTGATTACATTCCATATTTCAACACAAAACTCACTATTGTTGTTGGAGTTTCCCCCCAAAAAAGAGAGCCCTACTGCCAAGGAAGCATTTGATAATTAGTTTTTCATTGCTGAGAATGAAGAGATATGCAGTCTTTATGCAGGTTTAGGATTTCTGTATTTTAGTATTTTAGTAATTAAGTCCAGGGAGATTTATGTTAGAAATTGCATCATTTTCCTCCCTGGGGCAGCATGGGGCTATGTCTTAGTTCACAGTCTAGAGACATGGCTGCAAGCACTTGCTGGGACCAAAAGTAGTCTAGCTGGCCTCCGGATCTTGGTCGATCAGCAGCAAAGCGGCCACACAAAAGCGTGGTCACCCAGGTGAATCTCGGCGGAGCATGAGCCGGTATTGGCCCTGGCCCGAGACTGCCCAAGTGTCCCGCTGTTTCAAGTTCACAACACATTTTTTTTCCTTCTTCCTGCGCCACCAAGTTTGTATCTGCTTAATAGTTCTCATAATATGGCAGACGCCATGCTGCTTCTTCCCAAAAAGGGGGAAAAAATGAGAAAGAAGGATATTTCCCCTCTTTGGCTGGCGAAACACAGAGGATTAAGAGCACCTGATGGGTGTGGCTGTGCCTCGGGAGGACTGTAGTGGGTGTAACTCAATAAACCTAAGCTCCCTTCAGGGAAGGGGGGAGGCAAGGAAGAGAGAAAGGACAAACCAGAGGCTGGAGTGACAGCACAGTAGGTAGGGCATTTGTCTTGCACGTAGCTGACCCGGGTTCAATTACCAGCACCTCATAGCATCCTCGAGCACCGCCAGAAGGAATCCCTGAGTTCATGAGCCAGGAATAACCCCTGTGCATCGCCGAGTGTGACCCAAAAGGAAAAAAAAAAGGACAAACCAGTGTTACTTCTTAAAATGCTTAGAACTAAAATCCATGGTCTCTCCCTTTTCTTTTTGCAAAATGCAAAAGATTGTAATAGGCTTGATGGTTCATAGCCTCAGCATTAGCTTTTATGAAAGAGGCAGGATTCTATAATGAAGAAAATGAACATGATAAGTAAGGCCATACCAGCGCTGCCAACAGCATGTGTGATACTTTGCCACCGTGCCCTCAGGTAGAGGCCCTATAATGGACCCACAATATCCTGGACTAAATTTTCATACTGAACTCCTGAGAGTTTATCTTTAAATACTCGAACAATCTCATCCTAAGAGCTAGAGGTTTAGAGATACATTTTCCTTCAGATCCTGCAAATGATACCTAATTTGGTCCCAAGTATGAGCAGACCAGTTCTATCTATAGGGGGTGACACAAAAAGAGGAATTATTCTGGAATTATTCCAGTCACGTAATCGTCTCCCTTGTTTCTCCAAGATGTCCACCTGCCCCTGAGCTCCGAGCAGCACTTGCTGGAAAGTGTCCAGCCGTTGCTCCGCACCAGGGCGGTGACAGCTGCACTGTACAGAGGTGGAGAGAGAGCCATTCTTCCACGTGGTGTCGAAGTCATGCGTCTGGACGAAGTTTGAAGGTTTGCTCTTGCACAATCCTGCAATAGCAGCAGTGGTGGTCACAGCAATGAGTCCCAGTGGAGCAACTATTAGGACTCTGATGATTTTCCGGGAGCACTGGAGCACTTAGGAATTACTCAGGGGACAATATGGGATGCTGGGAATCAAACCCGGGTCGGCCGCATGCAAGGCAAACGCCCTACCCACTGTCCTATCATTCCAGCCCTGAGTTTTGATGTTTTGATTGAGACTTTAATATGATCTCTAAAGCTCTCAAAACAGCCAAAGCAAGATATCATCCATAAGGCCAAGACTGATGATGGGGCTGTTTAAAATTCCCTGAAGCAGAATGCTCCACTGGTATCTCACTGTGTGACTTAATGATATAGTTAATGATAAAAGAGAGCATTATTGTATTGATCTATAGAGGTCAAACATAGAGAATATACAGTTGAAACAATAATATCATGTTTGCTTTGTTCTTTAGTTCCAGCAAAAAAACCTTGATTAACTAAGTTCTAAGTTTTCTAAGAGTACTATAATTTTGTACTTATTTCCAATAATAAATTTACCCCTAGAATATCTAAGGCCTTATTTAACCTACTTTCCCCAAATGCAAATATGCATATTAATTAATTTTAAATACAATATTTATATTAGTTTATATTTATTTATATTAGAACATAATGTTTATTGTTTATATTATACAAAATATAGACATTAGAACAATTCTGTAGATACAGTTTAATGTTTTATACCAATTTTCTTATATTAACTTTCCTTATACCAATCCAGTTTGATCGTATTTTTTCTCATCTGTACATATTATTCATTCCAATTCACAACCAACCAGTTTCACTTTAACAGAATTCCCTTTACTTTTTTTTCCCAGTCTGTGTGGGGCAGGATTCCTTCACAAGTGACTCAGAATTATGGTGTGTGTGTAGGCAGGGGATTGAGCCCCTTCTTTAAATGCCCAAAACGTTGTCCTTAGTCCTTTTTCCTAACCTTGGTCTCCCTCTAAGTGCCCTCAGAGGGAAACCAAGGATTGAATTTGTAGACAATTTTAAAGAAATGCTTAATCAACTCAGTAAAGGGTTTAGCATGTTCAGTCCGGTGCGAAAGGTATTGAAAGGGCTTGGCTTGGTGTTTCTGTCCCATCTTACCAGAGGGAGACAGGATGTTAAGTCTCCAATACCCTGAAAAATCCTGCAATGCCACTCACTCCTTTGAGTGGGGTATTACTGATTTTCAGCACCCTGAAAATGAATGCAGTTCTGCTATCCCATTTGCCTCCTTCAGTGGGGGTCCACCAAAAGTAGTCTTTCCACTTTTTAGGATCCCTGTTGGGGCACCAGATTTGTTGTTCTGGGTCACTGTCCCATGGTGACCTGGGGATCACCAACTGATCGCCATCCCCCCAGCCAGCCAGGACCTACAAAAGAACTAGGGCCTCAGGCTGGAGCTCCCTGGGGGCAAAGAAAGGACAAACCAATGTTACTTCTTAAAATGTTTAGAACTGTAATCCAACACAAGATAAAGGGCAAAGTTAAGAATGATAAAAAAGAAAAGAGAATCAAGTGTTAAAGAGCTGTTGGTCATTAGAAATCAATAATGCATAAGTGGATCTGACATGAAATGAAAAGGGGGAGAATTTAAAGAAGTTATTGACCTAAAAGATAACTCAATCCACAAACTCAAGTTATTCAATAGCTGCAAATTAACAAAAAAACCTAAAACACAGATTTTGTCTTTACCAAATGAACTAAAAGGAGCACATTACAGTATGAGTGGATCAGTTTGCCAGTGCAACTCCATATCTGATCATTACATCTGTATACCTGTCTTGAGCCTACATAAGCTTTTTGTAAGCATATGTTGACTAATTCTCTCTCTTGGTCAAATAGGATCAGGGATCATGGACGCTGACAAATATTTGGTCTGTGTCTTTCTCTTTTGCCATTTACTATCGCTTCTTGATTTCTAAACAAAACCTGGAAAATCTACAAAGAATACCTGTTTTGTGCTTTTCAAGAATATTATGAAAATATTGCTTTCTGTTTTCAATGAAGAAAATCAATTTTGTATCACTTATTTCAATATAAATAACTTTTAACATATATATATATATAGGCACTGAGATGCTGACTAGACATAAATAAATATAAATAAATCAACACTCTTGCTAAAGTGTTGATCTCTTCTGTCAATTTTTTTGTTGATTTTAGTAAACATGAAAAAGTGTTTTTAGTCACCAGGGGAATAAGAATCAAGATGACAGTGAGATATTATCTCATGTCAGTGAGAATAGCTTATATCAAAAGTACAACCAGTACTTGTACTACTGGGAAAAAAAGTGTTGGTGGGGCTGTGGGATGAAGAGGAAGCCTTCTTCTCTGTTGGTGGGAATGTCATCTGGTCTGTCCTAATCAAAAACAGAATGAAAATTTCTCAAAAACCAAGAATAGAATTTTTATATGACCCAGCAATTCCATATTCCAACAAAACAATAATAGAAAGTATTGACCTATGAAAAGCCCTTGGCCTTGAATTACAAAACTCAGCTGGGGGAAGATAAATAAAGAATCAGTCTAGAAAACAAAGGGGCATTGGTAAAGGAACTGGGCAGTATTAAGGAGAATTAACTTTTATACTACAACATCTTAAATATTAGCAATATTGTAACTGTGTTACACCAGGGCCCCTTGGGGGGAGTGGGTTGAGTCTCCCACCCCACCCCAAGCAGAGCCCCTGCAGCCAAAGGCCTCCGGAACCCAGCCACAGCCATGCTCAAGGCCACTCTCCACACACGTGGATGAGTCTCATGCATGAAGGAACTGGCAGAGGAACCCAGACATGCAATACCCGGGGCTCAGATCTCTGTGTAATCCTGTCAACAGCCAACATCCAGAGACTATAAAACCAAGCTCCCAGAAGCCTAGTTGTCCCTCTTGGAGAACCGGGCAAGCTACCGAGAGTTTTCTGCCTGCACGGGCCAGCCTGCCGAGCTCCCCGTGGTGTATTCATATGCCAAATACAGTAACAATGATGGGTCTCATTCTCCTGACCCTGAAAGAGCCTCTAACGCTGCACCATTGGGAAGGACAAGTAAAGAGAGACTGCTAAAATCTCAGTGCTAGGACAAATGGAGATGGTACTGGCCCACTCAAGCAAATTGATGATCAATGGCATGATAGACAATAAGTAATTGCAACTGTGTTACCTAAACCTTAATCATTTGTCACTTGTCATTTGTCATCCCATTGATCTTCGATTTGCTCAAGCATGTGCCATTTGTCCCTGTTGCATGCTAGTGTGGCCCAAAGTTATCTGCTCGCTCCAGGAACAAGAAGAGCCTCAAAACATTCGTTCAGTCTTATAGTCTATTATTCTATATTCCACAGATGAGTGCAATCTTTCTATGTCTGTCTCTCTCTTTCTGACTCATTTCACTTAGCATGATACTTTCCATGTTGATCCACTTATATGCAAACGTCATGACCTCATTTTTTCTAACAGCTGCATAGTATTCCATTGTATAGAAGTACCAGAGTTTCTTCAACCAGTCATCTGTTCTAGGGCACTCGGGTTTTTTCCAGATTCTGCCTATTGTAAACAGTGCTGCGGTGAACATATAAGTGCATATGTCACTTCGACTATACTTTTTGGCTTTTCTGGGATATATTCCCAGCAGTGGTATTGCTGGGTCAAATGGGAGCTCAACCTCTAGATTTTTGAGAATCGTCCATACTGTTTTCCAAAAGGGCTGAACTAGCCGGAATTCCCACCAGCAGTGTAGATGGATCCCTTTCTCCCCACATCCTCTCCAACAGCGGTTGCTTTTGTTCTTTTGGATGTGTGCTAGTCTCTGTGGTGTGAGGTGGTATCTCATGGTTGTTTTGATCTGCATCTCTCTGACGACTAGTGATGTAGAGCACTTTTTCATGTGCTTTTTGGCCATTTGTATCTCTTCCTTGGGAAAGTTTCTGTTCATTTCTTCGCCCCATTTTTTGATGGGGTTGGATGTTTTCTTCTTGTAGAGTTCAACCAAGACTAACGCCCAAGAATAGTAGAAATAAGTACCAGGAGATTGTTTCCATGGCTTGGAGGCTGTTCTCTCATTCTGGGTAACTCAGGGAAGGGACCACCAAGCAAAATGTGGTTGGAGGTCATGTGGGGGAAGGGTGAGGTGGGCGGAATACAGACTAGAGACTGAACACAATGGCCACTCAACACCTCTATTGCAAACCACAACACCTAATCAGAGAGAGAGAACAAAAGGGAATTCCCTGCCATAGTGGCAGGGTGGGGTGGGGGGAGACGGGTCTGGGGAGGGGGGGAGGGATGTTGGGTTTACGGGTGGTGGAGAATGGGCACTGGTGAAGGGATGGGTTATTGAACTTTGTATGGGGGAAGCATGAGCATAAAGATGTATGGATCTGTAACTGTACCCTCACGATGACTCTCTAATTAAAAATAAACTAATAAAATAAAATAAATAAATAAATAAATAAATAAAAACATTCGTTCAGGGTTTTGATGAAGAAGTCTGACCATCTTGCAGGTGGGTGACCATGCAATATTTTGATGTCCCATGGAATCCAGTTGGTAACAGCTCTAGTCCAGCGGTCATCTCTAATAGCATTACATGTTTGACCCATCTCATTATTGACGCCTTGGCTAATGAGACAGGCGTTGTAAGTCCCTAATTCTTGATTGTGATGGAGGTCAGAACTCTGGATTCCTTCTCTCACTTGAGTGAAACAAGATACTCCAAGCATAGCTCTTTTGATTCCTCTTTGGGATACCCAAATAGTTTTCTTATCCTGTTTTCATAAGTTCCAGGTCTCTGAGGCATATGTTAGTGCAGGAAGAACAGTGGGGTTGAAAAGATGTGCCTGGAGCCAGAGGTTCTTTGTCCTCTTAACCACTTCTTCGACGCTCTTGAAGGCGTTCCACACTGCTCTCTTCCTCCTGCGCAGTTCTGGCGCCAAATTGTTCCTCATGTTGAGTTGTTGACCCAGGTACACATAGTTGCTGCATTCAGAGATGTTCATTCCATTGAGAGCAAAAGGAACGCCAGGGACTAGTTCATTTTTCACGAACATTGTTTTGGTGAGATTCAGCTGCAGTCAGACCTTTCCACAGTCATGGTCGAAGTCGGCCAGCATTTGTGCTGCTTGGCTAATATTTGGTGTTATAAGAACGATGTTATCAGTGAAGCAGAGGTGGTGTTGTTGCCAACCATCTATCTTCACTCCCATTTCTTCCCATTCCAGTCATCGCATGACATTCTTGAGGGAAGCACTGAAGAGTTTCGGTGAAACGGTATCACCCTGCCGAGCCCCTCTCTTTACATCAATGATCACTTCCTTGTAGAATGCTGAGATCCTGGTGGTGAATCCGTACTACAGCTCACAGAGCATCTTCATGTACTGTGGGAAGATGCTGTCGTTGACAACATAAACAGGGAATACGATCGACTGGTTCAGCACCTCCATGATTGCACAAAGAATGCCGAGAATGGGAAAGCCATAAACAAATGCCTGTCTTCGGAAACTCTCGAGCTCATTCACCAACATGGTTTGGCATGAGCCTCAGGCAACCACAAGCTAATGTCTGAGCTTGCAAAGCTGTGCAGAGAAGCGATAAAGGAAGACCTCAAAGAGAGAAGAGCAGCAGTGTTGGCCGATGCAAAAGAAGCTGGGAAAAGTATTCGCAACACTGGCCTGTCCTTCACCAACTACAATACCAAGATGACTGCCCTCTGATACCCGATGGATCTATCACATCTTCTAGAAGGACAATGGAGAGGATTATTTACGACTTCTACTCGGATCCCTTTGACAGCCACGTTCACCTGCCCACATACCAAATTCCAAAGGATAGATATGTTGTTCCCAATGTCCTCCCTTCCAAAATTCGACACGTTATTTCATGGTAAAGATGCATAGAGCACCCGGTCCAGACAAGGTCAGACCCGAACACCTGAAGAATCTGCCGCCAGTACTCGTCAATGCATTGGCTCAGCTCTTCACATGCTTCCTGTCCGTATGCAAGTTTCCATCCCCAGTGGAAAACCAGCAGAACTGTTCTGTTGTACAAGAAGGGAGACATCCATGACATCAGCAACTATCGCCCAATCTGCCAGTTGTCCGACATCTACAAGTTGTTCATTCGAGTTATCCTGAATAGAATAGGCAAAACACTAGTCAAAGGACAACCATGCAAGCTAGCCACGTTCCAAAAAGGATTCAACAGGATCAACTATATCCACACAGGACCAAGCTCATTGAAGTTTCACCAGAGTTCAAGATGCCGCTCTGTCTAACGTTCATCGATTTAAAGAAGGCCTTTGATTCTGTTGAGACTGAAGCGGTCATCGAAGCCCTAGCCAAACAGGGCGTTCAAACTCAGTACCTAAACCTTAATAATAATAATTTAAAATAAAGGAAGTCAGAGAGAAATGGAGTATAGCTACAGAGAAATGCAGTTGAGATGGTAGCAGAAAGAAATAGGGAAATGGAGGGCTTCAGAATCCCACTAAGATCTATCAAGATGACTAGAGCTGACGTTGCTGCCTCTTTCCCATAGACCTTGAGTTCCACTCCCAATGTGGTCTGACTCCACTCTGGTGGCAGCTTTCCATGCAGTTTTCCATGGAAGGATCGGGGTTGCTGCACCTGGGGAGTAGGAGCAGAGTCGCATCTCCTGGATGTCCCACAAAGTGAGGCTCACCACCAACACTTTGCTTTCCTTACAACAATGCTGGAGACAAGTCTGGTGCAGCAAGGCCCCTGATGTGTTCAGTGGAACATGCAGAATCTTCAGAGTGTTTCAGTACTTCAGAATCTCATACAGGCTCTGCCAGCCACTCCTATCTGCTTACAGAACTGCTCCATCTGCTCGCCTGTCTCCAGATAGGGTTTGAGGGCAGATGGGCTGGGGATTTCAAACCTTGCAGCTTTCTTAGTGTGGGATATGTCATCTGAGATTCTAGAAGAGAAATGGACTGACCCACCTTTAAGCTCTAATATACATGGTGAATAATAAATTAAATATTAGGTTCCCAAAACATTGCTACTAATACAGCCACATAACTGTACTATTAAAAAGTATTTAACACACTGGTTTGTTATAAATGATTTATAATGTTTATTTATTGAGCTGAAAACAAGCTTAGATGAATGAATATTATTTCAAAGTTTTGTTTTTCCATGATTGGTTACTGGACCTGACATTTTTAAATATATTTTTATTTTGGAAAATTTCTAAATAAACTTCCAGATGATTAAGAAATTAGGATGAATGAGTGAATTATCATTAAAAAATCTGACCTATTAAAATAAATTAAATCAATATGAGCCTGAAAAATAGAGCTCATGGGCTAGACCATTGCCTCCTGTGCTAATCCATCTGCCAACTCTGTGTAGACGCAGCTGCACTTCCTGTTCTCTGTCAGACACTGTGAGTTCTAAACAGCCTGAGGCTTTGCTTGGCCTGTCTGGGTCTGCTAGGAAAAAAATAGAGGAAATCTTACAGGAATGCCTAATCTCAACATTTCCATTCCAGTTTACAGACCTCTGGACAGATATGCTAGAATGTGATGCTTCAGCATGACCTCTGGTGTGCGTGTCCTTGTAGAAGCACTGCCATGAGCCAGGGTCACGCAGTATCCTGCACTCCATGTCTGAACAGATTCCCACTGAGCTCCCACTGGCTCATCCAAAAGATTCTTGTTATGTAGAACATTCTTCTACTAGGTGTAGGAGGTTCAAAACACACTCGTCACAGGAGCATCCTGAGGCCACTTCCCAGGAAAGGGAGGGTAGGGCCAAAATACAACCGAAAGGTGACTTGAAAAGTCGACAAGAGGGCAAGCTACAGGCCTGTGCCCCCAGAAGCTCCACAGCATCAAGCGTCCTATGGTTTGTGGCTGAAATGTTGATATTCCTGATCTACAAACCCTGATCTGATCAAAGCAGCCAAGGGACCCTACTTAGGAAACATGTGAAGAGCTAACATTTATTGAACTCCTCTGAGATTGGAGATGCTTCATTTCATTTAGTTTATACTGAACAGGGGAAAGTTAATCTGACATTTATTTGTCTGAAAATTAGCAGGGATTTAGTTAAATTTATGAACTGCCAAGAGCTATCAGCATCATGGTGGATCTGAGATTCCAACTTCTCTCTACCCAGCACAGAAGCTGGAACCTATCAAAAGCAGTGGAGGCTTCTTAGGAATTTTTGTATGTTCACATTCTTACTTCAAAATGTAACAGGTAAGATTCGTAAATTAATTGTCGACATAGGGTAAAATTATACATCTCTTCCTCCAAATATCCATAATGATAAATTTTGTTTTGTTTTGGGACCATGCAGGTGATGCTCAGGGGCACTCCTGGCTCTGCAGTACTCCTGGCTCTCCTGGTAGTGCTCATGGGGACACATGGCGTACCAGTGATTGAAGTTGGGTTGGTTACATACACAGTGAGTTCCTTACCTGCTGGACAATCATTCTGACCCCCACAGTGATAACTTGGAATTGCTCAAATACGATTTCAAAACTGTGCTCTTAACCCCATCATGGTGTTCAGCAGTGGGTCACTCAACTGGATGTGTCCTGACAGGAGGCTGAAAGGAACGTCCTTTTTCCCCACCTACCTGGATACTCCATGGCCTGTTCTTGGTTGAGTTTTCTCTCCCAGTGTCTAGGTCACTGCTCCAGACCTGGAACTGCCTGGTTCTATGAGGTGAAGATTCACGTCATTTTGATGTGATCCTGAAACCACTAGTACCTTTGTGCTAACTGATGAGAAGCTCCACAGCCAACAACCGTGCTGCCCTATTTCCTTACTGAGGGGGCAGCGCCCCTTCCCCCACACTGAGGCTCACAGCCATCAAATTCCCTGGACTACTTGTGATTTCCAATCATTCTCTTCTGCTCTCAGACTCTACCTGTGTGATCTGCCCCCACCACAACTGCTACCAACACCTCCAGTCACCATCTATTCTATTCCACAAAAGTACTCCAGCCATCACTAGTTTGATCACAGACAGAGCAGCACCAGAGCAACTGGAGGTCTGCATTGTATCCACTCCCCACCCACAGGAGCTTCAGATACAGAAGAAAGGCATGTTGTCTTGTTTCTGGCAAGGCAGTTGTGGATCATGCTTGTCAGATCATACTTGCAGCTCTTGCAATTTTCTCCCCAGGGTAAGTAGAAAGGCAAGGACGGTGCACAAAAAGTATTACAGTAATACTCACATTCCATACAGGGATATGGATCAGTCCCTGACTTCAGTTCTCACACTTGGGAAGGCATTAAGAAAACACAGGCACTCAAACTCTCATTCAAACTCGAAGGAATCATACACTACTTTGGGGGTAAACAACAGCTCAGGAACTTCATAGACTCAAAAGCAAACCTAAAAGAAGCACTAAAGGGGCTATTGTAAGACAAGAACAACCACTACAAGCACAACAAACCCTTACACAAAGATGGCACAAAATCCCATAACAATAATCTCCCTTAATGTCAATGGTCTAAATTAACCAATTAAGAAACACAGACTGGCAAAATGGATTCAGAGACTCAACCCAACATTCTGCTGCCTGCAAGAAACACATCTGAATAGCCAGAAAAAACACAGACTCAAATTCAAAGGATGGAAAACAATCCTGCAAGCAAAGAACTCCCTCAAGAAAACTGGGGTGGCTTTACTAGTATCAGACAACATAGACTTCAGGTTGAAAAAGATTAGAAGGGATAGTGAAGGGCACTTTTTATTAATCATGGGATATGTACAGCAGGAAGAAATCACACTCCTAAACGTCTATGCAACCAATGAGGGACCAGCTAAATACCTACAACAGCTGTTAAGAGACCTTGAGAAGGACATTGTGAGCAACACAATAGTAGTTGGAGACATCAACACCGCACTGTCTCCTCTGGACAGATCAAGAAGATTAAAACTCTCCAAGGAAATACTAGCTTTGAAGGGAAAAATAGAAGAGAGAGGGCTAATAGATCTATACAGGGCTCTAAATCCCCCCAAAAAGGAATACACATTCTTTTCCAGTGCACATGGAACATTTTCCAGAATAGACCATGCGCTGGGCCACACAACATAACTCAACAGAATCAACAAGATAGACATTGTACCAGCTATCTTTTCAGACCATGATGCACAGAAGATAAAAGCTAATCATGGACAGATGCATAAAACCAAATCAAACACCGGGAAATTAAAAAGCTCCATATTGAACAATGAGTGGGTCAGGAAGGAAATCAAGGAAAAATCAAAAGGTACCTAGAAACAAATGAGAATAAAGACACGAGCTACCAGAACCTGTGGGACGCAGCTAAAGCCATTTTAAGGGGAAAATTTATAGCTCTGCAAGCATATCTCAGGAAGGAAGAAAGGGCCCACATAAATAACTTGACTTCACAGCTCAAGACCTTAGAAAAGGACCAACAAAAGAAGCCCAAACCAGGCAGAAGGAAAGAGATAACAAAACTTAGAGCAGAAATTAACGACATGGAAACCCAAAAGACAATCCGAAAGATCAATGAAACCAAGAGCTGGTTCTTCGAGAAAATAAACAAGATTGATAAACCACTAGCAAGACTCACAAAGAAAGAGAGAGAGAGAACCCGTATAAGCCTAATCAGAAATGAAAAGGGGGACATCACAACAGAAACCAATGAAATTCAAAATATCATCAGAGACTACTTTGAAAATCTGTATGCCACGAAACAAGAGAACCTAGAAGAAATGGATAAATTCCTCAACTCCTATAATCTCCCAAGGCTGAACCAAGAAGACCTGGAATACCTGAATAGCCCAATTAACATCAAGGAAATTGAAATGGTAATCTAAAGTCTTCCCAAAAACAAAAGCCCAGGTCCAGACGGATTCACTAGCGAGTTCTTCCAAACATTTAAAGAGGACCTTTTGCCAGTCCTTCTCAAGCTTTTCCAGGAAATTGAAGAAACAGAAACCATCCCAAACAGTTTCTATGAGGCTCGTATCTCCCTAATACCAAAAGCATACAAAGACACCACAAAAAAGAAAACTACAGGCCAATATCCCTGATGAACACAGATGCGAAGATTCTCAACAAAATATTAGCAAATAGAATTCAACAACTCATCAAAAAGATCATACACCACGACCAAGTGGGATTCATCCCAGGGGATGCAAGGATGGTTTAACATCTGGAAATCAATCAACATAATCCATCATATCAACAAAAGAAAAGATAAACATCATATAATCATATCAATAGATGCAGAGAAAGCATTTGACAAGATCCAGCATCTATTTATGATGAAAACACTCGCCAAAATGGGTATAGAAGGGACCTTCCTCAATACAGTCAAAGCTATTTATCACAAGCCTATGGCAAGCATTGTTCTCAATGGGGAAAAACTAAGAGCCTTCCCTCTGAGAACAGGGACGAGACAAGGATGCCCACTCTCTCCACTTCTGTTCAATATAGTACTGGAAGTAGTTGCAATAGCATTTAGGCAAGAAAAAGATATTAAGGGACTTCAGATAAGAAAGGAAGAAATTAAGCTCTCACTATTCGCAGATGATATGATACTATACCTAGAGAACCCTAAAACCTCTACAAGAAACTCCTAGAAACAATAGACTCGTATAGTAAAGTTGCAGGCTATAGAATCAATACCCAAAAGTCCATGGCTTTCCTATATGCAAATAATGAGAGAGAAGAAAGTGACATGAGAAAAGCCATCCCGTTAACAATTGCGCCTCAAAAAATCAAGTACCTCGGAATCAGCTTAACTAAGGAGGTAAAGGACTTCTATAATGAAAACTACAAAACGCTACTTCAGGAAATAAAAGAGGACACGAGGAAATGGAAAGACATCCCCTGCTCATGGATTGGAAGAATTACTATTGTCAAAATGGCAATTCTCCCCAAAGCATTGTACAAATTCAATGCGATCCCTATAGGGATACCCCTGACATTCTTCAAAGAAATGGAGCAAGCGCTCCTGAAATTCATATGGAACAATAAGCCCCCACGAATAGCTAAAGCAATTCTTGGGAAAAAGAAAATGGGAGGAATCAACCTCCCTAACTTCCAACTCTACTACAAAGTGGTAGTCATTAAAACAGCATGGTACTGGAACAAAGGCAGAGTTGCAGACCAATGGAACAGGGTTGAATACTCTGACACACACCCCCAAATATATGATCATCTAATCTTTGATAAGGGAGCAAGAAATGTGAAGTGGCGCAAGGAAAGCATGTTTAACAAACTGTGCTGGCAAAACTGGATGGCTACATACAAAAAAAAATGCGCTTAGACCTCTATTTATCACCATGTACAAAAATCAGATCAAAATGGATTAAAGACCTCAACCTCAGACCAGAATCCCTAAGGTACATTGAAGACAAGGTCGGCAAAACCCTCCACGACATTGAAGCCAACGGTATCTTCAAAGCTGACATGCCACTGGCCAAGCAAGTGAAAACAAAGATAAATTAATGGGACTATCTCAAACTAAGAAGATTCTGTACCTCAAGAGAAACAGTGACCAAAATACAAAGACAATCTACAGAGTGGGAAAGGATAATTACGCAGTACCCATCCGATAAAGGGTTGATAACAAGGATATACAATGCACTGGTTGAACTCCACAAGAAGAAAACTGCCAACCCGATCAAAAAATGGGGTGATGAAATGAACAGAAACTTTCCCAAAGAAGAAATCCGAATGGCTGAGAGGCACATGAGAAAATGTTCAACATCACTAATCATTAGGGAGATGCAGATCAAAAAACAATGAGATATCATCTCACACCACAGAGACTTGCCCACATCCCAAATAACAAAAGCAACCGGTGTTGGATTGGATGTGGAGAGAAAGGGACTCTCCTTCACTGCTGGTGGGAATGCCGACTGGTTCAGCGCTTTTGGAAAACAATATGGATGATTCTCAAAAAGTTAGAAATTGAGCTCCCATTTGACCCAGCAATACCACTCCTGGGAATATATCCCGGAGAGGCAAAAAGGTATAGGCAAAAAGGAGATGACATCTGCATTTCCATGTTCATTGCCGCTCTGTTCACAATAGCCACAATATGGAAAAAACCAGAGTGCCCGATAACAGATGATTGGCTAAAGAAACTCTGATATATTTACACAATGGAATACTATGTAGCTGTCAGAAAACATGAAGTCATGAAATTTGCATATAAGTAGATCAACATGGAAAGTATCATGCTGAGCAAAATGAGTCAGGAAGAAAGAGACAGACAGAGAAATATCGCAATCATATGTGGAATATAAAGTAGCTGAGAGATACAAGCTCACATTGTTGCGATTTCTGGCAGATATTTCTCTGGACTTAGTTACTAAAATACTGAAATACAGAAATCCAAAACTGTGCTTCTGCTAGTGCAGCCTCCTGACCTCATATCTCTTCATTCTCAGCAATGGAAAACAAATTACCAAATGCTTTCTTTTCAGCAGGTCGACTTTAGGGGGGGAGGAACTCGAAATCAATAATAGTGAATTTTTTGTTGAAATATTGAATGTAATCAAAGTAAAGTGAAAGTAAATTGAAATTTACCAGTTAGACATGCGGGGTTGGGGGCTAGGGAGGTGGGGGGGAGGGGGGAGGTATACCGTGATTCTTGGTGGTGGAATATGTGCACTGGTGAAGGGATGGGTGTTTGAGCATTGTATAACTGAGACTTAAACCTGAAACTTTTGTAACTTTCCACATGGTGATTAAATAAAAAAATAAAATTAAAAAAAAGAATTAAGATAGCACATTGTAGGGGCTGGCATAATTTGGAAGAGAAAGGAGTGAGCTAGGCTAATATTTGCAGGGTGAGATGCTCTTTACAGGGATTTGTTATTTCTTATATACTATTTATAAGAAGCATGATAGAGACTGAAAAGTTGGTCACAATGATGATATGGAAAAGTTTTCTTACTGTATAGGAACTTCTAATAATAAGTTTTAAAAAGCTAAAGTGATAACCAGTTAAAGAAAATGTTTTATCAGCAGATATCATTAATTTAAAAATAATGTTATACTTCAGAATACTGAGGCAATTTTACAAAACCTGTGAGTCAAGAAAATACTATATACCCATAGAGACTTTAGTCTATTTACTTTTGCTAATCATGATGTATGAAAAACTTTATGACAGTGGGCAGACTATCAAAATACGTGGAAATAGCAAATCACTTTATATGTTATGTATACTTCTATATGATACAATACCACTTCTCGTTAGTTATAAATTTTGTAATTTTAAAATTGTAAAACAATAAAAATATTGAGTTCTATTTCTAAGAAAAATAATTTAGAAAGCATTAGCCTAAAAATAATTATGATATACCGTCAATGCAGGTTGCATTTCCTCATAATTTGACACTCCTGAAGGAAATATTAGTTCACCATTGTACCTAGTGGAAAAGGTGTTAATGAAACCAAACTATACATGATACTTATACTTGTGGCTATGCTGAGATATTGTCATATTTTGTATAACATCAGTATTTACATTAAATACTAATTTTAGTAAAAATAAATCCAAAGCTTAGATTCTTGTATCAAATTATCTTTTATACAGGCCAAAGCAGAAATATAATTTTTATAGCTTTCACAAATACTTAAGTTAAAACAATGGGATCAAAAATTATTTTTTGTGTGGGAAATAATTTTGTGCTAAATTTAAAAAGGAGAGATATTTGCATTTATCTTCCACCTGGTTAACTATGGTTTTAAAACATATATTTTGATGTATTTTTATATTTCACTTTTTACACTTGAAACTTTGTATTGGTAAACACATATACTTTCAGTCAAGTAAACACATATTTAAAGACTAGTAATTGACAAGGAATATTATATAAAAAAATAAATGTACTTAAATACAGACTAAAAAACAAACAAACAAACAAAAAAGAAAACACAGGCACTGCAGAGGCAGGAATGTCTGTCTGCCTGTGGACTCATAGGGACATTTCTCCCAAAACTATGACACTGTCACCCTGGGCTTCCCACTGCCTTTTAAACATGGCAGAAAGGGACTTTCACAGCTGTGCCTGAGCTGATTGGGAGGGACTAAGGATGCCCATAGTAACAGGAGGGAGTCTTGAGGCTGTCACACAGAAAACGTTTATCTTCATGGCCCTTCCCAGGATTGAGGCTTTTGTCTTAATTCTGAGAAAATGTCATGAGTTGAAAGTGGGAAGTATTGAAATACTTTTAAAGCAAGTTCATGCTTTAAACTAGAGTGAATAAATCATGATCAGGGAGGACTGTCTTTGCAGATGAAAAACTCAGCACTTAATAAAAAATAGTACACAGTGTACCATGTTCTTGCATTACTAAGTGTTTAAAAACAAATGTTTACTTATGGTCAGAGAGAGAATGTTACACTCTCATTACACTCTCAGAAGAAATACATCCTAATTTCAGTGCTCTTTGTCTCGCTCTCTTCTCTCCCTGCACTTATCATGCCAAATAGTGGGTCTTCTATTTGGAAATTAGAGTGACACACCACTAACACTACAAATGCAAAGAAACATCTTTTACAGCTGGATCAAATTTATCAGAAAGGTTCTGATGAAGCATCTGAATCACTCATTTCTCAATTTGCATTATTTGCTCAGCTTCAACATGTAAAATTACTTGTTATATAATAATAATGCATGTTATGCAGAATTAACTTAAGAAATTTTATGCTCATTCCTTAGTTCCTGTGTTAAAGATGTTAAGCTTATAATTGCATTCAATTTCTTGTGCTCAATTAATATGACAATAATTAAAACATAGACAAACTGACAATTTTTTTGGTTTATTCATTTGAGACTCTTTCTTTCTTCTATATTACTCCAATATTTTCTAAAAATGTTTCCTAAAGATCTCTACTTTTTAGGAAGAGGCACACGTGTGTGCGTGGGCATGCTTGTTTTTCTAAGCTGAGCGTGCCAATGATTCATTTCATAGTCAAAGAGTTCTGTGACCTCCCCAAAGTCAAGAATTGCTGCTCATAAACTTGTTATAAATAATTTGGAACAGAATGCCTGCCTACACATGCATGCATCTCTCTTAAAAAGGAAGGGAGGGAAATATTTTTATAATGTCAGGATTCATGGTCTTTGAAGAGCTTACTTAGGGACTGTATAGAGAATTGAGAATGGAGAACCACTAGTAGTTCTACTAAACACAAGAGTTTTAGGACATTAATTTCCAAATTTAATTCTGGCTCTCTTCTATATTCCTTATTCTTCCTGGGTTTGTGTCTTGTATCTACAAACCGTGTGAGTGCGTGAATAAAAATATGTCCAACCAAAAAGTCTCTAAAATTTCATACACAATATATTTTCAATTTTGAGTCTTCATTATTTTACATTTACACATTGATAACTTTGCTAGAAAATTTAGTTACCTCTGTGTGTTTCATATTACAGGATTAATTACCAAAGATATCATGCCTCCTATCCAAACATCTCTAAACTGAATCTAATTAAACTAATCCAATCTAATTTATTGTTAGATTTTACATGAAAACTGTCAAGAGAGATGTCTTAATGACATCTGAATGTATATTGTTTTCCCCATTTGTTCATCAGCACTTAATTTTCAGATGGTTGTTCTTCAAATTCTAATAAAGACACAGACTTCTAAACTTGTTAACTCACTTTTTTTTTACCCTGTCATACTCCTTGCTATCCGGATCTTGACAATCCCTTAAATTGACCTATATTTCTTCTCAGAGACTCATCCTATGCAAACTAGGTACATCTATACACTCTGACTAGTCAAAATACAGGAAAGTGATCTGGGTTTAACCTGCCCATGACTTTACACTGACATATTTATATCAATAAATTGAATCATAAAGAAAGTCTGGAAAAAAAGTATTTTCAGCAGAGGAAAGTATGGTTTGATAAATTGCATATGAAAGCTCTTCAGGCACGTTCTGGAAAAGTATGGGAGTAGGAGCTGGGGACCAGTTTCCATGTACCTGAGAGGGTCAGGCTGCTGTTGTGCATTGGAAAACTGTACATGAGCATTTCACTGATAAACACTAAAAGACTTTTGCGTGTCTGGTTTAAGATGCTGAGCCCATGACTTGTTAGGTGAAACCTCATAAAACTAATAGAAAACATCTGTATCTAATGCGTCTCAGAACTTCCTTGTTCATGTCTGGCAGTAAAAGCAATGCAGATTATGCACTGGGACAGACACTTCCCAGCACTGCACACCTGGCTCCCACCAGGAAGCTGGATGCTGGAGAAGAGAGAGGCAAGGCAGCAAGGAATCTCCAAACTCCCCAGCTCCCAGCTCGGTCCACACTGACTTTAGAGTGAGGATAGGAATATTTATTACCTTATCGGAGCAAGTGTGTCTCTTAAGAGTGATGAGCTTCCCCAAACAGGAGGACAACACAGAGCGGAAGATCTCTCTGGGCCCCATACTGGGCCAATTTCACGGGGGTACCCCAGATGGAGCAGGTGCACTCTCTCTGCCTATACCAGATGGAATCCCCCCCCCACCCCGTGTGGGTTCCAGGCCGCATGGTGGCAGAGAACCCGGGGCTTCCCCTTTCCAGGTTCTTGTCCACCCAGAAGACTGGCTGTGACACCCACACACAATTCGCCTCTGGGGGCCATCTTAGCTCACCAACAGCCCTGGCCCAGAGACTCCCAAAATGAATTAGTGCCATACAGAGATGGCTCTGGAACCCAACCAGTTACAATTTAGAAATTTACATTTATAGTCGCAGCCATGCAATCTCTCATGATATTCAAAATGAGCAATGGAAAATATATTATCTAGTGTCTGCCCCTGGCAGATAGGCTTGAGTGGTGGTGAAAAATTTCAAGCAAAACATAATGCTCAAAATTAGAGAGAGAGTATTGGGGAAATTGTCTGCCATAGAGGCAGGGTGAGGACTGGGATGTGGGTGGTACAAAATGTGCACTGGTGGAGGGATGGGTGTTCCATCATTGTATGGCTGAATCTCAAACATGAAACCTTTGTAACTCTAACTCACAGTGACACAATTAAAATTAAAAAGTAATATGAAGCTTATGCCCAATTCTTAATCAATGCCTGAACAAATAGCAGTACTCCTACATTACTTTTTTAAAAAAAGAGTGATGAGCTCATTCGATGCTCTTCCTTTTGATATACAGGCTTCTCATGAGAGGTTAATAAAAAGTCTTGTCTCTAACATAATCCAACTTCTATTGAGCTACAAGTTATAATAAAATTAATTTCTATGTAAGTAACTAAAATGCATTTCTATTTATGTAACTACAACTATATTAAAATAAATGTATGCTGTGCCTTGATGATAAATCCAAGTCATGCATCCACTTCCAAATGATAATGTATTTGTCATCATGTAAGCAGTATACTAGAATCATAAAATATACATCATATTGTCTTACCTTATGAAATAAATTGCAATCTGATGTAAATATATTTTAAATATATTTAAATATGTAAATAGATGTAAATATATTTTATATTAGTAAATATAAAATATCTCAACTTTTAATTTTATCTCTCAGTTCATTACATTTTATAAGCTTCAATATTTGATGCATATTATTTCATTACAAAATTTATTTCTAGGAATTTTCTAAATAGAAAATCATATCACATGTAATAAGGACAATTTTTTGCCTGTCTTTACAATTTTCTTGAATTTTAATTTATTTTTTTCCTTATGCCAGTGGCTATAATTCTCAGTTTTATGTTAAAAAATATGATGAGGGGCTGGAGCGAAAGCACAGTGGGTAGAGTGTTTGCCTTGCACACAGCCAACCCGCATCAGATTCCCGGCATCCCATATGGTCCTCTGAACACCGCCAGGGGTGATTCCTGAATGCAGAGCCAGGAATCACCCCTGGCATCACTCCTGTGCATCGCCGGGTGTGACTCCAAAAGGCCAAAAAAAAAAAAAATAGTGATGAAAAAAGTCATTCCTGGTTTTCTTTTTAATGGAAAAGATACGTACATAATAAATATTAAATTAACAACATAAGCATCCACTTTTCCTTAGTCTTTAGCATCTTAAAGAAATGCTCTATTCCTACTTTTCTATTTATCATGAGTGGTATTGTATTATTGTAAGTCATGTGTTTTGTCAAAGTCAGTATCTCTATAAATGTATTTATTTTACACATTGAAGAAATTAAATCATATTTGAGGTAGTTCATAAGGCTAAAGACTTGAGTTCAATTCCAACAGCCACATGAGCAGTAGTAGGACCAAACCCCAAGCACATAGCCTGGAGTAGTTCCTAATATCCTAATATCATTTGCTCTGGCCCCAAAACAAACAAACAAAACAAACATCAACCAAAAAAATCTTAATTTATTATTTTAACTAATTAATCTTATTTATGATAGACCATGGTTTATAACCTATAATATTAATTGCTTAAAATTAATTGATTTGCTAATATTTTCCTTCTATTTCACAATAGTTTTTGATATGAGGTTTTTTCTTTTTTTCCTGTTTTCGGCTTGACTATAAGGAAATATTGGCCCCACAAAGTGGATTTCATACTCTTTTCTTTCCTGTAAGAAATTGCACAAAATTCATGTTTATGTTTTTTAAATATTTTGTGTATCACAGTAATTAAACAATAAAAATAAACGCATTCAAATTGGAAAAGAAAATGTTAAACTATCAGTGTTTGCAGAAAACCTGATCTTATACCAAGAAAACTATCAGAAACAGCAAAATTCCACAGCAAACTGGCAGTCTTCAATAGCTATATGTAAATGCCGGTTGCATTTCTATATATAAACAAAAAATTAAAAGATAAATTTTGTTTTCTTTTTCGATCACACCTGGCTATTCTCAAGGGTTACTCCCGGCTCTGCACTAAGGAATTACTCCTGGCGGTGCTCAGGGGACCATGTGGGATGCTGGGAATCGAACCCAGGTCAGCCTCGTGCAAGGCAAACGCCCTACCCGTTGTGCTATTGCTCCAGCCCCAAAGATAAAAATATTTTAAGTGAAACAATAGCATTATCAATTTCATCTAAACAAACAAGTTGCCTAGAAATATTTAACAAAAGAGATAGAAGACTTAGATATTAAAACTATTAAAGAATTTGAAGACGCTGGAAAATGGAAAAACATTTCATGCTATGGGTTGGAAAAATTAACATTGTTAAGATGATCATCCAACTCAAAGTAAGATGGAATTAAAACTTTGTTAACAGTTCAGTGACATTTTTCAGACATAGAACAAACATTACTAAAATTTATATGTAACCACAAAATCCACTGAAAATCCAAAACTTATCATGAGAATAAAGAAGGCAGGAGGCCCAAGTTTTCTGACCAAAAAAGTAAAGTGTGGGCCACACTCCTCAAAATTCTGTATTTAAATTTATCTGTAGTAGACTGCGGTTAAGTCACTGGAGAGATATGACATAGATAAAGAGAAGTATGGTAAGATTATAAGGAATTTTCATTAGAATCTATAATAAGGCTAATATTAATAAGATAAATATGAATTTGTATTGCTAAAAGGATCCAATGCAAAATTCTGGATAAATTATGATTTTAGATTAAATCTTCATTCTGTTCTTTTTTGCATTTTACCTAAACTACCAATTTTAGAAGATTCAGTTTAAAAGTGAGCACAAGAAACTTTTGAGTACCTGGCATATATTAATAGAAATATTAGTTAGATAAAATATCAGCTAGAGAAATTAGACTATATACCTCCATGTTCTCTTATTCTCTTAATAAACTATAAAATAAGCTAATATCTTATTTTTGCTCTATATCCATGTAGAGGAGTTGAAGGTGTCTACTCTCCGATGTACTCACATGGGAATTTGGATGAAGAAGAGTTCTCAATACAGCCCAGAGCCTGAAGAAATGAGAAAATACTCTAACTCACGCAAAACATCTTAACACATCTGCCAGGAAGTGACAATGAGAGTGAACTCCATTCTCTTTTCTACAAAGTATGAAGCTGAAGGCTTTTGAAGTAGGAATTTTGGGGGAAACCACTGTGTTGATCTTGTTCCTATAAACATTCTCAGTTTGCTATGTCTAAGCTGACTAAGAAAAGCAAAGTTTGACTCCAGATAATCCCTCTTTTCTGTATCATAGATCCTAAAGTGATCAACATAAAACTGATTACAGTTTTGTAAAGATTCCTAAAAGTAATAACCAGGATGGCCCCAGGAACTGGTGACTGATGTGATAACCAGTTAGTATCTTGCAAGCAGAATTGACTATGTCAGTTGAAAGTCACCTGGGTTTTATAGCTAGTAATACTTTTAACAAATAGTATAATGCCCTCATTCCCAGAAATTTACATTTACTATACGAAAGTGAAAAAATGGTTGGATACTCATCAAATTAATACCTTGTTTAAACTTGCAGTAACTTACTCTGATTATAATAATAAGAAAGCTGAGTATGTTGCAGTACTTTGGATTAGTGGAAAGTTGTTTTCTTTTCCTTCTTTTTATTCTGGGCAAGAACATATTAGATGTTGAGAAAAGACATGCTCAAACATTGCCCAACTTTAAGCGTCCAAACTTGTTCAAATTCCTTTTATTATATGTTTGAATGCTTCTTGGAACACAAAGTGAAGTGAATAATTCTTTTGGCAATTATATGAGGCACACATGGGTACAGTCTTGACCTCTCCTTGATGGAACTGGATATCAGAAGCTTCAGCAAATGACCCATTTTCATGGGTCAGCACAATTTCAAGTTAAAAGGGAAATCATTTGGCTTTTATTTTTCCTCTGTGGAATGCAGGTAATCTCAGAATATGCTTAAGTTACCTATATACTAAAAGCGTGATACTGTATAACAATGAACTATAAAATAAAGATTTACTCAGAGAATCAAGGAACATCATTATGTGTCTGTATTAAGAGACTGCCTTGAGGTGAAAGTGAGTATTCACTAGAGTACGCAGCAACATTATAGCTAGGCTTGCAGCTCTAAAATGGCTCTAAAATGAAACAGATATATGGATAACTTATAAGTAGACCAATTACCCTATGGAATAAGCAACATAAAAGGAATTGCATTCATTACAATTTCTGAACCTTAATATCAAACAGATTTTTAAAAATATTACTTAATCTTCCAGTTGGGCATTCGCCTTTTACGCGGCCGACCTGTGTTTGATTCCTCTGCCCCTCTCGGAGAGCCCGGCAAGCTACCGAGAGTATGGAGCCCGCACGGCAAAGCCTGGCAAGCTACCCGTGCGTATTGGATATGCCAAAAGCAGTAACAATAAGTCTCTCAATGGGAGACCTTACTGGTGCCCGCTCGAACAAATCGATGAGCAACGGGATGACAGTGACAGTGACTTAATCTTCCAAGTAAATGTGAATTATTTATTTGTTTATTTATTTTGGTTTTGGTCACATATTTACAACATTAATGTTTGTGGTTTTGATGTACAAAGTTTCTGCATCTCACCCCACCACAGTGTCCAGGACCCTCCAACCAGTATCATTTCTGGTCCACCTCATCATCTCCCCAGCCTACTCACTGCCCCTTTCTTGATAAACAGGGTTTGTTATGATACCATCTAATTCCTATTTTATTTATCTATCTACCATAGATGAGTGAAATCATAAGGTATTTGTCCTCCTTCTGAGTTAGTTTGGTTTGGGTACCATATCTGGTGGTGCTCCAGGCTTACTCCTGGCTCTGTGTTCAGGGATCAATCCTATAATGCTGTTTGGGAAACCATCTCTTGTTCCTGGAATCAATGCAGGGTTGGCAAGCAAGGCAGTGCCTTATCTGCTGTAAGATCAGTAGGGCTCTCTCTGACTTATTTTGCTTATCCTATACAACCAATCCCATCCTTACAACCAGTTCCATGATTTCATCTTTTATCTTTACTTCTGGTTGTTGTAATTCCGTTGTGTTTTATACCAGAATGTCTTTATTTGGTTCTCTTTCACTGGACATTTGTAACATTTCCTGGCTATTGTACTAAGTTTATAGTGAAGATAGGTTTGCATATATCATCAACACTTATTATTTGGGAAATATAAAACAAATCAAATACAAATGAAACATCATCTTTCACCAATGAGAATGACATGTCAACAGGAAGCAACGAGCAACCAGCAATAATGAAGAATGTGGTGAAAAGGTCATCTCCCATCCACTGTTGATGGAAATGTTTGGTTTAGCCACTACAAAAAACAGTTTTTGGGTGCCTTAAAATACAAGGAGGGGGGGAGGAAATAGAGCTTCCAAATGACTCAGAGATTCCAATTATTTGTCTATACCCTCCAAGCATGAAAACTCTAAACAGTCATTGTTTTTCTAATCAGTTTAGAGAACTGATAAGAAGACTTTAAATTAATTTTTTAGTTTATACACATGCAAAACAATGTATCTAGAATCTGAAATCTGGTCTCTCTGTCTCTTTTGTTGTTACATTATTGTTATTTTTGCTGTTTTTAGAATATATGATTTCCTGATGACATCTAGATTACAAAGGAAAGTATAAATTAAAAATAACATTTTGTATGTGGTGTGAGGTATGAGTTAAAATTTAATTTTATCTGATATTTAATTTAGATATTTAATTTAACATTTTCTCTATGATATTTAATTTAATTACTTAATATAGGGGCTGGAGCATAGCACAGCGGTTGGGCATTCATTTTTCATGCGGCTGACCCGAGTTCGATTCCTCCGCCCCTCTAGGAGAGCCCTGCAAGCTACTGAGAGTATTGAGCCCTCTCAGCAGAGCCTGGCAAGCTACCTGTGCGTATTGGGTATGCCAAAAACAGTAACAATAAGTCTCTCAATGAGAGATGTTACTGGTGCCCGTTCGAATAAATCGATGAGCAATGGGATGACAGTGACAGTGACTTAATAGAGTACTTTGTAGTGTCATCTTATATTTATTTCATAGCTAGTCTTAGCATTCCATTTTATTCATTTCACATGTCAATAAGCATCCCAGTACTATAGTTGATCATTTTTATTTGTTTAAATATATGAAAAAATAAGGTTTTACATTATTCTTTGTACTGATTCATTTGGATCTGTCAGGTTAGTGTTTTTTAGGTAAGTTAAATTATTTTTGTTATTGAAATTATATCTTGTGGGGCTGGAGAAATAGTAAAGAAGGTAGGATATTGTCTTGCATGCAGCAGACCCAGGCAGCCCACTTGGTCTCACAAGCCCGGCTTGGACTAATACCTGAGCACAGTCAGGAGTAAATCCTGAGCACAAAACCCAAACATTTTAAATATATATATTCAATATATATATTCTAATTTAAATTGTGAATATATCTTAATTTATGTAAAATTTATTACTTATGAAATATAATTTGGGCTGGAGCGATAGCACAGCGGGTATAGCATTTGCCTTGCATATGGCCAATCTGGGTTTGATTCCTCCATCCCTCTCAAAGAGCCCAACAAGCTACAAAGAGTATCCCACCTGCACGGCAGAGCCTGGCAAGCTACCCATGGCGTATTCAGTATGCCAAAAACAGTAACAACAAGTCTCACAACGGAGATGTTACTGATGAACAACAGGATGACAGTGGTACAGTACTACATAAAATAAAGCTTAGCTTTTTCTTTTATGTGCAGTTACTGTGTTTTTTAATATATATTTTTCACTTTTCTCTCATAAAATAATGTAGGTTTTTATGCAGATGGCTTATTATATAGTCATTTCTAAGAATTTATAATGATTTTAAATTTTATTGCTTTTTCCAAAAGAAATTACAATTATATTTTTATTTATGGATGATGAACAAATAATTTAAAAAAGTAAAATAATTAAATCCATTAGAAAAATAAAAACAGAGTCTCGGGCCAGGGCCGATACCGGCTCACACTCCACCGAGACGCGACCTGGGCGGCCACACTTTGGTGTGGCCACTTTGCTGCTACTCGACCACGATCCGGAGGCCAGCTAGACTTCTTTTGGTACCAGAAACTGCTTTCGGCCATGTTTCTAGACTGTGAACTAAGCCATTGCCCCATACTGCCCCACGAAGGGAAATGATAAATCTACTAGAGAAGTAGTTTTAAAACTGTTTTATTTTAAAGGTCATTGATCCTTCATCATTTTTTCATCATTTTTTGGCTAAAAAATCATTTTTTTCATCATTTTTTGGCTTAAAAAAGTATTTTATCATTTTTTTGGCTACCACAGTTTTTATACTGTAAATTTAAATATAATTAATAGAAACTCATTTATAAATACCCAAATCATTATATAAACTAAAAGACGAAATAAAGTAGAATTAAAATGTAATTGATCAAATAAGGGTTGCCTTTGTCATGGCGGGCAGTCCTAGGGTTTACTCCCGACTCTATGCCCAGAAAGTGTTTGCTGCGCTCAGAGTCAGTACGGTCTGGAGCTGTGCGGGCTGTCCATGGGCTGGGGAGTGCTCTGCCTCTGGGTCGCTCTCGCTGGCCTTTTCAGACGCTTCTCACTGGTGTGACACATATTGCATTGTTATCTTAATTTGTGTTTTCCTAATCATTTGTGATAATGGATGCCCACTGATGCCTGTATGTTCTCTTCATGGAAGTGTCTGTTGATTTCCTTTTCCAATTTTTGATGGTTAAGCACTGCCAACCCCAGTTCAGTCCTCAGGACCACATATGTACCCTGAGCACCATCAGAACCACTCAAGTACAAAGCCAGGAATAGTCCCTGAGCCACGGGAGAGCCTGAAGAGCCTCTAATGCGGCACCATTGGGAAGGACGAGTAAAGAGAGGCTACTAAAATCTCAGAGCTAGGACGAACGGAGATGTTACTGGGCCCGCTCGAGAAATTCAATGATCAATGGTATGTCAGTGATACAGAATTTTTGATGGGTTTGTTGACTATTTTGTTGGTGAGATTTGCAGGTAGTCTAGATAGCGTGGAAGCAGCCCCTTATCTAATATATGCAGTTTTTCCCATTTGGTTGGTATTTTTTTTCATTTTAGTCTGTTTCTTTTTCCATGTACTAACCTTTTAATCTGAAGTATTTCTATTTGTTTATTTTAGTTTTTTTAATTGGTTAATGGAGCAAAGTATTTGAAAATACCTCTAAACTACGCCTACAATTACCCCAATGTATTTTATGAATTCAGTCTAATCACAAGGTGTTTAATCTATTTTGAATTAGCTTTTCGTTTTGTTTTGACTACAAAACCAAGCTCTTGGAAGCACACAACATCTTATAGCCTAGTTCTCTCTCTGGGAGAGCCTGGCAAGCTACGGAGAGTATCCTGCCTACCCGGGAGAGCCTCAAAATCTCCCCATGGCATATTCATATGCCAAAACCAGTAACAGTGATGGGTCTCATTCCACTGATCCTGAAAGAGCCTCCAATGCGACATCATTGGAAAGGATAAGTAAAGAGAGGCTTTCTAAAATCTCAGGGCTAGGATAAATGGAGACATTACTGAGACCACTCGAGAAATTTGACGATCAACGGGATGATGATGATGATGATGATGATGATGATGATGATGATTTGTTTGGTTTTTTTTTTTAGGATCACATTCAGCTGTTCTTAGGACTTGCTCTTGGCTCTATGCTCAGTGATCACTTTTGATATGGCCCAGGTGACCACAGGTGGTGCTGAAAATTGAATCAGGGTTGGCGTGTAAGAAAGTTCTTTACTTGCTATGACTCTGAATTAACTTTTGTGTATGTGTGAAATGCAGTTTGAGTTTTATTATCTTTAGTACATCAATCCAGTTTTTTCCAGTGTCATATGCTGAAAGAAGAGTCCATAGTTGCCTGCCTTATTGATACAGGTCCTTGTCATAGAATAATTTTCCATAAATAAGGTCTATCTCAACGATTTCAATTTTAATACACCGAGAATCTGCCTTTATTCTAATACCACACAAATATGATAGCTATAGATTTATATATAATTTAAAGTCAGGAAATATGAATTCTCCTATCTTCTTTCATATCAGGACAGTTTTAGTTATTGGGGAGTTTTATGATTCCATACAAATATTAATAGAGTGTGTTCTAAATCCTTGAAAGATTTCATTGGTATTTCAATAAGAATTGAATCTGCATAATGCATTGGGGAGGATCTTGATTTTAATGTTGCTAACCCTTCAAATACATGAACATGGAATTTTTTTTATCAGTTCCTAGTGTTATTTTCTATTTCTTTCAAAAGTTATATATGGTTTTTAGTATATTAATCCATGTCTTTTAGAATATCTTTTTAAAAGTTAACTCTTAAGTACTTCTTGCTTTTGAACACTATTGTAAGTGGAATTGTCTTTTTATTTCAGTCTTTTCTAGTTCACAATTTGTACGTAGAAATGCAACGCTTTTTTTCTTAATTTTGTATCTTTCTATTTTACTGATTTACCTTCTTTTATTTTTTTTTTTGTTTGGGTGACATACACAGTGATGCTCAGGGGTTACTCTTGGCTCTAACTTAGGAATTAGTCCTGGACATGCTCAGGTGACCAGATGGGATACCAGGGACTCAACCCAGGTAAACATCCTACATGCTGTACTATTATATCGATCCCATCATTTCTAAGCATTTTAATGCTTTTTAAAATGATGTTCTATGTACATTATATTGCAATATTTTTTAGTAAATTAAACTTCTTTAACAATTTGAATGCCTTTGATTTCTTTTTCTGGCCTAATTGCTGTGTTGAAAACTTCCAGGAGTGTATTAAATAATAGCGAAGGGACTAAACATTCCTACTTTATGTCTGACCACAGTGGGGGTGTGGTGGAAAAGGAACAAAGTACTGTTGGTGGAATATTATTTCATTCAACCTCTGTGGAAAACAGCATGGGGATTTCTCAAAAATGTGAACACAAAGCTGTCATCTGATCATGCAATTTGACCACTTGACATATGCCACCTATACAAAAGAACGTTAATTATAAGAGATACATGCACATTTATGTTCACTGAAGTGCTTAGTACAATATCCAGGATTTAGAAACAACCAAACTGTCATCAAATGAATTATTTTATAAAAAAAATTTTGTGAATGCATACACAAACACGCACAATGAAATGTTCTGCAGTCAGAAGAAAAGATTAAATCTTGCATTTTGTTGCTACTTGGATGAAACTTGAATGCAACCTCATCTCATGTTAAGAGAGATAAGAGAAATCCTAGAGGATCATACTAATCTTTATATAGAGAGAAACAAAATAGGAGAATAGCAGTCTTGGCTCCAGATTACAAAACTGAGAAAATCAAGCAAGAGTGGGAGTACTGGGTACAATGAGAGATAGACTGGAAGGCTGGAAATTTGTAGACGATCTTGGTTATCTTGTTGGCAGTGAGGCTTGGTAGTGAGTGCATCGGAACTACGAAAGCCCGTAGGAGTCAAAGGTGGAAGGACGCTAACACCGTGCCCCAAGAATTTGGAATCGGGACACCCAACACTTCTGACTCTGTTCTGAAAGTCTTTGTAAATCACAGTGCCTAAATAAAATAATGACACTTTAAAAGGCAACACTACTCTAAATATATGACCAAAACTACAATAATTAGAATAAAATCATTTTTAAGAAGTAACTAGAGGCTACAATCTTTGGTTGGAAAATATAATGTACGACCTAATAATATCTAATTGTCGCAGCTTCACATTTTCAAAGAACCCTAAAGTGTTGACATTTTATATACCCAATCCACACAAATACTTGCTCTTTCTGTTGCAGAAAACAATTTCCTACCATCAGTAAGGAACCATCAATACCAATATAAACTAAATGCTGATGATTTCTTAATATTCAAAAAAGAGGTGGAAATGATTCATTTTATAAAAATGAATATATTTCACACATTACATATAGATGAAATTTTATATGGAGGTAAAACATTTCTACAATAATGTTTTTCAGAACTCTAAACTAATAAAAAATAAAAATAAAGTGTTTTTCTTGCAAAATATTTTATAGGAAAATCTGTATTTTTCAGTAAGCCTTGGGGGTACATCAGGAAATTTCCTTACATCAGAGTTAATTGTATTTACCTCAAATTCTCTTAATCACAATAATCTTTGGACTTTAATTCACACAGCATTTTGATTCCCTAACGAAGCTTATTATAAGTGAAATGTGATATGATAGAACTAGAATTAGGTTACTAGCAGGAAAACCTGGCCTTGATTTTTCTTTCTATATCCCTTCACCAACATTCCACTCTCTATTCTGGTGGCCCCTCCCACCCACCCACTCACCTGCTCAGTTCTGTGGACCAGTTCTTCACTTCTGTTGCCTTTTGCTATCTGTTTCTCCTTCCTATGTTTCTTTATATGCCACTTACAAGAGAGATCATTCTGTGTATGTCTTTCTACTTCTGAGTTACTCCACTCAGCATTTACCTTCTAGTTATACCTATGTAATGGGAAATTGTACCATTTCATCTTTTCTTATAGCTGAATAGCATTCTATTATATAATATATGTTATATATTATCACATATCAAATCTGATTTCTGGTGTTGGGCTCAGAGAATCATTCCTGGTGAGACTTACCTGGGAACCAAATTCTGGTCAGCTACGTTTTTCTTTTTTAAATGTAAGAATCAATTTTATTTGAATACCCAAACAATGAAACTTAAAAGTCACATTTAAAGCAATATTATTTATAATAGCACCAAAAAAACCTGAAAAACAGCAAACATCTGGAAATGAATCTAAGGAGATATTAAGGGCATCCAGATAAGAAAGGAAGAAATCAAACTCTCACTATTTGCAGACGATATGATACTATATGTAGAGAATCCTAAAGCCTCTACTAAGAAACTCTTAGAAACAATAGACTTGTACAGTAAAGTCATAGGCTATAAAATCAATACCCAAAAGTCCATGGCCTTCCTATATGCAAACAATGAGATGGAGAAAAGGGACATGAAAAAAACAATCCCATTCACAATCGTGCCCTAGAAAATCAAGTACCTTAGAATCAGCTTAACTAAGGAAGTAAAGGACCTCTACAAAGAAAACTAAAAAATGCTACTCCATGAAATAAAAGAGAACATGAGGGGATGGAAACATACCCCTGATCATGGATAGAGAGAATCAATATTGACAAAATGGCAATACTTACCAATGCATTATACAGATTCAACGCAACACCTATAAGGTTACCCATGACATTCTTCAAAGAAATTGATTAAGCAAATCCTGAAATTCATATGGAACAACAAACGCCCACGGATAGCTAAAGCAATTCTTGGGAAAAAGATAATGGGAGGCATCACCCTCACCAACCTTAAACTTTACTACAAGGTGGTAACAATTAAAACAGCATGGTACTGAAACAAAGGCAGAGCCACAGACCAAAGGAATAGGGTGGAATATCCCTACACACAACCCCAAATGTATCATCTAATCTTTGACAAGGGAGCAAGAAATATGAAGTGGAGCAAGGAAAGCCTCTTTAACAAATGGTGCTGGCACAACTGGACAACCACATGTAAAAGAATGGGCTTAGACCTCGACCTGACATCATGCACAAAACTCAGATCAAAATGGATTAAAGACCTCAACATCAGACCACAATCCATAGGGTACATTGAAGACAAGGTTGGCAAAACCCTCCACAATATTGAAGCTAAAGGTATCTTCAAAGATGACCCGCAACTGATAAACCAAATGGAAACAGAGATAAACAAATGGGACTACATTAAACTAAGAAGCTTCTGCACTGGTCAGCTACTTTTAAGGCAAATGTACCCACCGCTTTGTCTCTTCAGCTTCCAGTCTAAATTCATTAGAATAGATATCATTTGTTAACAAATGGAGACTGATGGTTCACTTTTACCTAATGAGTAATCATTTATCTAATCTAAAATTAGTTTATGACAATATTCCCTTTTTAAATCATCTTTAACCAAGTTCATTGAACCTTTCTAAGGTCTGACTGCAGTTATTTTGCTATTCAAATTCTGCTATTCAAAGACAGAGAAGTTACATCTGTGATTTCTACTTCAGTCAAAACATGAAAATGGGATTTTATGTGAAGTATGTAATGACAATAATGACAATTTGTAGAGATAAGTTTGGAAGAGAGTGTTTTTGGATACTCCAATTTTAAAACATCTTCAAAAATATGTTAGTTTTTACACAGACCTCAAAATACTTTTAGCATTTTTTTCAAATGGTGTACCAGTGTTTTGACATCTCTATAATTGGTCTACTAGAATATAGAGGAAAATGCAGTGTTCTTAAATGTAATAAAAATTTCTGACTCTAAAAATAAAAATTCTTTGTGGGAAATCCCCTTCAAAATTTTCTCATAAGTAAGCATTTAAGTTGCAGTTCACCGTTCGTTCAGCATGACTTTTATGGAATGGCATAGGATTCGAAGTCTACCATGTCCACACACATGAATGTTATTAAATCCTTCATGGACACACCAGATACTATTAAAGGCATGAACCTAAACTCTTAAATTGCCCAGCTGGAGTTTTGAATGTTCTGAGTAAATTATATTTGGTATACTTGAGAAAATGACAGTTTGGCTGTATTAGAGCTCTATACTATCACAAAACACAAAGAATAAGAGATATGGACAGGGAGAGAAGGTTATCTATGTTGGATTAAGACTTCCTAAAATCTGTAAATTGAATCTCTAACTCCTAGTCCCAAAAGTGCCTAGTGATAAGTAGGCACTATCTGATATTAGGGCCATTGCAGATGAAGTTAGCTCCAACCATAAGGCTATCCATCATCTAACACAACTGATATTCTTAAAAAATAAAGTAAAATATGTATGTACAGGAAAAATATTATGTATTTGAGAAATGTTGCAGAGAATAGGGAATTGCTTTTACAAGTCAAGGAAGGCCAGGGTTACCAGTAAGCAACCAGATAATGAAGAAAGATATGAAAAAATTCTTCTTACCTGACCAGAACCAAACAACCCTTGATCCTAGACATTGGTCTCCAGAACAGTGAGGGAACACATTTCTGGCTTTCATTTTACTTTTTTGGTCATTGAGTCACACCTGGCATTTCTCAGACCTACTAGTGGCTCTATGATCAAGAACCCTGGCAGGGCTGGAGGGATATACACTGTGGGGAAAAGGAACCCAGGTCAGCTCTGGGCCAGTAAGTGTTGTAACTGCTACACTGTCCCTCTAGTCCCACATGTTTCAGTTTTTAACAGGTCAATGAATAATGCTTTGTATTATATGTGGTATTATAGTAACTGGATGAGGAAATGCAATTGGTTAAAGAAGAGATTCCAGATCACCCTTGGTCCCAAAGCATGGGGTGGGGGGTGGGGGAGGAAAGAAAATTAGTGGAGGGTGGGGTGAATAGAGACAGATGAGAAACAAGGGTAAGGGTCAACGTGCATCAGTGGTGTTAATAAATGATAGAGCTAAATATACAAACCATAGAGTCAATAACACTGAAATCATGAGCCCAAACTTAAATAAACATACTTAAAATGATGCCTGAAGAAATGGGGGTAGGAGAGGAAACCTGGGGACACTGGTGGATGGAAAATGAAACTGTTGGTAGGATTGATGATGGAACATTGCATGTCTAAATCCCAGCTATGAGTAACTTTGTAAATAATGGTGCTTTTATGAAATAAAATTTTGAGAAAAAATAAACAAGATTATATTACTTCTAAAAAATATTGCTTTGTGTTGGTAACCCTAAGATATGAAAAATATTCTTGCTTCCATATAATTGTGATTCACAATGCCAAATTACTATATTTTATATATATTCACCAAAGAACTTTTATACTGACATGCTATTTTTACATGATCTTTCTTAATTCTTGCTCAGCCACCCACCCAGAGAGTGAGACCACTTTCTTCTTCTCCCCAATGGAAAAGAAATGCTCTTTTGTCCACTGAGGCCAATCTCCTGGTGTAAGGGCTGAACTCATGGTCTTAGAGGAGAAGGAAGTGTTGACAGGAAATGAGTATTTAATAAATTATTTAGAAGTTGATGAGGTTTCTGTCTCTTCTCTTATGCTTAACAATCTTTTCTATAATGGGTATGGGCCACAGGGATTTTTCCTGTATCTGAGATCACCTGAATGTTATTGGCCTCAATGGTAATGAAACAAAATGATGATTATAAATATTCATTAGAGGTATTTTCTGGGTACAATCTTAAAATTGTCTGAAAGATAGATTTTTATTTAGGGAAAAGACATGTGAGGGAGACTCTGAAGAAAAATTAGTAGACTGTAGTAAATAGTTGCATGTTGATTCCAGATAGGTGAGGGTATGTCTCAAAATATTAAATTACTTAGAAAATTAGAATACTGGCATCAAACAGAGAAGATGTCACGGCGTGTGACATCTCTTCCACATGAATTCCTATTTAGCTTCGTACTGGGCTAGTTCAATTCTGCCTGGATGCTTTAGGATTTTTCTCCACCTGTTCTACTACCTCTGCCCTAAACTTCTTGCCTTTCTTGGTGTTATGGGTGACACCTGCTTACCACTGACCTACCACCTCACGCCAGTGCCATCCATTTTTTTAAATAAGAAAAATAGTTTTTGTTGAAAGAAATTTAAAGAGGAGGAGAAGGAGAGAGAGAGAGAGAGAGAGAGAGAGAGAGAGAGAGAGAGAGAGAGAGAGAGAGCAATGTCTGCCTAGGATAAAAAATGGGATTCTCCTCAATGGAAATAGCCATGCCCTTTCTTCTTGATGGAGTTACCCTGATTTTTTTTCTCTTTCATCTACCTTCTGTTGTACATCACACTATTCATGGATTAATTCCCCAATTATCTATATTGCACTAGGAGTTCTTACATAATGAAAAACATATAAGAAAAAATATGATGGAAATTACCAACTTGCTGCAGGTAGTGCCAGATTCACAAAATCAAACTTTGCCTTCTCTCTTATTTGCAGATGGTACACAGCCCACAGTCACATTCATACAACTGCATACTTATTCTGAGGGGTAAACCTGCCTTTGGATTACTATGTCAAAAATGCAAGAGGGAAAAGATCATCAAATTCAGGTTAAATGAAGGAGAGTCAAAAGTTATTAGATCTAACCTTACCAGGAGATACAGCTTGCCAATCAGTTCAAGACAAAGAATAGGAACCCGCCCAGGAAACTCTCAATATGCGTAGCTGAGAGGGAAGAGTGAAGAATACTCTCATGATGGGCAAGATCAAATGGGTGGTGAAGAGGGGCGGGGGGCGAAGTTTTCAAGTTCTTCAAGATTCTCTGTAACTGAAAAACTTTAAACCTTGCTCCTAACATTATAACCCCCCCCAAAGAATAGAGGCAGTACCTATTTCATTTATTCATAAGTTTAAGGATTTGATTCTTAGTAAGAATTCAATAATCTCTTTATTATTAAACCAGTAATTATGTTCTCCCTTGAACATGTATCTTGCTTGCTTGTCTTGATGTTTCTTTGCTTATTTCTACTCTGAAAAACTTATGTTCTCTCTTAAACATGTACTTCTCTCTCTCCCCTCACATATTTCTAAATAAGTTCTAATAAAAATTTCTTTCTTTTAGTCCAGATCAATAGTACAGTACATAAGGCAATTGCTTTGCATACAGTCGACCTGGGTTTGATTCTCAGCATCCCATATGGTTCCCTGAACTCCACCAGGAGAGAATCCTGAGTGCAGAGCAAGGAGGAACCCCTGAGCATGGCCATGTGTTGGTTCCACAAAATCTTAAAGTTTTTTGCTTCACCCCAAAATAAACAAATCAATAAACTTGAATAAGAACAAGTGGTCAGAGATATATTTTTTTAATTAATAGGATAGCACAGGGAAGGGCATTTTCCATGCATGCAGCTGGCCCGGGTTCAATTCCTTCATCCCTCTCAGAGAGCCTGGCAAGCTACTGAGAGTATCCCACCCACACGGCAGAGCCTGGCAAGCTACATGTAGTGTATTCAATATGCCAAAAACAGTAACAAGTTTCACAATGAAGATATTACTGGTGCCCACTCAAGCAAATTGATGAACAATGAGACAACAGTGCTTACATATATAACCGCTTCACAGAGACAGAGAAGAGGAAGAGTTTGTTATTTGAAATTCCACACCATGGAGCAAATTGTGAAAGTTAATGGGGAGATGTTAATGGGGAGATGTTAATGGGGAATTCCTGGAAGGATGAACCTAAGTGAAAACAACAAAACTTGAAATGGAGCCATGTGCCTGGACTGAGTTCATTTTTAAGTCTGGTCTTATTATCTTTTTATCTATTCAGCGTGCTTGGATGCACTTACTACTCTGATAAAGTTAGTGAATGCCACTTGTTATCATAAACTGATTCCCTGAAAGTTATAGGAACGTAAGGTGCTTTAAGCTCCTCAGCATAGCAGCACACCAGAGAAGTTTGTCTTTTGGGTTTGTTGGGGGCCATACCTAGAAGTGCTCAGGAATCATTCCTGGCAGTGCTCAGAGGACCGTATGAGGTACTGAGGATCAAATCTTGGTCCTCAGCCACATACACTATAGTAAATCTCTGGCCTCGGGAAAATTTATTTTAATCTCTATGTGTTGATTCTAATTGAGGACCATATTGTATAGAATACATAGTTTTCAAACCGTTTCCATAGATTTAGATAATTCCCAGGGAGTCCATTGTTTAGTCATTAGGTCCTCTAAATATAATGAAATTGTAGTTCAATTTATAGATAAGTAATTTTGAAGTCAATACTGCATTTTCATTGAACTAGGGTCTCTAGGGCCCGAGGGGAGTATGGTCAAACACAAATAGGCATCTTATATCTTCTTAGAAGGGAACTTAATGGAAAGACTGTAAGAGATTTTTCCTAACACTGTAGCATAGAACAAACTTTGGAGTAAGTCACTGTGTTGGTCTTGTCCTTCCTGTGCACTGAATACTACAGGTTGTTTACAAGGAGTATGTTCACATCACATGTCACAGTAAGGTGACATGCTACAGCACCCAGAAACTTCACAACTTGCTAATCTGACAGTTATCTATAAGTACTGACCTGGAGTGCTTAGAGACTTCAAAACAAGGTTCTTGGAATTCTAAAAAGTAGAACACATTTCAATGATACTTTCTTTTTCAAACATTTAACAAACTCTAAGATATATCAGATGTTCAGACTCAACTCTGAAGTTTGTTTTCAAGGTTAAATAAACATGGTCATCAATGGCATTTTACTTTCACATATGCAGCCCATTTCTCAGCCATGCTATTTGTAAACAGTTGGCCTGCGTGACTATCCAAGCTCCACAATTGCTCTCAGAAGCGTGGGGTCAATAGGTCTGTGTTAGGGCTTAGGTGATACTCTAAAATAAATTACTTAAAACATGTAACATGACCAGGTTTCCATGTGGTAAAATATTGAGGCAGACTGTTCCCTTTGTCTGAGTTTAGGATGTAAAGCAAAACTCTGGAAAAAATCCACTTCCATATTCACTCAGGTTGTTTTTGAATTCAGTCCCTTCGGAGTGTGGGCAGAGGTCCCCATTCTGAGATTGCTTTCAACCAGGAGACTCTAGCATATTGCCCTGCATTGCTCATTGCCCTTATAATCTCAAAAACGGGAAGCTGCCAAAGAGCCATTGTTCTTGATAAATCTCGTTCATCCGTGTTTCTTAGTCTTCAGCCAGAAAAAAAATTCTCTGCTTTTAAGAGCAGAGATGAGTGGGACCATCTAGATCATCTCTCCATTTTAAAGTTTGTAACAATGGTTGAAATGATCAACTATTCTTAACAATAGTTGAAGCATAACCCCCATGAAGAGGTGCCTGGCTTACTCCCAGTGCCAAAAATGCCTGATATACTCAATCCCTGCTATAGCCATGTCCAGAAAACTCTATCTGTATGCTTTACTGTCACTCAGTTCAGTCACTTAATCCCTATAACTGACCCAGCTACACCCCTCCTGGCGCTATCTAAGCAGAATAGACTTCAAGTCAGCCTTGTTACTGCTTGATTCCTAGAACTGACTCAGGCTTTCCCTTCCTGGGGTGGACTCAAAATTATTTATACATCTCACTCCCTCCACAGAAATAACTCAGCAGCTCATCCACTTTGTGGAATAGATTTACCTATAGAAAGCAGAAACTTTCCATCAAAATCACCTGAAGTCATGCAAAAAAACTTTCTTCATGAAGGTTCCAAGGTCTCTCTCTGGATATCTCCACTGACAGTCTGGCCAACGTGGTCTTTCTTTTGTAAACTTAATTTTTCTCACTGAAACCACTCACTCTCTTGGTATATTTTTTTCACCATCCAGCTGCTCAGACCCAGAAGGGCTTGCACTCTAGCTCTATTCCCCAAAACAATACCATCTGCAAAGTCTCTCTTGCTAGTAACATCATGTATTATTTAAGTTGCTCCAGAGAAACAAAACATACAGGAAAAAGTATATGTATATAAATATGCATTTTACAACCACGAATTAGTAAGGGGGGAAAGAGATAAAACAGAGAAAGACAAAGAATATTTTATTTATTTTATTTTATTTTTATAAAGTAGTTCACAATATTTGATTACATTTAATATTCATACACCAATCCCACCACCATTATACCTTCCCACTACCATATTTTGGATGTTTTCATCCTTAACCCCAACCCCTGCCCCAAAG
Organism: Sorex araneus; assembly: GCF_027595985.1. Lineage (NCBI taxonomy): Eukaryota > Metazoa > Chordata > Mammalia > Eulipotyphla > Soricidae > Sorex > Sorex araneus. The sequence continues at coordinate 10,649,083 of NC_073308.1, forward strand.
AAAAACTTAAATAATTTATTTTGTATTGTTTGTTATGAGTAAACTGCTAAAAATGCTCCAAAAAACTTTCCTTAAAGAAAAGTGTGTGAATATTGTTGTATTTCACTCAGGGGCCATTGAGCCCTTCTATAAGAGATCACTAACATGCTGTTACAGGTTGAGTCTTTTGTGCATGCATATATACATACATGCGTGTGTGTGTAAATATGTTTCCTCTAAGATTGCTTGCCTTCTACTTTAAACCCCATCAAATGTGGTGCACTAATCTTGGAGTATGAGTGATGTGAGATATGAAATGTCATTCTCTGCTATGAGGTCCAGAAATAGGTTCACTCATGAGTGAGGCTTGGCCTGAATGTGTGGAGAGTAGCCGTGAGCATGGTGATGGTTGAGTTCTAGAAATAGAAAGACAAAGAGTTTGTTTAAGTTTGTCTCACTGAGTGTGTATGTTGGCAATTCTAAAGTCTGTAGGATATATTGACAAACTGGGAACAGTCAGAACAACTTGAGGTAATAATTCAAGTCTCAAGGCTGCTTGCTGGCAGAATCCTCCTAGCTTGGATGTGGGGTTCGTGTTTGGTCTATTCAGACCTTGAATTGACTAATTGCAATTTGCTCACAATGTGGAAGAGTTCAAATGACTCAAGGGTCCACCAATTTTCCAATATTTGCTTCATCCTCAAACTACTTTCACTGAAATAAATAGCTGGACATCATGATGACCTAGCCAGATGATATAGAATTAACAATCACAGACAGAGAGACAGAACACGGTGAATGCAACTTTTTTTCTGTCACTGGCATTGCCTTGAGTAGTTGCATAAGCATCATGCTCTGGCTTCAGTCAGGCTTGGTCAGAAGCTAGGCCTAGCAGCCAGGAACATAACCATCATATATGCCTTACAATTTCCCCTTTATGGTAGATCTCTTCCAGTCTTCCTTTGACTAGCAGCTCTGCATACATAGTCCATAGTCCATAGTGTCAATCACACCATAGCAGCATGTCACAGACAAACTATTACCTCCACTGTGGCAGGATCCCCTTGACAGGTTGAGGACAAAAATGTCCATCCTGATGCAGGGGAAGGAGGTTGCTATTTTGATACTGATATGTTTGGCTTCACTTTCATTTCCAACAAGGAGTGGGATATGTCTTAGGAAACATTGGATGTAATCACTATACCCACCCCACCCTCAGAGGCATCCTATTCTACAGAGAGCACAGCCTTCCAGAGTGCCTCATTTACAAACATTATGGCTTGTGGGTTGTACCAAAGACACAAATTGTGTGGAGAGATAAAACTAGTATTTATAGCATGTGTAAATGAATATTTTCTGGACAGTGAAAACTCACTAGGGGATAAAGCCAACAGGAGTCTGCTCCTGATTTGCTTCCCAATTCTAGGTTTTCTGTTCTGTTTCCTTCCCTGCCCACGCAGAGCCCTGGCAGCCTAAAACCTCCAGAACCCAGCCACTGTCATACTCAAGGCCATTCTTCACACACTCGGACAAGCCTCAACCATGAAAGAACCAACAGAGAAACCCAGTTATGTGGGGCCTGTGGCTGAGATCTCTGAGCCTGCTTGGATCAGGACTGGGCCCCCTCTATCCAGTTTTCCAGTAGCTTGGCAGCCATACGCACAACCCCTCTACCCCTCAGGCACCATGTAATCTCATCAACATCCAAGATCCAGGGACTATAAAATAAAACTCCTGGAAGAGAGTAGTGCAGTATTTCCTGGACCTCCTACACTCTAGCCCACAGATGTACCTAAAGTAGCACAGTGTGTTTGGTTTTAACATACTTGCTTGTACTCTTGTATATACGGGCTTAAATGGCCCCAGAATAAAATACAACAACTTTCACACACTTCCCCCTTATTGTGGTGAGAAGATGCTTTCTAATTCAGTGGGTGTTTGAATATTATCTGTAATGAGCTAATGTGAACTGTAGCACTATCATCCCATTGTTCATAGATTTGCTCCAGTGGGCAACGGTAACATCTCCATTGTGAGACTTGTTCCTGTTTTTGGCATATCAAATACATCATGTATTAAATTTATCAGTTTAAATGTGAACTGCTTTATGAAAATAAAATGTTTAAAAATCGTAAAAAATTAAGAAAGTTTATGATTATCACATCATAAAACTGAATGTTATGGCTCTAAAATCTGAGATTCTAAAATACTGACAAAACGGAAGAAATTAGCAAAATGCATTCAGAATGGTGGAGGGGAAATTCTGAAGGATGAAAGTAATTTTCCAAAGTTAATGAAAAACAGTTTTATGGTCATCACTTTAAACATCATATTTATTGTATATAAATTTATTTTGTAGATGTTATAAATAAGTAACAACAATAAAACCATCATATCCACAGAACTACATAATAATATGCTAATTTTAGTTTTTTGTAAATAGGAGTTGGGCCTGGCTAATATGGAGACATAGAACTCTACTTCTAATTAACAGTGTGACCCTAGGAACTCCCTTACCTAGTACTGTGAGGTCACAGAGATAATATCAGTGCTTTGGAATATCAAAAATATTGGATGCCAATACTATGAAACAACCACTGTTTCATCTGTTTTTGCTAGTGCACACACTTTTTATGTGTAACATACTGTTGTGTCCTCAATTTTAACTTCCCAGCACAGAAATCATATTCTGACAGGAAAACTGAGGTTAAAAGAGCAAAAAAAATTTGCCAAAGTCACAGACATGCTGTTCTTATATTCCTGTTTTGTTTCTTATTGATAATGGTTCTCCAAGCCATTCAGTCATAAAGGGGACCAAAGAGAAGCATGCCCAGGATACAATTCAGAGCAATACAGGGTGCAGATAAAAAAGTAAACCGTGTGTGAAGTCAAAATCAAGCCAAGAGTAGAAGCCAAGAGTAGAAGGAGTAGAAGCAATTCCAATTGCAACTGATAGTAGTGAAATCTGCCTAGTCATGGTTTTTCTCAAAGCTAGCAAAGAGTCTTCTTACAGTCCAGATGTCAGCTGTGGTCCTGTATCCAGAGAAGATGCAGGGCTCTCTGGAGGAAGAACTCAGGTCAAGAGGAGGGTGGCTATTTTCTAGACAATGAATGTTTACATCATAAGTTATTGAAAGTTAACAATTGGCCTTTTTGGACTCTTGTTCCTCATCTAGTTTCAAGGACGAGGTCAAAACCTCACTTCTCTAGGCAGGAACTTAGTATGCATTTGTGAGCGCTAACTCAGGATAATTTGGGAAATGGTGAAATGGACACACTCTGCAGTGGGACTTCATGTCCGTCTCAAGCATCCACTGATGGTCATTGTTAAAGAAATGCTTTAACAGTGGGAAGGGAACAAGACAATGGTGGATGTATGGGCTATACATGTAGGGACCCAATAGGAATGGAGCTGACCCCTGGATGAGATGGATGACTAAGATCAACAGAGTCACACCCCAAATAGGTGCAGACAGACCCAAGTGAGCCCTAGTTCACCACCTCATCATCTAGTCATTGCAGTATGATGAGCAGGGCGGTTTCTCAATGTCCCAACCCGCTCTGTGGGCTTTCTTGCAAGCATTCCTGGTAATCATATGCAATAAGTAATTTTATTATATAATCTGAAACTGTCAGTCATACACCTAAGTTCCACCAAAATTCTACCTGAAAGTGGTAATAACACTGTGGGAATTTCCCTCTAAAAAGAAAAAAGAGAAAGAACACAGGGCGGGGCGGGGGTGGGTGGGGGGGAGAAGTATTGCATATGCCTGTAGGGAAACTAGGTCAGGTATTAGAATGCCAAAGGTTTGCAAAAGTTGCCCAGGACAGAATAGAATAAAGAGCAGATGAACCTCTGTCATCCTCAAATATGCACCAGACCAGGACAGAATAAGAGTGTCTGGGAGTTTTACATGCAGGGGAATCATGGGCAAAAACAGATAGGTCAGAACTTTATATTCTAAGGGTGCCTTTTGATAGCTATCTAAAATAATCCAGCCTCTGATCTTCATGCACCTATTGAATGTTGATGTGATTACCAATTTTCCTTAATCTTTCTGTAAACAAATGCTCACTTGTTGGGAGCCAGGAGCATTCATATAAATATTTGATTACATTTAATATTTGAACACCAATCCCACCACCATATTTTGGATGTTTCCATCCCAAACCCCAATCCCTGCCTCAAAGCAGAACCAAAATAACTTATTTTGTATTGTTTGTAATGAATAAACTGCTGAAAATGCCCCAGAAAACTTTCATTAGGGGAGACTGTGTAAAGACTGTTGTATTTCACCCAGGGGTCATTGAACCCTTCTATAAGAAATTACTAATATGTTGTTTTAAGCCCCATCTAATGTGGTGCACTACTCTTGGAGTATGAGTGGTGTGAGGGCTGTACGGTCCAGGAATAGGTTTACTCATGGGTGAGGCTCGACTCAAGCATGTGGAGAGCCACCATGAGCATGGCTGGCAGCGGTTAAGTTTTGGAGGAATTTTGCTGCCAGGGCTGGGCCCCTGGGCCAGGGAGGGGCCTCACCTGCTCCCCCCGAGTACCCCTGCAGTACCAGACTGCAGCAGACTGGTACGGGGTGCAGTGGCAAGGCTATGGTGTGTTGTTCTTTAATGCTTTCTTCCGAGAGAGGACAAGGAGTGAGAAACTTTCCTGCCTCACAGGTCACTGACACTCTCTTGTGAAGCTGTGTCCTTGGTGAGCTTTGTGAGAATAGCCAAAAAATCCCATTAATGTTACAAAAGAGTGAACTGTGTTGGAAAACAAAGGGGAAAATGAAAACTACCAAAAAGTATAACTTCTCGCGTTTTACAATGTTAAGCAATTTATTTCTCTAGTCAAAAAATTCTACATTTGGGGGGAAATATTAAAATGGATTTTATTTTATCTTTAAGTCAGATTAAAATAGTTTATATATTCTTTCAACTCTATCTTAGAGCTGATGCCATGAAAACCTCTCTTCATGTTTTATTGCCAAGAAACTGATGCCAGCGGAGTCCCCAGATGACTTCTGTGAAGTGGGGAGAAGAGAAGGTGAAGAGAGGTGGCAGACTCATGGGAGCTGCTGTTTCCTGTCTATCCCGCTCTCCCTCCCGGAATGCCTGGGGAATCCAGGGTTGTGAGCCTTGCTCCTTGCAGGAAAGGAGTCTCAGTCCTGGATCACTTAGGCCTTTCGATCTTGCCTTTCTCTCAGAAAATAATTTCAGTAGAAGAGCAGCAGTATAATAGCTTTTATTTAGAAGCTTTTGAGGAGAGGGAGGAAGAGACAGACAGACAGACAGACAGACAGACAGACAGACAGACAGACAGACAGACAGAACACATTCAAGAGAGAACATGGGTTTCTCCAGAGTAGAGAGGGAGTCCCAATACACATCCCAGCACTAGACATGGAAGCATGAAAGTATGAAAGATGTGTCACCGCATCTCCTGAGGGGGGCAGGCAACACATGTGCTCAATGTGCTCAGGCACCACACGTGCTCAGCAGCAACACTGGGTACATGGGCTGGGACAGCTTATGCATGTGCTTCCTTTGTTCAAGTTGGCTTTTATAGGCTTTCTACCCAGGTGAGAGTCGCTTGCGGGGTCAGTTGCCAAGGGGTGGAGTTGGGAATAATTGGTGGTCTTCTTTGATACTCCTTTCCTGGACTTTGTCCCTGCAGGGGCTTTTCTAGGATAGGGGCCCTGCATTTTCTGGTGCCACGTAAAGGTCTTACCAGGCCTTAGTCCACAAGGTGATCTTGACAGCCTTTGGGCTAACTGATTTTATTGATTTCCAACTATTCATTGCCATGGGGGCCCTTCTCTATCTACACACCTGTATGCTTCAAAATCATCTGATTTTTCTCATCCTCTATTCATATAAGTAATGTGTAAATAACACATCCGAAAGTAATATGTTGAGAATGGAACATAGATGTTCATATGTGCTGCCCATATGTCACCATTGTTGATTGATTGAGTCAAGGCATTTTAAAATTTAGACACACTTATTTCAATTTCTTTAACTTTTTATCTAATTTTTAATTTATATGCAAGACAATTACTTTGTGAGGTTATACAGTTCTATGAGTTTCACAAAAACCTCAGTTATGTAATCACTACCACAAGCAAGAAATATGGAATTTTCATCCTTTTACTCTCCATTACTGTACAATGGTTTATAGTCAAGTCCTTAATAAAATCCTTCAAGCTCCCCTGCATGCATTCTTAATTTTTCATGGAGATATTTTATTAACTCAAGTGCATGCACAATTTTGCTTCTCTCATTGCATGCTTACTTTAATCCTATCTAGGATTTGTTCTCTCTGGCTTATTTCTATAGTGTAGGATAACATTGCCAGAGGTAGCTTAGGTTTATTTGGGTTACTCCCACCACAGTGCTCCCATTCCTCTGTGTTTATTTGTAACTTTTTTATTTGTGGTCAGTTGACTTGTAAATATAGTTTTCCTCTTCTCTTTAAGTCTTTTGCATAGTTTATTCAGAGTCATGTCCTTTTTGTATGGGCACAAGAAGACAGTAGTAAATGCTATGCTTTTGTAACCTGGGAGTCATTTGACTCTAAATGGTATTTTCCTCCTGGGCATCTGTTCTCTTGACCTAAGATTCAGCTTCTCTTACTTCCTAGTGCCCCCAAAGGCAGGGTCCCAATGAGAGATTGGATGGACCCACGGCAAGCGGTGAGTTATGTGCTACCCTGGCATCGAGATGGGCCTGTGCAAAGTGCCTAATGCTTAACTATAAGTTAAGAACTTGGTCATGGACAAATGCTGTCATGATCCAAAAAGTAATAACTAGATTTGGACCCTGCTAGGGTTAGGAATGATTAATCTGGCCTGAGTGCTGTAGTCTGAGTCTGTGGCAACATGTTCCCAGGAGAGCTACCCTACAAGCATCAATGTATCTCTTACTGTGTCCATACAAAAATAACTAGCATTAAGATGAGTTTTTGAGTTTGTGGACTGAGGAAAGGAGAAAAACACCTTAAGAGGTATTTTGAGAGAGACAAGTGGGGAAGAGGCAAAAAAGGGGAGTCAGGGACAGAAGCCGTCAGAGTAGAATCCAGAAAGGAGGGAGAGCCCAGGCTGCAAGATGGAGTGCGGAGAGATGAGCAGGAGAGACAGGAGGAGACAGGAATGAGGGACAGTGTGAGACTAGAATGGGGCGTTCAGAGAGACTGGAACAGGAGCGTGGGGAGAAAGGAATAAATGGCTACTGATCAATCAACTGGCTTGGCCCTCACTTCCTCTTCCATTTGCCCCATGGCCCGGGCTGCTCCAGCTGGGCGATTGGCTGGGGACCACCCCTGAACCCAGGCACTGATGAGGAAAGCCGCCCGGGCTCTCCCCTGGCTTCCCTGGAAGATTTTTTACAATATAGTAACATCTTGTGTTTTAAATCCCTGAATATTAGGTAGATGGACAATGATCTGGAGCTTGTCTCTTCCTTCATGGGCATGTAGTGCCAGTTCTGTGTTTGCTGACTGACGTCCTCATTGTCATCTATTGGATTTGCAAAGAAACCTTTCCACTGAAAATATGTACTCTGGTTTACTAGTGAATAATATATAGAAGGGTCAGAAAGATTGTTCCATAGTTGGAATCCTGCCTCACGAGCGGGTGGGGAGAGGACAGCTGGAATAGACAAGGGATCACTAAGAAAATTATGGTTGGAAGGATCAGTCGGGTTGGGAGATGTGTGCTGAAAGTAGATAAAGGAACAAACATGATAACCTCTCAGTATATTGCAAACCATAATGCCCAAAAGGAGAGAGAGAGTATGGGGATTATTATCTGCCATGGAGGCAGAGGAAGGGTAGGGAAGGGGGCGTATGTGCACTGGTGGAAGGATGTGCACTGGTGGAAGGATGAGTGCTTGATCATTGTGAGATTGTAACCAAACATGAACGCTTGTAACTATATCTCATGGTGAATCAATAATTTTTTTTTAAAAAAGAATTTACATTTGTTATTCTTACAGTGTATGCAGGTACTACACTGTTCTTCTATGGCTTGCAGTAATGACATATTCTCATACATTAGATAAAATACAACAGAATCAAAAGAAAAAAATATTTGACAAGAAAGTTTGTTACAAAGTCAAAATTCAAACGTCCTGAGCCAAGATCTGACTGAACTCTTGTTCTGTGACTACTTTGGGAACATTTCCTCCCTTGAATTAGTTTCTCCTTTAACACATCTATAAATATACCAAATACTTTGTTTTCTTTCTTTGCCTAGAGTCACTATTGAAAATAATTTTCCATTTCTTTTAGTGCTCCAGCTAATCTATCATACTGCTCTTGCTGGCCTCTGCTTCATTTCGCCTCTGTTCGTTCTTAGAAATTGCCATTGTGAAGTCTTAGAATGATGTGATAAATGTCATTGACAGTGTGTACCTAATGGTGTACAATCACTTGAGTAAAAGAGTAGTCAAAAGTTTGAGAAAATCACAAGTTGTATGTATCTCTGTAGATTTTACTTTTCTGGACTTCTGTGTGAAAAACAGTCCTATATTGAATAACATGTCTAGAACAAATTCACCTTGAAACTTGAATTTTATATAAACTGAATACAAATTTTTTATTTTCCCTTTCCCTCAAGCTGTGGAAGCCATTGATTAATTTTCTGTATTTGTTAGTTTTGCTGCTTTAGTTAGTTTTTAATTTTGTTAGTTTAGTTTGTTAGTTTTGCTATATCCTATATATGGAACCATGCAGTATTTGTCTCCCTGTGACTGAATTATTTCACTTATATCATAACATCTTCTGAATTCAAACAAGTTCTAAATGAAAAATATTCTCTTTGTTAAATATGGCTAAGTCATATTTCATTGTGTACACATTTTATCTACCCATTTATTTATTTATAGACATTTATATTCTTTTCTTAACTTGGTTATTGATTATGAAAGAGTGCAAGAATTTCTTTAAAAATTCCTATTTAAATTATTTTAAATACACCCCCAGAAGCTGGACTCTTACAATCTTCTCATTTTTCTTTTCTTCTTTTTTTGATAAAATGCCTGTAGTGTTCTAGATAATCAAAATTTTATTGTATTTTCCTGACCATTAATGATGAGTACCTTTCCATATATCTATTGGCCGTTTGTATGTCATCTTTGTAGAAAAGTAAGTTAAAGTCCTCTACTAGAGTTATTTGTTTGTTTTTGTGATTGAGTTGTAGAGTTCCACAACCATTTGTTGAAAAAATATTGTTTTTTCTGTATCCAACTCTCTTGCAATCATTGTTCAAAGTAATTCATGTAAAATATTTTCTTTACACGGAAATAAAATTAATTCTCATCATAAACACTCTTTGACCAATTTATTATTGAATAGTACTTTAGTATTGTCTCAAGACAAAGATGAAATAGTTAATACAGTCTACTTGTAATTTACCATTTTGTACTATGTCTATAGGCATATAGGAATCAGGTTAAATTTGGGGGCACAGTCTTTGGTTAAATAAATATGTATTATTTAGCTTTAAAAAGATTGAAATCATTCTATTTTTCAGAACATGCATGGAACTTAAAGATATTATGCTGAATGATTGCCAGTTAGAAATAAAGGGATAGATGCAGAATTATTTCAGTCATATGTGGACACAGTAAGGTAGGATGGAAGGACCAGAGGTAGCACAGTAGAAAACCTGATCCACACAATTGAGGTGGGGTAATAAAGTAGGGGCTTGAAGGTCCTTGGGAAAGAGAAGTGAGTACAATGATGATGGTGTGGGGTTGGGATTATGTATATGGGGAAATACCTCTAAGAGCATTAAAAATCACAGAACATTCATTTCAAAAAATATTTATTTCCTTTTGGTCACACTCGGTCATGCTCAGAAATGACTCCTTGCTCTGAACTCAGAAATTACTTCTGGTGGTGCTCAGGGGACTATATGGGACGCCAGGGATCAAACCCAGGTTGACTTTGTGCAAGTCAAATGCCCTCCTTGCTGTGCTGTTGCTCCAGGCCCTCAGTGAAACTTTTTTAAGTAAAAAACTTGTTGGAAAAATGAGTAATATTGGGAATCTATTAAGAATAGTGCCATAGAAAGCATAAGAGCAATATTGCTCTCTTATTATGAAAAGTGCAAGTACACATGCCAAACATGTAACATTTTCACATTTCTTTGGATAGATGCCTATAGCTGATATTGATGCACCAGTTCTATAAGTTTTTGTAAGACTCCATTGTGGCTGAACCAAGTTACACGTTTTATGGTGTATATAGCTTATAAAGAGTTTTGTTTGGTTTTATGGTTACACCTGTGGTGCTCAGGGTTCTCTGATCAGAGATCATCCGGGGTGCTGTTTGGAGTGTCCTATGTTGTGTCAGACATGGAATTCAGGTCAGCCACATACAAGGCAAGTGTTCAACCAGCTGTACTATTTCTCTACCCCATATGAGGTTTTCCTTGATATTAACTATTAATCCAAGTGTTCATTGATGAATGACCGAATAATGAAAATATAAATATACATACAAGTAACTAGTACTCAGGAAGATAAAATCTGCCACAACATGGATACAACTTGAGGTATTTCTGCTATGTGAAAGGATCCAGAAAGACAAACATTGTGCAATGTCACTTATGTGTGAAACATAAATAAACAAAGCAAAACAAAAATTTATCTTTAGAGTCTGACTATAGTGAAGTGAGTGAGCATAGAGTGAATGGGGTGGAAGTAATAAATGGAAGTAATAAATGGTAGTAAATGACAACTAGACCTTTAGCTAATGGGTATAGCATAGTTAATACATTTGCCTATAAACTTTTCTCTACTGAAACTTTTACAGCATTGTAAACTAATGCCACCTTTATTTAAAATACATGTGTATATATTTATATAGAGAAAGTGGCACAGATCCATATGAATTTGTAAATATTTATTTAGATATATTTATTTTTGGTTGTAGTTGGGCAATATGGTTGTAATAGTATTAAAGTTTTTTTAATTGAATCACTGTGAGGTACATAGTTACAAAGTAGTTCATGATGGGGGGTTTATCATGCAATGTTCCAACACCTGTCCCTTCATCAGTGTACATATTCAGCCATCAATGTTCCAAGTTCTTTTCCTCCTGCCTTGCCCCTTCTCAAACCCTCTCACTCCTCACCCTGCCTGCATGGCATACTATCTCTTTCTCCCTCTCTCTCTTCATTTTTAATCAATTATTTAAATTTTGTTTAAAAAATTATTTCTTTTTAAAAGACACCATGATTTGCAAAGTTGTTTATAATTGGTTTTCAGGCATATAATATTCTCACCTCCAGTACCCAAACCCCATGAGCCCATCTCTCCTTCAGTGATTGAAGGTTTCATCCTATCCCCTGAAACTGACTCCTTGATATTTTCCATTTTGATTCTTGGATTTTGCGTCCAATGCTTTCCCTAGTGTTAGGTCTGCTGGTTTAGACATACAGATACCACACCTCTATCTGCAGATGACTCAAGGCTCCTCATTAGTTTCAGACCTATTCTTTTTGCTTACCTTCTCAATTTCCCTCCTTCATTGGCATTTTTGTTTCTATGATCTGGAGTCAATATTTTACCTATATTTGATACTTGCAATTTCATGACCTAATTCCATATATACCAGAGATTATGAAAACATTCAGTATTTGTCCTTCTGACTTATTTCATTTAACATGAGCTCCTTAAGTTACATCCAAGTTGCAAAAAATATTGCATGATTTCAACATTTCTTGTGGTTGCATAGAATTCTACTGTATATATGGATCATGATTTTGTTATCCACTCCTCTGCTGTTGGACACTGAGGTTGTTTCCATGTACTGGCTATAGTACTTAGGACTGCAATAGACATAAAAGTATGCATGTATTTTTTAAATATATCTTCATATAACGTTTTTGTGTCTTGGGAATAGATAACAAGTACTGGGATCAGTGGATCATATGGGAGCTCTATTCTTATTTTTTTGAGGAACTTATGTATTGTTTTCCATAGGAGTTGAACCAGACAATATTCCCACAAATAGCATGCATAAGAATTTGGGTTTTTTTGAGATGAACCGAGAGCCGTGGCACGAGAAGCAGAGCCTGCGCGCCTATTGACTGTGATCCTGAGGTCTCCTAACCCATTTTGGCACCAGAGCGGATGCTTGAGCCATGCATTTTGACTGTGAACTGAGCTACAACCTTGTGCAGCCCGGGGAGGGATTTTTTTCCCTCTCCACCCCATTTTTCTGAGCGAAAATGGCGGCAGCGGCAGCAGCCACGCGGTGAGAGCCACCCTCTAAGACCCCTCCACCAGGAGGTAGGACATTCTTTAGTGACATAGCCTGTAGGTGGTCCTGGGAGGGGAGGTGTTCCCGGCGCGCCTTCGGCCCAGAGATGAGCCGAGAGCCGCGGCACGAGAAGCAGAGCCTCCGCGCCTATTGACTGTGATCCTGAGGTCTCCTAACCCATTTTGGCACCAGAGCGGATTCTTGCAGCCATCCATTTTGACTGTGAACTGAGCTAAAATATTAGAAACCCAAAACCGCTCGGCCACTATTGCGGCCGTGCGGACTCAAAGTCTCCACTCTTACCAATGAAGAGAAATTATTAGATGATGCCTATTCGGCAGGCCTGATTGTTGGGGAAAATTTCCAATCAATAATAGTGAGTTCTGTATGGAAATATGAAATGTACTCAATATATATAGAGAATAATGGGAATATCATTAGCTACTTAGATGGGGCGGGGTGGGAGGGGGGTGTATTGGGGTTCTTGGTGGTGGAACGGGTGCACTGGTGAAGGGATGGTGGTTTAATCAATTTGACTGTGACTTAAACCTGAAAGCTTTGTATTTTTTTCTTGTTTTCACGGTGGTTCAATAAAATATTTCTTTAAAAAAAAAAGAATTTGGGTTTTTACCATATCTTCACCAATAGAGATTGTTTCCAGAGTTCTTGATATATGCCATTCTCACTGTTGTGACGTGTTATCTCATTGTCACCTTAATTTGTGTCTCCCTAATCACTGTTACTGTATCCCATTGCTCATCGATTTGTTCGAGCAGGCACCAGTAGCGTCTCTCGATTGTGAGACTTATTTGTTACTGTTTTTGGCATATCCAATACAAGACGGGTAGCTTGCCAAGCTCTGCTGTGTGGGCTCTATACTCTCGGTAGCTTGCTGGGCTCTCTGAGAGGAGTGGATGAATCGAACATGGGTCGTCCGCGTGAAAGGCAAACGCCTTACCGCTGTGCTATCACTCCATCTCCTTAATAAGTTCCAATTAATATTTGTTATACCAGAGGCTTGCAGATAAGACATCTGTTGCTCAGATTATTTCTTTTATCATGAGGTGTTATAAGACTATGACAAGGTGGATTTAAACTAATCGTTCCATTTAGTTTACTGAGATATGTCACTGTAAAAGGTCAGTAAAGTGTGTTTGTTGCATTCAGTGACTTCATATGAAGTTTGATCAGTAATAATCTCATGGCAGCATGTCAGAAGGTGGTGAGTCAGACAGTTTGACGCCCTAATTTTTGAGCTGGGCTTGATTAGACGGGAGCCCTTGGGATCCTGGGCCCCAGACTTTCCATCTAGAGCCTGTTCATAGTACAATTCACATTTTTATATGCCTACTGCTCATTCATGCAATTTTAATACTAAGTTATGATTTCACAGTATGTTATCTATGATCCAGGTTTTGGCCCATATTTGGCCCAAATCTTCCTTATTCCTTTCTTATTGTGCTATATTGGAATGTAAATAGAATTCTGAATTTTATAAATTGTTTTACACATCATCATATGTTTTTTATGAAGAAAACAAATGCCTTGATAAATGCCTGGTTCAACTAATATGTAATCTTTCATATTACTTATTCATCACAACACCACAATGGGGAAAATAAAAGTGTCTTTAGCTGATGATCAGAGTTTCTAATCTTTAATAAGATTGTTATAATTTAATCATTTTAATAATGATTTAGGGCTTTAATAATCTAAAGAGATCTAGTAAAATAAATTGGCATTCACTTCATGCCTGGGGAATGATTTAGAAACCAGAATCTGAACCACTGAATTACACTGTATTTCTATTGAAGTCATTAAGAGAACTATTACCTAAATTAAATTATGACCTGGTGGTCCCAGAACATGGCTCTATTGAATGACATATGCTTTTCCACTAAGTGTTGTCAAAAAAGATGTTGAATCTAGATAAAATCACTAGGGTACTACTTACAAGTCCCAAGAGTAGGCTATCATCCAAGATTTCAAAAATATTTGAGCGGTAGGTGACTCCAAGTATGGTGCTCAGGATCCCTTCCTGATGGCCTGGGAGCCTATTTGCACTGTGAATTGCACTAGTGCCTCCTCTGTGCAGAGCCTGCTTTCCACAGTGTCCTTCATCGCCTCGTCCTCAGAAAATGTTTGTCTCAGGAGAGTTGGGTACTGACAGGGAGAGATTATTGGAAAATACACTACAACAGGGTGTCAGGGCATGGGAAGCACATCAGGGTGGAGGATAGTCATTTTCCTTTTCCCCTTCAATTCACTTTGATCGGGCATTCACTCTCCCACTGAAAGTTTTACTCATCTCCAGCTCTTCATCTCAGAACTTTTAGTCAATGTTCACCAGTGGAGTTGAAATATGTCCCTCTGAACACAGCAGAAAACTGGATTTTCTTTTCTGATGCAAACAATTCCCTGAGCTTTTGCTTAAAAAATATTTGATTTTTATTAAGACACCATCATTTACAAAGATATTCATAACAGTTTTTCCAGGCATATAATGTTCCAACACCAATCCCACCACCGGTGCCCCTTCCCTCCATGAGTGTCCCCAGGTTCCCTGCCACCCTCCAATCTACCCCCTTGGCAGGCATATAACAAGTTTGTTTCATATTCCTTGCTCCAATAAAAGAATTAAGAAATAATCAAATGAAAGTATCAGAAACTAAATCAACAAAATCAATTTTTACCAATGGATTGCTACTTACATTATTTTAACCCTTGTAAATAAAGAAATTCAAACTAATACAATATAATATGCTCCTGTTCTCATTCACGTAAGTTTTCAACTCTTACATCTAAACATTGCACTAAATTTTATTTTGTACTTGACTCTTATTGTAATAATCATATCTTTCCTGTCATAAATGAAGGTTTTTTGTCCCATCAGCAAGCATAGAACAGATTTATTTCATATTACTTGGTTCCCACAATTTAAAAGAATGACAAATAGAATTATTAGAGAATAAATCAATAAAAGTCAATTTGTTATGATTAATTGCTATACTTTTTTTAAGAAAAAGAAGACACTTTAATTATGCATGTAATGTTGATATAGAAGCTATCAGGGCATGAATGGTTAAATGGTTAAATGATTAAATGGTTAATCCGGTAGAGGACAACTGTATGTACCATAAGTGAGTACCATACTCAATGCCTCATGATGGGAAGTTTCTCCTATCCTTAAAAGGAGCTCTTTTAATGCTTCTTACAATATTGATTTGGAGGCTATGAATTTCCTAAATTGTTGCCTGTCCATGAAGCTCTATGCAATTCTTTCAAATCCAAGTGATAATCCAACTGTCTAGAAGATTCTTGGTGAGGTGTTCATTTTTATTGAGAGTTTGTCCTCTATTCTTCCATATTCTTCTGGCTTGTAATCTCATTAGGAGACTTCTGATACATTTTACAGATATTCTTTTTTTTATGTAAGTTCCTATTTTGATCCTTCTGCTTTCAAGATTCTGCCTGTATATTTGAATTTTGTCATTTTGAGTATAATGTGCCTTGGAATTTTCAAATTCCAAGTGAAAATAAACACTTAGGGCTATGTTATTGCCCTTTTTTTTTTACAAGGATCATTTGGCCTCTTGGATCTCAGTGCCTATAATCTTCAACCCCAGAAAGTTCCTATCAGTGATGACTTTAACTATTGTTTCTCCATCACATTAGCATTTCTGCTCTTCAGGGACTCTGATGATTCTTGTTGTTGCTCTTGAACTCATCCCATAGTTCTCTGGTATGGGGTTCATTCCCTTTCAGACCATTTTTAATTTTCTGCTGTTACCTATCAGTTTCTTCCTTCTCATGTTGGAGCTCCTTGACTTTTTGCTCATCTAGTTTTTGTCATAGCTTCTGTTGCCTCTTTTTATATCGCCTACCATGTTCTTCATTTCTGACTGTAGTTTGTTTTTTTTTCCATTTCAACTCTCATACTTTCCTGAGCTTTGTTGACTCCCTGTGCTACTGTTTCCTTGAACTCATTGAACATCTTCATCAGTGTCACTAAAGACTGCCTGAGGATTTACTGGTACTGGTAATGTCTTTGATACTATTCTTGCTCATTGAGCTTGGTGGATTTCTACATGTTTTCACTATTGGTTTTCTAGCAGTCTTGCTGTGCAGAGGTTGAATCTTTGTAGTAATTCCCCCTGGAAGGTGCTGAGGGAGTAATCTAGAGGTTTCTTGTCTTCTCTGCCCATCCTCACAAGATGACAGGAAGGGTGGGACTGTGATCAGCAAGTCATGGCTCCTGCACTCTCTCTCCACCCCCTCTATGACATCTTTATATGTCTTGGTTATACAGTTCTTAATTTCAGTGTCTGTTGTGCAAATATCTTCTCCAATTCTGTAAGTTGTTTATTTCTTCTGTTTATATTTTCTTTCAACATGCAAGTTTTTCAATAACATAGCCCTAAGTGTTTATTTTCACTTTCATTTCTCTTATTATTGGGATCAATTTTCATATAATGTTATGAAATTTCCATATATTGTCTTCTATATTTTATGGTTTGTGTAGGCATCAAGATCTTCAGTGTATATTTAATGTATTTAGTATATATATGGAGTTAGAGTATTCCAGTGTCATTATTTCAATGTTATAAAAATTTCTCAACACTACTTGTTGAAGAGACTCTCCTTTCTCAATTATATCATCTTGGATTCTTTGTCATAAATTAGATATTTATAAACCTTTCTTTTTTGTTTGAGGTGCCACTCAGTGATACTCAGGATTAACTGCTGGTTCTGAACTCAGGGATCACTCCAGGTAGGGCTCTGGGACCATATTGGGGTGCTGAGATTGAGATCTGATTGACTGCGTGTAAGAAGACAAGCACTTTACCCTACCCACTGCACTATAGCTTTGCCCCAATTTCTGAAGTTTCAATTCTGTTTCATTGATCTGTGTGAAAACCTGTGCCTCTATTTTTCTTTTGATTTCTCAGGATTCTCATAGCATTTTGTTTATTTGTTGCTAGCTTTTGTACCACACCTGGAAGTACTCAGGGCTTACACCTGGTTCTATACTCAGGGATCACCCCTGGTGGGGTTCAGGGTATGAGGAATTAAACCTGGGTGGGTTGCCTATGTGTCCTGACCATTCCAGCACAGACATTTTAGATCTTTGATAATTCCTGCATAAAATTTGGTATTGTTTTTAATTATCTAAAAAAGATTTTTAGGAACAGCTCCCTTGGTAGAGTATATTTCTAGCACACGTCAAGTCCTGAGCTTAATGCGTGTACTGGTGGCCACTGAAAACTACTGGGGTCAGACAATATACTCCCAGTTACAAAGTCTAAACTCTGAGGCCGACTTGGACCCAGGCAATGCACTCAACACTGCCCAGCATAGAATAGTAAAAGTAGCAGGCATTGAACTTCCCAGGCACCTGATGGCCCAGTCACTATTAAAGAAAATGAAATCCATAAAATATTATTGGGATTTTAAGTACAATTTTTCTTTTATTTGTAGCTTATTTATATTTATCTAACTTTGTTGGGAATTTTATATGTTAATTTAAATCACAGATTCTTCTTCAACATTTTAAGATAATTGTGGGGTCCCATTCTGTCCCGCAGGGAGGACCCCTCGTGGGGCTAAGGAGGGGACGTAACCGAATGAACAGACGCAGAGCCAGAAGGAGGAGGAGAGAGAGAGAGTTTATTAACAGCAGTTACAATACTTATACCTCTTGGTGGGAGGGGGCGGTATGCATGCTTGGACCCCCATAGGAACAATAGTAAAATGCAGATCAGGCATGGGCGTTGGGCAGATCAGGCATGGGCGTTAGTTAGTGAGAGAGGAATGGCGAACTGATAAGATCAGTAAGGTCAGCAGTGGTGACCTTGTTACAGGAATCCCAAGTAAGCCTCCACTTGACTAGAGGATAAGAGCCGGGCTTGTAAAATGGCTCCCTACATCTCCCCCTGTTTTGTTTTAAATTAAATGTGGTCAGGGGAGGCATTGTCCAGTATCCCTTATGACACAAACACGAAAGCATGAAAGTACACATCTCAAGGGGGGAGATGCGGGTGACACATGTGCTCGGCCACATGGCACAAGCAGCACATGGGCTCAGGCAGCATATGCGCACACTTCCTTTGTTTAAGGTGTCTTTTATAGGGTCTCTTCAACCTGCGCCCACATGGGAGCTTCTTCTCGGGTAAAAGTCCGTTGCTAAGGAGGTTACCAGGGAGGTTGGGAGTGGTGATGGTCTTCTTTAGAAAGTCTTATCAGGTCTGTTTTCTGTATCCACAGGGTGGGTCAGTCTCAGGATTCTCCTTCCCAGAGACTTTATTAATCTGTTTCATTGCCAAGGGCCTTTCCCTATCTACCTGCCTACATCATATTCCCCCCTAGAGATTTCACCACCTTAAATCTTTAAGGGGAAAATGGTCGGTGATCCATCTTCTGAAGCTGCTTCGTGCTGATAGAGGGGCGCAGACCCTGCCTGCACAAGGGGTGAAACCTCAAGCTACCTTAGTTTTAGTGGACCCCAGGCAATGAACTGGTTGGGTTCCTGAAGTTATCTGAAAGAAAAGATCAGATCAATTAGACTGAGGGATGGCACTTTGAGATGATTAGACTCTGAAGATGTGGAAGGTCCTTTCTGAACTAGTAAGGACAAAATAGTTTGCTGTCTTAGGAAACATAAGAGTTAAAGCAACAGAAACCAAAGCAACATAATGCCATACCCATTTCTGTCATAAAAAACAATGGAAAAGAATAACTGCTTCACCCATGGTAGATAGAAAATGACTTCCTATGTCCAGATTTTTCTAGTGGCCTAGAAGCACCAAGCCACTTCTCAGGTTGGAAAAGCTACCCATCCACTGAAGCTATCAATTGGAACCAATAGATATTTATACCTTGAATGAGTGTTTGATCATTTGCATGTCAAGCTGCCAATCCTCTCCTTGGTGAGTTCCTTGATGCTGAACAAGTGTTAGGAAAGGAAGCCCAGAATTTCCACTAGGTTCATTAATGAAACAGAAAGCACAGTACTGATTTCCTTCCCATGAAAGATGGCTTTCAGACTAGTGATAGTAAATTCAACATTGAGTCCCAAAGACTAGGCTGCTTACTTTACAGTCAGCAAAACACATTTTACCTGAATTACCCAGAAGGGATACCTTTTAGATCAAGATTAGAATACATTTACTAGATCACTCTGTAGAATTTGAATCTGATTCTGTAAAAGGCAAGTTACAGAAACATGGTTTTCTCTCCACCTTCATTTTAAAATTTGCCTGATGGCTTAACAAATCTGACTTGTTCTTTTGCATAAACACAGCAAGACTGGAGAACTCTCCATTTTGGGGTACCCCATTATTTACTGAGAAGTCCTGGGGGTTGGGCTAAAGACAGGAGGCACACCAATAACGGCATTAATCTTATGTGGCACGTCAGAGTTACCCAGGCCTGGCCATAAATGTCCCACGATGAACTGGATGGTCTCGAGCTTTCAGGTTGAACTGGAGGTGGCCTTTTCCGTAGATGCATCCTGGCAGAAAGGAGTTCATCCCTTCCCTTTTTCAGGGCTGGGAGAGATCCTGGTTTCCAGGGTTTTTCTTGATGCTGAGTAGGCCCAGATTGTGCCAGTCTCACAGATTCCCAGATTCCTCATTTCCATAGCAGTGATGATTTCCATTCTTTCCTTAAGCCAACTGGCCTCTAGGGTCTCCCTGAGGTTTGTAGGGTACTTGAAACAGTACCTGTTAAATACCTGCTCCTGTCATTTAGACCAATCCCTTGACTCTTTCCCTGAAAGAGGGCTTTGGGGTCCCATAATTGATTTTCCTGTCTGCATGAGGGGTAGACCCTATTACAGAGAGGAAAGACTTTTGTCTGGATTTATGCAAACCAACATAGTGCCACGAAGCATCAAAAACATACTGAAGGTACAAAGAAGAGAAAAACATTTCACTTTACTCACAGTGAGATGCAACACACCCATTTGTTGTGGGTCCTAGTCAAAGACGCTAAAATCTGTAGAGAAAAAGGTGTACAGTTTAACATCATATTTAACCCATTCAATCCCATGTTGAAAACGTTGACTTCCCATTAATAAGAGCACTGTACTGTGAGTCCAGTGTACAGTTAAACATATCTAATTCATTTAATCCCATTTGAAAAAACCCTTGATTTCCCGCAACTTTTGAAGAATTCAATTATCTAAGAGCACTCTAACAGGAGTCCAGACAATCCATCCAATATCTTTTCCATAGATCCCACCAAAAAACATACTAGAACAATTCTGCATGTGATTTAAAGAGTTTCTTAAAACAGTGATCAGTTTCTTTCCTTCAAACACAACCTCAAACCTTCTACACTTTCCTTTATATTCATTCTGTCCTGTAACTTTCCTTCAACCCATTTCAAAATCAACTTCACTTTAACAGGATTACTTTCCTTTTTCCAACTGATGATATCTGCATCCATTATCTTTCTGACTTAAGACATACATCTATATTCCTTATAGTCGTCCCACAAATTTAAACTCTTATTTTACTAAACTCAGTACAACATGATTTCCCAAATTTGGACACTAATTATCAATCATCTCATTTAACACGACAAAACTACTCTGCCATACCATTTCAAAAGCATTGTCAGTTCTATAGATATTCAAAAAGGTTTAGAAAGTTCTTACAACATATATTCACTTGGCAAAAGTTCACTTCACATTAGAAATTAACCAGGAGACATCTTAGAATTCTGATTTCTAGGAAAACACAAATATAAAGATTAAAACACTCATAGATTACCATAAAACATTAAGGATCTCACACTTGTGTACAAAGCTCTCTGATGGTCCGAGCTAGGTATGATACCTGGTGACAAAGCTTTGCAATGAATAAAGTTATCAGAATAATAACATGCATTTTCATGTACTGGACAGACTGACTTAACAATAGTCAGTAAAAGTTCCCACATCTCAAACTTTAACCAAGGCCCAATACTATGGCTTTAGACTATCAGGCTGACACCTGAGATTAATCTATTATAATTCTTTGCTAAGTATCAATAGAAATTTTAGTTACCGAGTCTCAGATCAAATAAAACACTTGTAGAATAAATTTTGCAACCAATTTTATAACTCTAGAAAAACATATTTTAACTAAACCATTACTCTTCTAACCTGTTTTTAACCACAACTATTTCAGCTCACATTCTAATAATCCAATATAGATGCATATGTACATTTACACAACAGCATAAGACCTTTAAACCACCAATTTTTATGAAACATGAGTAAATCTTCTTTGGCTTAAGTTCAATAGTTCTCTTAACTTAGTTAGTTCAAATCACAAGCTTTCTAACTTTATCAATTCCACAATACAAATATGCTCTCTTTTTTTTTAATTAATAGTTTATTTTTAATTAGTGAGTCAACGTGAGGGTACAGTTACAGATTTATACATTTTTGTGCTCATGTTTCTCCCTTACAAAGTTTGATAACCCATCCCTTCACCAGTGCCCATTCTCCACCACCAGTAAGCCCAACATCCCTCCCCCCTCCCCAGTCCCGTCTCCCCCCACCCCACACTGCCACTATGGAAGGGTATTCCCTTTTGTTCTCTCTCTCTGATTAGGTGTTGTGGTTTGCAATAAAGGTGTTGAGTGGCCATTGTGTTCAGTCTCTAGTCTATATTTGGCCCGCATCATCTTTCCCCCACATGACCAACAACCACATTTTACTTGCTGTTCCCTTCTCTGAGTTGCCCAGAATGAGAGAACAGCCTCCAAGCCATGGTGATAACCTCCTGGTACTTATTTCTACTATTCTTGGGTGTTCGTCTTATAGTCTATTATTCTATATTCCACAGATGAGTGCAATCTTTCTATGTCTGTCTCTCTCTTTCTGACTCATTTCACTTAGCATGATACTTTCCATGTTGATCCACTTATATGCAAACGTCATGACCTCATTTTTTCTAACAGCTGCATAGTATTCCATTGTATAGATGTACCAGAGTTTCTTCAACCAGTCATCTGTTCTAGGGCACTCGGGTTTTTTCCTGATTCTGCCTATTGTAAACAGTGCTGCGATGAACATATAAATGCAGATGTCACTTTGACTATACTTTTTGGCTTTTCTGGGATATATTCCCAGCAGTGGTATTGCTGGGTCAAATGGGAGCTCAACCTCTAGTTTTTTGAGAATCGTCCATACTGTTTTCCAAAAGCGCTGAACTAGCCGGCATTCCCACCAACAGTGTAGAAGGGTCCCTTTCTCCCCACATCCTCTCCAACAGCGGTTGCTTTTGTTCTTTTGGATGTGTGCTAGCCTCTGTGGTGTGAGGTGGTATCTCAAGGTTGTTTTGATCTGCATCTCTCTGATGATTAGTGATGTAGAGCACTTTTTCATGTGTCTTTTGGCCATTCGTATCTCTTCCTTGGTAAAGTTTCTGTTCATTTCTTCGCCCCATTTTTTGATGGGGTTGGATGTTTTCTTCTTGTAGAGTTCAACCAGTGCTTTATATACCCTTGATATCAACCCCTTATCTGATGGGTATTGTGTAAATATCCTTTCCCATTCTGTAGATAGTCTTTGTATTCTGGTCGCTGTTTCTTTTGCGGTGCAGAAGCTTTTTAGTTTAATGTAGTCCCATTTGTTGATCTCTGTTTTTACTAGATTGCTTAGTTCCGTGTCATCTTTGAAGATACCTTTATCTTCAATATCCTGGAGGGTTTTGCCTACCTTGTCTTCAATGTACCTTATGGTTTGTGGTCTGATGTTGAGGTCTTTAATCCATTTTGATCTGACTTTTGTGCATGGTGACAGATCGAGTTCTAAGCCCATTTTTTTTGCATGTGGTTGTCCAGTTGTGCCAGCACCATTTGTTAAAGAGACTTTCCTTGCTCCACTTCACATCTCTTGCACCTTTATCAAAGATTAGATGATCATACATTTGAGGTTGTGTGTGGGGATATTCCACCCTGTTCCATTGGTCTGCAGCTCTGCCTTTGTTCCAGTACCATGCTGTTTTAATTGTTACCGCTTTGTAGTAGAGTTTAAGGTTGGGAAGGGTGATGCCTCCCATCATCTTTTTCCCAAGAATTGTTTTAGCTATCCGTGGGCGTTTATTGTTCCATATAAATTTCAGAATTGCTTGCTCCGTTTCTTTGAAGAATGCCATGGGTATCCCTATAGGGATTGCGTTAAATCTGTATAATGCTTTTGGGAGTATTGCCATTTTGACAATGTTTATTCTCCCTATCCATGAGCAGGGGATATGTTTCCATTTCCTCATGTCCTCTTTTATTTCATGAAGTAGTGTTTTATAGTTTTCTTTGTAGAGGTCCTTTACTTCTTTAGTTAAGCTGATTCCAAGGTATTTGATTTTCTGGGGCACAATTGTGAACGGGATTGCTTTTTTCATGTCCCTTTCCTCTGTCTCATTGTTTGCATATAGGAAGGCCATGGATTTTTGGGTACTGATTTTATAGCCTGCGACTTGACTGTATAGGTCAATTGTTTCTAAGAGTTTCTTACTAGAGCTTTTAGGTTTCTCTAGGTATAGTATCATATCGTCTGCGAATAGTGAGAGCTTGATTTCTTCCATTCCAATCTGAATCCCCTTAATATCTTTTTCTTGCCTGATGGGTATTGCTAATACTTCCAGTACTATATTAAAGATAAGTGGTGAGAGTGGACATACTTGTCTTGTCCCCGATCTTAGAGGAAAAGCCCTTAGATTTTCTCCATTGATGATAATGCTTGCCATAGGTTCATGGTAGATGGCTTTGACTATCTTGAGAAAAGTTCCTCCAAAACCCATTTTGGTGAGAGTTTTTATCATGAATGGGTGTTGGATCTTGTCAAATGCTTTTTCTGCATCTATGGATATGATCATATGGTTTTTATCTTTACTTTTGTTGATGTGATGGATTATGTTGATTGATTTCCGAATGTTAAACCAACCTTGCATCCCTGGGATGAATCCCACTTGGTCATGGTGCATGATCTTTTTGATGAGTTGTTGGATTCTATTTGCTAGTATTTTGTTGAGAATCTTCGCATCGGTATTCATCAAGGATATTGGTCTATAGTTTTCTTTGTTAGTGGTGTCTTTGTTTTCTATTGGTATTAGGGAGATATGTGCCTCATAGAAACTGTTCGGAAGGGTTCCTGTCTTTTCGATTTCCTGGAAAAGCTTAAGGAGAACTGGCAACAAGTCTTCTTTGAATGTTTGGAAGAATTCCCCAGTGAATCCTTCTGGACCTGTGCTTTTGTTTTTGGGGACACTTTTGATTACCGTTTCGATTTCCTTGATATTTATGGGCCTATTCAGGTATTTCACGTCTTCTTGGCTCAGTCTTGGGAGGTTGTAGGAGTCAAGGAATTCATCCATTTCTTTTAGGTTCTCTTGTTTCGTGGCATACAGACTTTCAAAGTAGTCTCTGATGATCCTTTGAATCTCCTTGGTTTCTGTTGTGATGTCCCCCTTTTCATTTCTGATTCGGTTCATTAGGGTTTTCTCTCTTTCTTTCTTTGTGAGTCTTGCTATCGGTTTATCAATCTTATTTATTTTCTCGAAGAACCAGCTCTTTGTTTCATTGATCTTATGGATTGTTTTTCGGGTTTCCATATCGTTAATTTCTGCTCTAAGTTTTATTATTTCTTTCCTTCGATCTGGTTTGGGTTCCTTTTGCTGGTCCTCTTCTAAGGTCTTGAGCTGCGAAGTCAAACTATCTATATAGGCCCTTTCTTCCTTTCTGAGGAAGGCTTGCAGAGCTATAAATTTTCCCCTTAACACAGCTTTAGCTGCGTCCCATAGGTTCTGATAGCTTGTGTCTTCATTCTCATTTGTTCCGAGGTATCTCTTAATTTCTTTCTTGATTTCCTTCGTGACCCACTCATTGTACAATAGTGAGTTGTTTAATTTCCAAGTGTTTGATTTGGTTCTCCGCGTCTATGCATGATTAACTTCCATCTTCAGTGCATCATGGTCTGAAAAGATAGTTGATACAATTTCTATCTTTCCAATTCTATTAAGGTATAACTTGTGGCCCAGAACATGGTCTATTTTGGAAAATGTTCCATGTGCGCTGGAAAAGAATGTGTATTCTTTCTTTTTGGGGTATATAGCCCTGTATAGGTCTATTAGCCCTGTCTCCTCCATTTCTTCCTTCAGGGCCATCGTTTCCTTGCTGAGTGTTGTTTTTGTCGATCTATCCAGAGGTGATAAGGCAGTGTTGAAATCTCCAACTACTATCGTGGTGCTAGTTATGTCCTCCTTAAATTCCTTTAGGAGTTCTTTTAAGTATTTCGCTGGTCGTTCATTTGGTGCGTATACATTTAGGAGTGTGATTTCTTCCTGTTGCACATATCCGTTGATGAATATAAAATGACCTTTGCTGTCCCTTCTGATCTTTTTCAGCCTGAAATCAATGCTATCGGATACTAGTATGGTTACCCCCGCTTTTTTTTTTGAGGGGGCTGTTTGCTTGCAGGATTGTTTTCCATCCTTTGATTTTTAGTCTGTGTTTGTTCCGGCTATTCAGATGTGTTTCTTGTAGGCAGCAGAAAGTTGGGTTTAGTTTCCGAATCCATTTTGCCACTCTATGCCTCTTGATTGGTGCATCTAGCCCGTTAACATTAAGAGAGATTATTGTCATTGGATTTTGTGCCATTTTTCTGTAGGGTTTGTTGTTCTTATAGGTCTTTTTCCTTGTCTTATAGTAGCCCTTTGAGTCCTTCTTTTAAATTTGGTCTTGAGTCTATGAAGTTCCTGAGCTGTTGCTTGTCCATGAAATATTGTATGGTTCCTTCAAGTTTAACTGAGAGTTTAGCCGGGTAGAGTATTCTTGGTGAGGCATTCATTTCATGAAGTTTTTTCACTATATCCTACCATTGTCTTCAGGCTTGGAGGGTTTCTTCTGATAGGTCTGCTGTGAATCTAAGGGGTGCGCCTTTGTATATGATCTCCTTCTTTGATCTTGCTACTTGCAGTATTGTGTCTCTATCCACGGCATCCATCATTCTGACTATGATATGCCTTGGGGATTTTCTATTTGGGTCCCTTTTAGCTGGTACCCTTCGGACTCCTTGTATCTGGATGTCCGCATTCTCTAGCTCTGGGAATTTTTTAGCAATGATGTCTTTAATGGTGTTTTTTTCATTGGGATTGGTTCCGTGTGGTTCCGGCACTCCCATGATTCTTATGTTGTTTCTCCTGAGGTCGTCCCCTAGGACTCTAACTCGCTCTAGAGCCATTTTGAGGTCTTTTGCCATTATTTGCTGTTGTCTATATGCTTTGTGCAGCTCATCTTCAAGCTCACTGATTCTGTCTTCGGCTGTAGTCATTCTACTATTGAGGGCTCCTAGGGAGTTTTTAATTTCATCTACTGATTCTTTTAGTTGTGTGACTTCTGTTCGTAGCTTTGAAATTTCTGCTCTCATTTCTTCCTGGATTATCTTGGTGGAGCGTTCCAACGCTGCATCCATATCCTCCCTTAATTTATTGGATGTTCGTTCCATAGTTGTGTTGAGTTCGTGAACCATCCTCAAAATTTCCTCTCTGAATTCTCTATCTGAGAGGAGGGTGTATTTCTGGGAGGTCGCTGCTGAGGTTAGTGAGATATTTTCTTGGCTCTCTCCTAGTGGTGGGGATTTTCTCAGTTTCTTCATGTTGTTATGGGCTTTACTATCTGGAGCTCTCGTTAACTTGGGAGGAACCTCGACTAAAGATTTTTGGCTATGCTCTTTTGCCAAAGGACTTTTCTGTGCAAGTTGATGTGTTCATTGACAGTTTTTGTGAAGTTAGGATAGGCTAGGTTAGTTGAGTATCAACATATAGTAACTAAGATGATGAGGGAGTTCTTTGGAGGAATGGGTTCAATCAATTGTGGCCAAAGGACAATGCATGGAATGGTAAGAAAAATATCTGCGGCTGCGTTAGCGGCGGCCGCTCCAGAAACAGGCCCCGCCCCGCCCACTTTTGAGGCCACGCCCCCAAATGACAGGACACGCCCCTAACCTGTTCAGACACGGGAGGGCGGGATCAGGCGCGGTGGGCGAATGACTGGGACCTGCCCGGCGGGGCGGGGGTGCTCCGAGCTGTCCCGCTGCCGCGGTCGGGCACGGGGCGCAGGGGGCGCTTTTCCGGGTGACAAATATGCTTTCAAACACAAAAAAAGCCCTATGGGTATTTATATATATATATATTTTTTTTTTTAACCAAACTTTGATAATAGCATAGAAAGAAAAGCATTTGGACTGTCAAATGTTTATGGAAACACAAGTAAACTTTGTTTATTTTGAGGGTTTCTGTACCTCTGTTGCTTGAAAAACAGCTAAATTCCTCATTAAAATTGGCTGAGGCTTATAAGATAAAGCCTTGCACTCTCTGAATTCTTATTTCACTTTTAGTTTTCTGGCTCTAGCTCTGTAGCTTTTTCTAGATAGTACAGCTA
This sequence comes from Sorex araneus, assembly GCF_027595985.1. NCBI lineage: Eukaryota > Metazoa > Chordata > Mammalia > Eulipotyphla > Soricidae > Sorex > Sorex araneus. Next base: position 10,676,762 of record NC_073308.1, read on the forward strand.
CTGGAATTCAAAAGAATTTCAACTGTTAATAACTATTAATGTTCTTCCAATAAGAAATTTAGACTAAAAATTTCAATTTCGTTGTAGGCGCCACATTCTAATTAGAAATCTTTGTTTAAACCTGGTCTAACAGGTTCCAAAATCACATAGATCCTTTAAATTGCTGAACTGCATATCACGCTGATCTCTTGAGAAGATCCTGTTTTCCCCAGGCCTAATTTTTACCACTGATTTTCACTCTGGCTCCAGCACTCAAGTGTTCCACATAGAGAGACAGACAGACAAACAAACAGACAGACAATAAGTTCACTAAAAACACCACACGTACATGTGCACACATCTGCAGTTGATCTATCGATCTGGCCCTTCAGAAATGGCAAGGAAAAAGCTGATAGACTGAGAAAGGAAGGAACAAGTCCCCAGGGCAAAGTTAAGCCCTGTCTGCCGATTGGGAACATTGTTCCCCGTTTCTCTGCCTGACCAGCCCATTTCCTGCTTGTTAAAAATGGGTCAAGAAAGCGCTTTTGTTGATATAAGCCGGCAAAACCTTTTCAAAATTGTTGAAACCTAAGGTGGTCAGATGCTAGCATTTTTCTTTCTTGGTCAAGACTAGTTCTGAGGCAGGGAACTAGTGACTTCTTATCAGATTTGGGGATAGGCTACCTTAGTGATATACTTTTATTTCCTGATATTATTAAACACTTAGCCACATGATCTTGCATTTTCCTGCCTTCTCTGCTGATAATAATAAGCAGAACTAAGAGAAAGATAATGAGACAATTACACACACACTAAAGGCACACGCACAAAGCACACTCCTGCACTCGCTCGGACCGGTCCTTCTTTCACGAGGGTGCGCACCCACTCACCACATTCACACTGAAATTCCTGAACCTGCCCTACGGACGTCCACATTATCTTTGGTCTTATCCCCCTGACAATGGGATTGCTCCAATGTACATTGGGCTCTTTCTAATTAGAAGCTAGCAAACTAAAGGCAAAGCGGGGGTGATCATCAGGATGCAAGGGAATTGAGAAAAAGCAGTCTTTTAAATCAAGTACTGTCTTATACATTTCTGAAGGAATAGCTGCTGGGGACGGCAGTCCAGGTTGAAGCGCCCCAAAAATGACTATGGTTTTATTTACTGCTCGTAGATCCTGTAGCAGTCGCCAACTGCCGTTTTTCTTTTTAAAGTCTTGGAGGCGCCTCCGCTTGGGAGGGCTCAGGTAGGAAAGCAGGATGGTCAGAGTCTATAGTAGTAGAATTTGAGGAGTCAGTTCCGTGCATGGGGGTGGCCTCATCCCCACATACTGAGGGAGCCTTGGAAACAGAGGATAAGCAGGCCATAAAGCAAGAAGAGAAAAGAAAGGGTCACTGGTAGGCTGTTTCTGCCAACTCGACAGAAATGAAAACACAGGACAAAGGGGTTCAAGCCTTCCACCAGTGGCTGCTTCACTGGTAGGCTGTTTCTGCCAACTCGACAGAAATGAAAACACAAAAGACACAAGAAGGGGGCGGGGGGGATGGGGACACTCATAACAAACCACTCAGATGCATGTCTGGCCGCCGGTGAGGAACTTAGCCATAGTGGATCAGCCTGAGAGGTGACTTGCGGCCGGTGTCTAAACCAGCACCACCCTAGACCATATGTTCCTCGTGGAATCGCAGACAGCCCAATCGGACTCCGTAACCTTAAAGGGATCTTAAGGATGCCAAGTCGTGGAGCCACAGACTCAGTACAAGGATGAGGACGTCCAAGACTGCACAATCACTCACACATACACACAAGACAAGGGAATTCAAGCCTTTCCGCCAGTGACCGTCTCGTCCTTAACACGAGACTGTATTCGAGCCCGGTCCCATACCAGGGTGTGAGCCAAGAGAGAGGCGACCCTCAGAGACACTCACTTTTCCGTGAATTCGTCGGCCAACGTGAACTTGACCGGGCGTTCGGTGGTCCCCTAGTGCCCCATGCTGGGCGCCAGATGTGGGGTCCCATCCTGTCCCGCAGGGAGGACCCCTCGTGGGGCTAAGGAGGGGACGTAACCGAATGAACAGACGCAGAGCCAGAAGGAGGAGGAGAGAGAGAGAGTTTATTAACAGCAGTTACAATACTTATACCTCTTGGTGGGAGGGGGCGGTATGCATGCTTGGACCCCCATAGGAACAATAGTAAAATGCAGATCAGGCATGGGCGTTGGGCAGATCAGGCATGGGCATTAGTTAGTGAGAGAGGAATGGCGAACTGATAAGATCAGTAAGGTCAGCAGTGGTGACCTTGTTACAGGAATCCCAAGTAAGCCTCCACTTGACTAGAGGATAAGAGCCAGGCTTGTAAAATGGCTCCCTACAGAAAATATATAACTTTTGCCTTTCACTTATTGATATAGTTTTCATTGATTTTTGAGACATCTGTATATGCCTGGAATAAACGACATTTCTTTTTATGTATAATGTTTTCCATACATTATTGAATTTGATTTATTTCAAATTTTGCATCTAAGTGCATCAGAAGTATTGGTCTATAGTTTTTATTGCCTTCATTCCTTTCTTCTTAACTCTTTCCTTCTTTCCTTCCTTCCTTTCTTCCCTCCTTCCTTCATTTTAATTTTTAATTTATAAATTAAAATTTTTATTTTTATTTTACACTTTTTCTTGTTTTTTTTCAAAGCCTTATTAGAAAACAGTTTTAAGTTCTTCAAAGTTTTGACAAGATTGTTTGAAAAATCATCTGTCTTTTGTTGTAGAGTTGTTTGATTATAGTTTCAATTCTGAAACTTGTGAAAAGTATATTGAGGTTTTGTGCTAATACTTGTCATTTTTGGATTGTATTTCCTATAACATTGATGAAAATAATTGTTTATAGTAGGTTCTTACAAAAATTTGTATTGTATTGTATATTGTATTGCATATAAAATTTATATTTGCTAAATTTTCTCCCTTTTAATTTCTAAAACTGTTTGGGGAACATTTTATTTCTTTTCATGTTTAGTTAGAGATATTTAAATTTTACTTTTTTAAATATTTTTTAAAACTGTCTTAATCTTTTGCGCTGTTGTTCGGCTCTGGTTTTTGTATTATTCATTACTGTATTGATTTTTTTAAAATTGTTCTTTCTTTAAAACAGAATGCACTGCTTTAAGCCAAGACAGGACCCTCAAATACACCAAACTTTAGCAGAAAAATGTGACAAAACCCCATAACAATAATCTCTCTCAATGTCAATGGGTTAAATGCACCAATTAAAAGACACAGAGTGGCAGGATGGATTAGAAAATTGAACCCAACAT